>NC_136625.1:16425594-16878094 GCF_933228915.1 Telmatherina bonti
GTGGTGTTTACTCAGCCTCTGCGCTCTTTTGGCGCAGCTGTGTCTTGCATTGTCTGTCTGTAGGCTACTATTCTTTATGGGTGGCCACTCCCTTGCCACACACATACACGGGGGTTAATAACTTGAGTGGCAGGCGCCTGATGTGGGAGGCAAATAAGCAAACAGGATAGGTGTGTGTTAGGTGTACACACTCACCCCTCCCCGAATAGCTCACTAAAATGTCTTTTGTCCTCCACATTTTACCATTTTAGATGGTCCTTTCCAATTTTTCCCTTGCTAATTACTTCCTTAAATGTTGTTGTTTTTGCCTGTTTGTACGATTTTTTTTATCCCGCACTCTCTGCATGTCATGCTCTGTATTCCTGAGAACTCCCCAAACACTTAAGAATCCAAAGCCTCTTCCTGACAGATTAGGCGTGGACGCACTGTTGAGTGGGAGATAGAAGTTCAATTCAGTGACCTTGTTCTCTCTGTCATGGTGTCTCTACGTTTAGACAAGATGTTGCCCCAGCAGAATCATCCCCACCCTAATGGGATACGTGATCTTGACATATTGACAAATTGGGCACCCAGTGTCGCACCATAAATAGTGTTCAGCCTCGCTGAAGACTTCTGAATCAACACCCACACCTCAAATTTCTGCAGTCTGGAGATGTTACGTGCAAGTCTTCCCAGACGAGGAAGTTACAGGCCTGAATTTATTAAACACAGCCTCCCCCATGCAGTGTTTATTCAAAACATTGTCCTCGAGTGAGGTGATAATGAGGTGGAGGATAGGAAGGAGTCCCTGGCTTTGCATCATTTACTATGTTACCAAATTAAGACAGCCTTTTGTGCGTATTAGAAATATCCTGCATGTGAATCCTCTGTTATGCAACCATGAGTGTGGAGTACGCCACAGGTTGTGGTTCGTCTGTGTGGGTCTCCCATATCTTCTCAAAGGGACCACTTGTTTGTTGATTCCTGTCTGAACCAAACCTTTACTTCCAGCATGATTTTTAAAAAAAAGAAAAAAAATCTGTGTATTTTAACTCCTTTCTTCATCTGAATCATGTGGCACATAAAATTTATTGGATCCCTCGATGAATCTGCAGCGTCATTGGTACAATTTAGTATTGCAGGCATTTTTTTTAGGTTTATGACTTGGTGAAAGGCACCGTCTGATCTGGACAGGTGCGACATTATGTGTCCAGAAAGTGCAGAACAACTCATCAGACTGCACCGCAGCTCCATTCCAAATTGCATAAAAAGGGGTGTAAATAGATGTGTAAATTGGGGGGTTTTAATGTTAGTTTGTTAATATTGTAAGAAAACTCTTTAACAACATGTAACAGCAGAATTCGAAACAAGGAAAAGGTTTGCACAATACATTTTTGACTCACTGGTTTACGAAGCCCTGCTTTCGTTTTTTCGCTTCAGCTCAGCAGAAGCCGGTGTAGCTGCAGAACAATTATCTCCTGAATTCATCCTGATTAATTATTGGGAATATTAATTAAGATCTCAGCTCCTGGTGAAATAATATGGATGATTATTTAAACAATAATTATTAGCTGCTCACTTTTTCTTTCTCTTGCTCTCACATACACACATAACCAGGCTTTGGAAGTAAATTCTAACTCAGACAGAAAAGATTCACACACACACTCACAAGGGCAGGCCTCCACCCTCTACATCTTCACACTACCCCCCCCCCCCCCCCCCCCCCCCCCCCTCACTCTCCCACGTACTTGCAAACAATAGACAACAATGTCTTCTTGTTTGCCGAGCCAGTCGCTCACACTCTGGTTTACGCTGCACCATTTCCACCCAAGTCCACCGTCCTCTCGTTTGCACTGCGGCCACATCACAAATACACACACACAGTGGCAAGCATTGTCCTGAAGTGTTTATGTACAGCTGGGTGAGACTAAACTTTACTGGAGTAAATAAGTAGCGAAATAAATAAAGAATAAGCCTCGCTTGAGGAATTTGTCTCATTGAAGATGAAAAGCATCTGCCCCTCTCTGGCATCTGCTGTGAAAGATATCCCTCCACCGCCAAGGGTTTGGAGCACGGCGAGTCGCCAACTCTATCAGCCTCGCACTCTCTCCCCCTCCCTCCGACGTGAACCAGCACAGCACAGGCGTATATTAAAATGAGTGTCATAGCAAATTAGTCAGCCAACAAACTTGATGAGAGTTACACTCATTTTGCACCGCTAACTTGGGGTATTAGCTGGAAATAAAAATGGGGTCTGAATGTTTTTAATTCCTGTTGCAGAGAAGGGGTGTGATCCAACTCTTTGGCACCCTGAGCCGCATATTTTAAGCATTTATTTATTTATTATTTCCTTCTTCTCCTGACTGCTGCAGCTTAACACACCAACAGTAAACCGCTTTCTCATTAACGGCGATGAGGGAAGCTTAATTTCTTGGGAGTTTAAAATGATTTCAGCTGCATTTGTGGATGTTTTTTTTTTTTCTCCCCCCCCCCCCCCAAACAAAGTTTCCATGCAGCGTACTACAGTCTGATCGCAGCTTGAACTTTCACTGCCACCAGATGATGGCAAAAGTACAATGTGTGGAAATTCCTTATATGCAAGGTGTTTGGAACTGGAAATTGGTTCAACAGACATGAAAGCCTAGAGGCGCATTCCTGCACTGTGACACGCAGCGATGAAGAGTTGGTTGTCAGCGATACCTGTCTGCGTCTGAGCCCAGGTAAAGCACGCCGCATTCCTTCTCGTTGTCTTACTAAGCCGTGCATTTATTCTCCTTTTCAACAAATGACCTGTCCAAATAGTTTAAAAGGGTACTCAGATGAAGAAAATGGGGGGGTGGGGGGATCCCTATCTCTTAAAACATTTATATTGGTGGAGATGAACAAAGAGGGTGGACGAAGAGGTGTCCGTTTTTCTCTTTTTCAACCCGCATTGAAATAGCCACATGAGTAATGGGCAGCTCAAGACCTCCACAGACTCAAGAATGTTTTTGTTTTCTATTTTGTTTTGTTTTTTTTCCTTAAGATACTGCAGGCATTGTGTCCCTGACACTCTTAACTTATTTAGCTGAGCTGAATAGACTAAAGCTGACTGGCCACCCAGTAAGCCTCCAGATATTCCACAGTGTGAGCTCCTCTCTTCCTCTTTATATAAGAGCCATGAGTATTGTTCATCATTGGCGTAAAGTGGGCAGTGAGATTGAGCAGAAGAGTTGAGAAATTATTCCAACAGGCCTCTTTTAAAAACTGTTCTACAGTAGGAAGACAACAGTACGGCCCACAATAAAACTTTTTTTTTTTTTTTTTCCTTCCATGTTAGCTCATTTTTCTCTCAAATCCTGGACATGCTGATTTAATTCCATTTAAACAGAAATATCTGTCCATGCCATATTGTGGACTTCTTTTACAGCATTATGGTTGCTCGTCACAGATGGCTGTGGGCAAGAAGACATGGATTAGAAATTTACTTAGTTCAGTTTATGGGGATACTCTGTTACTTTGTTTATAATAGAATTAGACATTGAATCTAGAGGGTATAACAAACTTAAGGTCATATCTAAATCGATGGACTGAGCAATTTCCGACACTAAATCTAATTCCTCAAAAGACAAAGCGTCAGTGTTTGTGCAGTTTCGTTTGAAGGACAGTCTTTGGGTTTTTTTTTTTTTCTGTCTCCTTAAGACAGTGGATCAATGGTGTCTGTTAAACAGTTTGGTTCATTTGCGGCACACCTGCTGCTGCTTTCTCAACCAACCCAGAATGACCCGCCCCACCCCCTCTTGATTTGTTGTATGTTATATGTTTCTTAATGCTGTCATTCAATGAGATCATGGCACTTTGTGTGATTTGAAACCATCTGGATGACACAGTTTCAATTTCCTAATGGGAAACATGAAGTGGGCCGTGTTCCTTGGGGACTGCTGTTTAGGAGTTCTTCTTCTGGGTTTTTGACACCCCCCCCTCCATTTCTTCTAATAATTTCTTTCTGTAGAGCTACACTGCATGTTTGTCTCACCTCCCCGGCTGATGCAGTTTGCGTGTTTCATTCACTTCACTCACGTTGTCCTCTGCTCCGAGCAGGATTTGTTGCGGGTATTAGGTGCCTTTTTGATTGCGAACAAAGATCTTAAGTGCCGTTCGCTCTTGTTTCCTTACAAGTATACTAAATTTACGTCTTGTTCGGTTCTGCTCCGCGACTTGCTTTTGATATTTCTGCCTAACTGTGTTATTCTGCTCATAGAAATATATGCAAATGTTTAGTGAATTTGAATACTAATGTTTCTGTACCTCTGTTCTGAATGTTTTCCTTTTTTTCTTTTTTTAAAAAATTCTCCCAGGTGTTAGTCTTTGATCCTGTCAGAGTGGGACGTTGCTAGCAGGGGATTGAAGAGGCAGCAGTGCCAAATTGAAACATGGTGCCTAATATTCACCTGGCAGGGCCTCTCCTGCCCAGAGGGGCATCGCTGTTCCTGCTTCTACTCAGCTGCATGGTGTTCTCTTCTCTGGCAGACAGTAAGTTTACCTTTTTTACTTGTGACAGCCGACATTTGCTTCCTTGCAATGTGAAAACACATGACAGTCATTGGCTGTATTAGTAGTAAATAAGATGAATATTGTGCACTGAATAGATGTTGCTTATTTAAAATGAAATGGGTTGCATTTTCTGTCTTCAGTAGATTTAAGTCAATATATCTCCACACACAGACTTTGAATGTCTTCACTAAAGATAAACATATAGAGGTCATGGGGATCCATCAGTCTCTGTGCCCAATTGTCCATCTGAATGACAGTTTTGGCTGAAAAAAGCCACTCTGAAAGATTTGTCTCTGTTGCAGCACCTATGGGTCTTGGGGGCAGCCATGAGGCACTGCCCCGCCAAAGATGGGGTCAGGGACTGAATTAATTCAACACATGACCTCACCTACAGTGCTGTCATTGGGTCACTGTAATTCAATTATGCCCCGACCCCTCATGTTTCCCCCACCCTCATCTGACCACAGCGACTGCTCTGTCCTTTCAAACACACATCAAAGAAGATTTGTTTTTCTGTACCCTTTGCCTTTTGTCTCTCAGCCCTGTGTCTCGTGGTGTGTCTTCCTTTGTACAGTATTTCTGTGAACTCGACCTTGCAGGGGGAAAAGGAAAAAAAGTTTTGGAGTCCTTTGGGTTTTTTTTGTTTTTTCTTTCCTTGTGGTCTGGCATGACTGCCTTTGCACTGCTTGTAATTTGATCAGAGCAAATCAAAGCCTGAGTGGAGCTGTAGTGCTTAAGTAAGATATTAATCCAGCTCCCGCTGAACTGGATCCCTCTGCGGACATGTGTTCGACTCAAATCTATTTGTTTTTTCCAGAACAAACTCTGAAAATCACAAAAATACGTCAGAACTCAAGTAAGGCAGACCTGAAACAATTAACTGTGCATAAAAACTATTTAACACTGGTTGTGAATTTTGTTTACTCCCCCGTTAAAGATACTTTCCTGTGCACTTCTGTGCCTGCATTTAACTGACGCCTAGAAAATGTATTTAAATTTTAATGCATGTAATTTTTAGAGTTCACAAAGAAAAGAAAAAAAAGGGAACGTAATCAAGCGTTTTGAATGTGCTGCATCTGTCAGGTGTCCAGAGTTTGGATGCAACCTCGATTATCAAACCATGCTGCTTTTTGTGCTGTCTTTAGGCTGCGTTGTGCTGATATCCACATGCAAAAGTGGATATTAAGCAAATGTGCTGGATGGGAAGTCATTTGTTGGGTTACATTGTTATGATTACGCCTTTATGATAAGTTGCCCATATGGTCTCATTTTGCCATGTCACCAAGCAGCAGAGAGGTGATCAACGATGCACACAGCCAGCCAGTCATTTTGCTCTTTGCATTCTAAGAGAGTTGGACTGACCTAGTCTAATAATTTAATTAACAGAAAAAGATACTTTGATGCTACTCCCTGCTAGTACTGAACTTTTTTGTGAACTTACACCTGAACACCGATGGAAGAGGAAACATATAGAAACACTGGACTTGCTCTGATGAAGCTATGGTTTTAGTTTAATGTTAGCACACATAGGAATAAAACCCAGAACTGCTGTTACTCAGCCTGTAAAGCAAGAGGGCATGGAATTAAAATCAGACAGCAGGGGGGAGTCAAAAATAACACCCACCACTAATGGCAGGGTTGTGTGTATTTGGTGCCTATAATTTGTATGCAACTTCATTATGGGAGCTTTATACTTCTGGTTTGGATCTGCTGTATTACAGGGCAGTCACCAGACGGATAATATGGGCGGAGAGCCTGGCAAGTTTCTGGTTACATGGGCTTGGTCTGGTCTCCTTGTATTCCCCCTTGTAAAAGTTAAACAGCCAAAGAAATCACAAGTAGAAAACGTTTTAGGCCATGTTTTGTTTTTGTTTTTTTAATTGTTTTTATTATCAACTGCATATTTATTTATGATTGCTGGTTTAAGATGGCTGTATTTTAAAGGTTTTTTGATCCAGCATTTAGAATCTAACCATTCATCATGATTTAGCAGGACAAATAAGAACAAGAAACTGTCCACCAGCACTATCAGTGTTATGGCTTTGTGACATCATTCATCTTATGCCATCATTGAGTAAGCAGACAATACAGTGTGATTACTCTGAGTGCTGATCACAGACGTCCCATCGATCCCCGAGGAGCTCGGCCTAATCAAGCGGCTCCCTCATACACAATGGACCGGCGACACACAAGGTCACCCTCAAAGACACACATACCCAGCACTTAAATGTAATGGTTATCTTTTTGTGGTGCTGTCATTGTGAGTTATTTCGTTGGGTTTAATAAGCTTTTGATGTATGTGTCTCCCCTCTCCCTCTTCTCTTGTTATGATCTGGCGTAGCTTTTCCTGTCAGGTATGGCAGGACCACCGAGGTCTTATTTGTGCCCAGTCCCAGTCCTTTCATAGCAACAGGAATATGATTAACTCAACAAGTTTTAAGTAGTTTTTTATATCAAATACTCCAACTTTTTATTGTCCCATTTGTGGTTCGCCATGTGCCACTGCAGAGTAACTGCCATTATGGCTCAGCAAATTTTTATTTATCACCATGTTCTTTTATTGTCCAATAGCTAGACCATAAACAAGAGGTCTCCTGGGGCGTTATGCAAATTACATTTGAGATTTGCGCAAAAAAGTGTCCCCAAAGAGACATGTTGGAAACTGTCAAAATTTTGCAAATCCCTTTGATTCCACAAAGCCTGCTTTGTGCTGAATGTACCTGTAGGTTAACCCAAGACCTTTTGTAGATTGATTTGGCGGTTTCTTAAGCTCCTACAATGGAATGATGCAATGGAAATGCCAAAGTGGTTTAAGAGATGGGTGACCAGATGGGGGGCTGGGGGGGTCTGGAAATTGGATTGTATTTTTAAGTGTCCATATGGTCACCCAGTTCAAACACTGTCAGGGACAGAAATTGATTCTTTTTTAATTAAAAGTAACCATATCCACCTTGGAGAGGCACTGGGAGAGTAATGCAGTTAGCACACAGCTGTGGTCCACACACAACCACTCGTAGCGCACAACTACAGGTGAAAGGAGAGCTTAAGAACGGAAAATGTAGCACAGAAAGCGATATAATGTGTGAAGAGCAGCTGGGTAAGAGGTTTTCAGAGGCTGGAGATTTGATTGGATGTTGTTTTCATAAACTGCTGCAGCAATGTCAGAAATCAGGGAGGAAAGGGTCATCGTAGGTTAATGATGTGAGATTAATAGTTTAATTAGCAAGCTCAGTAGCAGGGCTGGAGGTAGTCACCCCAACTCTGTGCTCTATCCCAATCTCAGCAGTGCCACAGGATGACACAAACTGACAAATCTGTCATTCCAGATAAGGGAAGATGACAAGACACATTTCAGTTCTGTATTCATAATCACGTCTTTATAGACACTTCACTTATTCTTTTCCTTGTCACATTCTTACTTAATGTTAGTCTCCACTGAATTGAAATAATCCACTTTAATTAGAGCGTTAGTGTAAATTTAATTTGTAGTGAGAGATACGTGGGATGTATCAGTGGCATTACAAGATGCCCAACTGGCTATTTTGGCACTTCCACACTATCGATCAAACGGACATTTAATTGGAGAGAATAGGGTATATTAGAGGGAGATTATACATATGTGTCCTTTTTGGAGCATCCTCTACGGTACATTTAACAGCATTCGATTAAACTCCACCAGCTTGTGCACAGGAATCAGAAGAAATCTGAGTAGTTAATAAATGGTCATCTTAGCCTATCACAGCTTCAATATCATAAAAGAAAATGGCAACTAGAACATGGGTGAGCCAGAATTTCATTGTTGTGCCATGTTTCTGTCATTACATAATTTAATTTCCTCTTCAGTTTTGGCAAGTGTAGAGTCAAATCACTGAAGGCCTCTGGGCCTTGTGGTAAGAAGATGAGAACAATGGTAGGGGTTCTTTATGGTCTCAGAGGAAAAGCTAATCAAGGGGAGGCAAATTAATGAGGTTAGTGGGGTTGCAGGAGGGCGTGTGGTGATGGATGATGAGCTAACCCCAAAATGGGATTTCCATAGATGCTTGAAGCCGCCTTGGCATCTGCGTCTCCGGCACCTCCTGGGATTACTTAACACGCTTAACAGTTTCCCCGCTTGGTTTACTAATGTCAGGCTCTAAAGGAAAGGCCCCCTGTCAGGTGGCCGTAAACCCTTCCAAAGATCCGACGGCAGCTACGAGATAGTGGCTTAGATTCTGTTATGAAGATAGAATTCTCTATAACTTATTACATATTCAAGCTGCATACAAAACATCACATTCAGAATCTCTTTTCCGTATTTGTGTTTCACTCTGTATGCAAGTGTCCCCGGGTTGACACCCACACATGCCTCCAAACAGTCAGACGTCCTTCGTTGTGTCAGAATGGAAAAACACTCGGTTGCACGACAGTACAAATGAGCAAATTCCGCCATTGGAGGTGATGTTGCCCCAGGGTTGTGTAAATGAGCCATGCACTTCAGCTGCCACATTAGCAGGCTTGTCTTATAGGCCAGAGCCGCATACATATAGAGCTTATTCATACATAAAAAAGGGAGTTGGGGAGTTATGACATCAGATATACAGTTTGTCTTGTTTTACGTTTTTAACCTTAAAAAAAACTGTTCAAATAAATATAGAAAAGAAGAGAAAAATAGTTATTTTAATGTGCCTGCCTGCATCTATTGTCTTAAAACTTTCCCATAAGGAAGCAGGTTGGATGAAAGAAGTCGGAGATAGTGAGTCATCTTTGACTAGATCTAGGTTGGGGCGCCACTTTAAATACCACGGGTAATATAACACCCCAGACTCCCAGTCGTGTGATAGCAGGAACATCCACTTTCTCACCATCTAAAAGCACACAATGAAGCATTTACCCTCGCATATTTTCAAACAGTCGCCCTAAATGGCCGCTCTGAGCATCTGTTTCTTCATTTCACATGTCATATAGTTTATTGACTGACAGAGAAAGAGCAAGAAAGAAGACTTGAGAGGTGCCTCTCTCGTTCATCATCAGCTTGAGAAGATGAAAGCTATTACATTAATGTTGTTCACACTGGAAAGAGATGAGTGATGGGTAATTGCACTTAGAGTTCGTTTTCTTCTCCACTGTCTTGAATAATTCAGGGAGGATTGGAAGGCCCGGTAGAAAGCCTCTCTTCGTTGTCCACAGCAGCTTCGGAAGTTTGATGTTTTTCTTTTCTCGAAGTTTAAACATTTTAAGTACAGTATCTCACTCACGATGAATCACATCACTCTTGATAGTTCACTTTAGTTCTGATAACAGTCATAAAAACAAGTTGCTTTGGATTCTGTGTTATCGTAAGTGAAAACAGTGTAAAGTGAATATTAAAGAGTTGGAGAGGACAACGTTTGGAAGCTGAACCAACACATAAATGCCCAAAAAGACATTTTTCTAGTTTAGATCCAGGATCTTCTTAGTGCAATGTGGCACCAAACCTGCTGTCTCTACTTCATCTTACTCTGTGTGTGTTTAGTAGTTTACCAAGAAGGAAAGAATCTTGTTTTAATGGCTCTCAAACTGCAAGTAATTAGAAAATGAATCAGGACCCATTGTGACGAGTTTTTTGAGCCAAAATTCAGCAGCATTTGTTCAGACTCCTCTTCATAATACTGTAAGTGATGCTTTTATTTGTCTTATATTGCAATAAACAGATTGTATTTGGGGTTTTCGTTGTTGAGTTCATTAATAACTGAGAAGAAAGTAACAATTTTTCAGATGATTTGATGAGAAAAAATCAATATAACACATAAGGTCATTAGTTGCTGCCCTAATGGACTCTAATGGGACTTCTGAACTGCTAGACTTTAGTTTTTATTTCATTATATGAATTGAATTTGACAGAGATGAGATTGAAATTTTCACAGGAAACAGGAATAAATCGTGTTAAACTGAAACAGGCTGACCAAAAAGGAGAGATGATGTCGAATGTAGCACGTCATGCTAACATATAACCAAAAGCTCCTTCAGATTTAACCATAAAACAGACATGCAGATAAAAAACATGATGTTTATTGGTTTAAACAAACAGCCTGAAGTGCAGTTGACTTTATCGGGGTAAATAACTTGCAGGGAAGGCAGCTTCATACGGAATTAATTGCAAACAAGCTGCCTGCTAATGGCTTGAAAAGGCTTTAATGGAAGTGTTCCATTAAAACAACCAGTGCTGATGCCATCAGACAAATTTCCATTAAGTGTTGCCTCGTGAAAATGATAACTTGCTAATCCATTATTAATAAGAATTAATGGTTTTCTCTCTGCTGTGTGTGTATCGATCCCTGATACTCTACCCAACAGAGTAGCTCTCATTGGGCACTCTGGCAGGCTTGGGAATACACTAATTGTTAGCCACACAAGAGCCATTTACGTGATTCTCCCTGCTGTCGCTGCATTTATTACAAACCTTGCTTTGAGGCTTTTAACAAGGAACAAAATTAAAGTACACTTTTCAGTGTATAACTTTTTATGTCATCGAACTATTATGCATATAGTTTGAGAAAACTCTTTATTCCCGCAAATGTTTTTCCTCTCCTGGTTTCATTTAGGATCATTTGTGTGCTGTTTTCTCTCAGCCTCCTGACTCACCCTTCCTGATATAAAGAGATTTCCCCACTCAGGAATAAAAAATGATGATAGCACAACTACATTACTTTCTTATTTAAGGGACTCTCCTTACCTTTCATCTAACCTCAGACCTGCAAACACTTCTCCAGGCATGACGTAAACTGACAGAAGGTGTTTAATCTCGCACACACACCACAGCCAGCAGCCCTCAGACTTCCCCAGCACCTTCTAAAACCAAGATCTATGCAGATCTGTCAATAACTTGCACTCGAATTTAAATTTCACATCAACAGGGTACAATGGTGCATCTTTAATGTGTATTCCACTAAATCGCTGCACCACAGCATACAGGCTAAATACTACGAATTAGCACTAATAAGTACCGTCAGACTAAACTAGCACTTTGTATTAAGCATTCAGTCACAAGGCATTAAAAATTCTTACATTAATTTACCTAATAACTCTATGATTTGTTTATTAATAAGATTTACATTTGTCGGTATGCGTTGGAACATTCAAGAAACACTTAGTCTCACAGAACGAGTCTTTTCACTAAATGTAGTTTGTTTCATTTCATGAATTAATTTATCTGTTAGTGCATGAAAGCTGTGTGTGTGTGTGTGTGTGTATTTTGCTCCTAAGTCTTGAGCCGTCAGGCTGTTTGAGAGCAACATCACTTTTTGATTTGCGTGACATTCATTTTGTAATTAGAAGCAACATTTCCCTGATTTGTAGCAGTAATCCAAATATGTTTGTCGACTTTGATTTAACTAAGATAACCCGCTTTCGTGTTAATATTATAGCAATTAGAGAACTGCTGTAATGTTGCCAAAATGCTAAATGTGGAGTGTTTGCAAGGCTTTAACCTTAACCCTAAAATTGCGGCAGCTTGCAGCCGAAGCTGTTCTGGACAGTTACGCCAGCACGTCGTACACGTTGCCAGAGAAAAGAGCAAATGCAAAAGCCTTGTCAAGACGGGAGGTTTGGATGTGACGTACCGATGCAGAGAAAGAGTGCACTTCAAAATCCTGCAGTCATGCTTGAGAGAGGGATTTGCATAGGTAGGCTGCTGTGTTTTCCACCTCGTCCCTTCCATTGTTTTCATGTGACAACCGCCTGACAGCAAAGAAAATGGGACACAGGCAAAGAAAAAAAAGGTTGAAGCTGGATTTTGTCTTTCTAAGAAAAGAGCTGACAAACCCACCAGTTTGACATCCTCACCCGCCTGCAGTGGCAAAGAAATGAAGGATCGCAAAGTCTCAGCCCAGAAATAAATGCTTCTGGCCTTTCGTTGGAGTGTGTTAGAACCACTATTAACCCCATCTTCAAGTCTGGGGTTTAGGGTCACAACAGACCTTCTGGAGTTTTTTTGTGATTGAATGCTCACTAAGATCCGGATTAATGATGGACAGCCTCAAACTTGCCACAGTTTGACCTTAAGAATCCCAGGTCAACTATGGAAGCGTGTTTGAGAGGATTAAAATGGGAAAAGCTGCTCACTATGGCCAGTTTACCCTGGTCTTCTGCTTATCCCCAAAATCCTTATGATTTCTAAGATTTGGCTGCTCCTGCCTTAAAAGTTTGTGGCAAAACATGATTAATTTGAAACATGTGCAGAAGGCTTTTTTTTTAATGCCTCCTGATCCTTTATCTGAGTATCAGAATGAAAAGACTTCACAGCAATTTAGATGCTACTGCTGTGGACAGATGTTCGGAGCAACTCTTGAAAGTCAGATTGGCGATAACAACATCTTAAGGATTCCAGCTCATCACCCATACACGCACTGATGCATGCTCAGGCATACATTCTTAATGCTTATCAGGTTTGAATCATGAATACAGCTCTCCCCGCTGCCTCCCGCACGTGTGTCACAGTCACATTCTGCTGCTATAAAAAAGGATTTATAGCTGTGCTGCTGCACCCCGAATCTTCTTCCTGGAAAGATCAGGGAAATATATAAAAATTTCAGATGGATAGATGGATGGATGGATGGATTGCACTGCTGTGCATCTTTAGAATGATTGTAACTGCCTTCTTATGCATTTCCATAGACTTCAGTTCATTTCTTTTATTGTTCGCTAATAACAGTTGTCTGGTTTTCAGGCTTTTATTGTTACATATTACATAATATGACAATAGTTTGCTGTCAAAAGAAAAGATTGTAATGATCATCTCCAAGCAAATTATTTTGAATGAGTCATTTCTTTTTACATTTTAAAAATGTTGTAAAAAGATGTGTATTTCTTTTTTGATAGCTTGGGTTATTTTGAAGTAGAACAGCAGGATATTTGGAAAAATATGGAACATATAATAATGTTGAATATAGTGATGTGAAATAAACTGCAATATCTAAAGAGATACTTTAATATAAGATGCTGATCTTAAGTGGATTTTACTTTTACAGCAGCTGTACATGCTAGTTAGTTGTAAAACATGTACAGAACTAAAACGTCTCAGGGTTTAGGTACACCAGGTCAATGAGCCGCCATTGGACATTTATGGATTGGTGAATCTCTCTCTCGTATTTTACTGTGTACACCTTAACAATTATTGGACCTGGTCAGCCCATTTTTCTTTTCGTTTTTTAGAAGATTCAACTAGTAGTTTGTTGTTCAGTATGGTGCGTGAATGCAGGATAGGGCAGGTGTCAGTGACATAAGAAATTCTATTTTTGATAATTGGTCTTTTGCGTTCCCTTTGCTTTACAGCTCTTTTCTGTCCTGGTAAGCTCTATGTTTATGATCGGTCTTAGATTGCGCATCGTAAGTGACAGCTTCATTTGGTCAGATGCAAGAGGTCCAGCAGGGGGCCTTCACATCAGTTTGTATGAGAGCCATTAGAGGAATGCAGCCATCATTAACACTTCTTCAATTTCCAGTCTAAATATCTGTATTCCTGCAGTTGTCTTTGAAAAATTAATGAGTTTCATGTTGATGTTGCAGTAAAAATAAACATTGGATATATTTGGCAGCCATAGTATGAAAGTGCATATAAATATTTACAACTGTAGCTGCCTTGTTGTCATATGTTTGTTGTCTTACATCACTTGCGGCATCCACCAGCCAACTCAAATACTCAAGTGTGCAACAACATTACCAGAAATCTAACCAGGTTTCATTTCCTGCTCAAATGAAGGTTAAATGAATATACAACCTTAAAGATTGTACATTTTTACATGACGCTAGAATATATCATATATATGCTCTAGGAACATGCTTTTTTGATATAAACAGAAATATGAGCTTTTCTAATAACAAAGTAAAAAAAAAACAAAAAAAAAAAAAACATTTTAACAAACATCAGTGTTTTCATGAATGTAAACATTGTATTTTTTACAAACCTGTGTCAATGTCTAGTTTTTATCCAGATTTATTTTGCTGCTTAAACATATATATATATAAAAAAAAACCTCATCCATGTTACATGTTACAATGCTCTGAATGGTTGGGATATTAGAAATAATTTAAGACAAATTCATTTAAAATTAGAAGACTTCACATCTTATCTGTTGCACAAAAGAAGATGACCGCCTCTGAGTCTCTGCATGTTGTCTTCTTCTGGGGTAGTTCCTCTACTTAACAAGTGGAATAATATGAGCAACCTTATCACAAGGAAGTATGCATTCATGTGCAGTTCATTGCCTCCAGCATGCTTTTTTTTCCTATTTGTATATCCTCCTATCGCCTAAAGAAAGCACCTGGAGCGATGACAGCCTGCTCCGGCTTTCCTGTTCTAGCCAACGGGGAAGCAGAGAGTGATGAGCCTGGAGAATGTAATCACTAAAGGCTCCCCCTCCTGTATCCAAATGAGGTGTGATATTATGCTAACTGTATACGGACCCCTCATCTCACCATTTTCCACCAATGCTATATTAGAAAACATGAGAAAAAAGAGAAAAGAATGGAGGACGCCATGGCTGGATTTTCCCCAGCGTGTGCTCAGTGTAGAAAGTCTCGCAGCTGCTCCGTGTACACAGCGTAATGATTTACCCCTTTGTGCTTGTCTCCATGGGGCAGCCTGCTTGTCTGCGGTTTAGGTGTTTCCCACCTCCCTCTTTCATGACTCTTTGGATGAAACATGAGCTGTCGAAGCTGGTAATAAGGACATTGTCTCACATTGCAAAAGCCAGGACTATACATGTCTGAGACTGTGTGATTCCAAAAAAAAAAAAAAAAAAAAAGTTTGGAGGCTATAGCATCGAGCTAAGGTGGCTCATTGTAGCCTTATGTCAGTTTTGACAGGTTGTCAATGAAACGCACACTCCATTATCTCGTGCACAATGATGCTGGGTGTGGTGCCCAGTGATACCCTAAAGGCAAACAGAGCAAACATCACAGCTGGTTGTAATGCTTCAAGGTAGCCTACGATGTTGTAAACAAACATCTGTGTAGTCAGAGAGATGTGCAAAATCAAAACACGGTTGCTGCCTTGCAGGAGATTCAACCAAGTTGAGATGCTCCTTTCAGTAAAAGAGGCAGAAAACAAAACAAAGGTGTGGAATTCAACATGATACGGTGTCAGTCAGACACAAAGACGACATTTTTCTCTCATGACCAAGCTGTAGGTGTGCTACAACAACAATGCCTGCATGACTTTTTCTCATGCTTACCTTTGTGAGGAGAAAGTGATACCCAAAGATTTAAATGCGAGTTCCTAAAAGACACTAACATCATTTTCCTCTCTTTCTCCTGCCTTCTGCCTCCTCCCTCCCCCTGTTCCTTCCGCAGGCCCGCCAACTTTTATCAAATCCCCTGAGGACCAGACAGGCATCTCGGGCGGAGTTGCATCATTTGTATGCCAGGCCACCGGAGAGCCCAAACCCAGAATTACCTGGATGAAGAAAGGGAAGAAAGTGAGCTCTCAGCGCTTCGAGGTGGGTGCTTCAGCATTGATTTTACTTGTCTAAACACTTGTACAGACATGTACGTTCAAAATGCAGGTGAACACAGATACGGCACACGTGATCAAATATTACAGGCCTTGGCTGCAGTCTGTTATTTAAACCTCTCATTAAAAAAGATGCACCCACACACACACATTATATGAACTGTCCTGTTATTTAGCATCAAACCAAAATCCTCTCCTCTCCACCTGAAACCAGTAAAAAAAAAAAAAAAAGCTTCTCTTTAATCTCACTCCATCTCGATTCTTACAGTCCTGTTCATCTCCTCTCCTTCTCCCTCTGTCTTTCAGCCTCACCCTTTCTGTCCATACACTCCCTTGATGTATTGAAGTGTTCCCCTTTTTCTCTTGAACACAGTTAAATATGGGGAAATGCCTTAGGTGGAACTTCTTACTGTTTCAGATGAGTTCTTATCTCAGGAAGCTCCGTGATGTAAAACACTGTGTGGAATTCATGTATGAAATCAACAAAAATGTGACTGTGGAAACACTGGATTTACATTTCTAGTCATGATATTTCCTGGTTTTCTTTTGTGTGCATTGTCTGTTATATTCACCTGTTACTTTATGATTAAACATTTTGGTCAAATGTTTTAGCTGTTAAACATTCAACGTTTGTCCTCCTGCATCAGAAAAAATAGAACAAAACCGGGGAAAAAAAAGTGCAAAGTTGTCATTTGTCAAGTCAAAATGAATTGTATTTACATCTCACAATATGATTATATTATTGCAAAAGTAAAAAGTCACTATGAAAAACATTCCTGTCTTTTTTGCTTTGCTGTGCCTCTCACAGGTGATTGAATTTGATGATGGCTCAGGCTCGGTACTGCGGATCCAGCCGCTGCGCACCCACAGAGACGAAGCCATTTACGAGTGCACAGCCACTAACAGCATTGGTGAGATCAACACCAGTGCCAAGCTTACGGTGCTGGAAGGTAAGATAAGTCTGCTGTCTGTCTGTTTTTTTTAAATTTTGCTTGGTTTCTCTTCCTATTCTGCTTTCATCCTCACTTTTCTCAACTGCCCCCCCCCCCCCCTTTACCTCCTGCCAGTGGTTTTTAAAGCCTTTATTCCAATATATCCTAAAGCAAATATCAGTGTTTGCCTTAATAATTCATCCGTAAACATTTGCTAAATCTGTGGATTCCGGGTATTTGGCAGTGTCATGGAGGAGCAGGTATACCTTAATCTAAACTCTACGAGGTGAAGAAAAACGCAAGGAATGCGTTTTTAAATAAGGTCGGAAAAAGCTCCCCAACTCAGCAAATGTATGACCTGGAATATAGTTGTATTTTTCAGACATATTTTCTCTTTACTGCCCATAAAGCAATATTTACCTCCTCCCTTTTTTTTTTTTGCCTTGTTTGTCTCGTCTGTCATGAGGAAACAAAGGCACAACCAATCAGCTGTGCTTGCCGGCTAAAATCCATATACTGTATCTGTGATGCGTATGAACATCCATAATAAATATGTAATTGCCTGCCATGGATGCTTCACATAAGACATATAAACAATATTTTGGTGTTTGAGCGTCTCCTAAATGTAGGAAAACTCTCCATGCCTGCAGGCTGTCATTGACCTCCACAGACCTTCTTTTCTTTACTTGCTCATAAAGTTAATCTGCCTAATTTATACGTTGCACATTTCAATAAAGCCTTCCACATCACTGAGCAGCAAACATAATTTCTTTTCTTCTTTTTCCCTTGAATTGATTAGAATTTTGTCATGTGGCTACTAGTCTCACCACAGGAGCTCATTTCATTAGGAACATTGAAGTAAACAGCTCCAAAACTAGCCAGAAGGAGGATTAAGGCTGTCCATAGCCATTACACTGGCATTATAGTAGATCCCCTCTCATTCACACACAGCCTTTCCATCCCCAGTTCGAATCCCATCTTCCTTTCACCCACCTTCTCTTTTTTCCTCTATCCACACCGATTTGATGATATCATCGCCTCGGCTTGCGTAATCTTCCCGAAGGGACTTTTTTGTCCGTACAAAGAAAAGTTTTCTATTTACTTCTCTCCTGCACAGTATCAGGAGGAATATTGTAGCATGTGCAAACCAACAGCACTGACATGACCTGGAGCTCCTGAGAATGTGATGAGATTCTCACAGTTTCTGTGTTAGAGGGACAAAAAGGGACACCAGGTCCAAACTCCTTCTGTTGGTGAAATGAGGAATATGGATATTAACACCCAACAATGAGCAACTGTTCTCATCAGCAGAGTTGCTTTGTATGAAGTCGTCCTATCTTTAATCACACACTCGCATACCAATCAGACTTGTCATGGGGCTCTTTTATCTGCAGGACTTTACTCGAGCATATTTTGTGTCAATTGATTTTCAGAATGAGATAATCAGCAGACCTTTAACCATCACAGCGTTGTCTTTATCACACAGCCGCTGAAAAGCTGCGTGACACAACGTTTCTGTGCTTAGTGAAGGAGTGGCATGTGTTGATGGTCCTGCTTCGTGTCAACACCTGAGCTGCTTTCAGCTCATTGTTTCAGCCAAACAAAATCAAAACAATGTAGGTTCATAAAAAGCAGCGGACAGCTGTTCTCAGCTTACAATCTCAGGTGACGCCTTGTGCTTAATCCACGCTGAGCAAAATGGCTGACAGCCAAAGGAAACTGGTGGAAGTTGATGGCTTTGTTAAAGTTTTTGGAAAGGTACACAGAGAAATACTTTCATTTCTGAATCTGGACTCTGAAAAGGATGTTTTGAAGTCGCTTGTATGTGTTGGATGTGAGTAACGCCTGCCAGAGCAGATAAGAACAACCTTGCCAGCTGATGCAGTGTAAAACATGTGACTGTGATTTTTTTTTTTTTTTTTTTTTGCTTTTGAGTGTGTCTCTGCTTGTTTAAAAATAAAAAAAATTCCTTCAAACATATTGAAATTTAAGTAGAAATTTGTTGAGATTGATCAGTACATCTACCTGCTGTCACAAGGGTATTATCTGAACTGATGACATCATCTAAGACTTCTCAAAACGAGCGAAAGTCAAAGCATAAAGTGTTTGATGATGATAATGTTGCAGCAGGGGTGACATGGGCTTTCCCTTGATCACTCGACAAAGGAAACGAGAAGAGCTCAAAATAGCTCAATATTAATTTGCACACATCAAATTGCAAATGGTTGGGAAGGGTAAACAGCTTTTCGTTTTGTCTCTCTGTGTTATTCTGTGTTTAGTTAATGTGAACTCAGAGGCTTGGGAGGAAAAACAGCCACCCATCATATTCAATCAAAATAACTCCTTGAATCTGCTTGTCGAGAACCCTGAGGATGAGCTGGGCTTATGTTCAGACATGCACTGTGTGTGTGTGTGTGCACACGAACAAACAACGGTACACAGAGCATGCAGATAGTATTAACTATCACAAACACTCCGAGTACTAACATGCATACCCTAACAGAGCCCCGACTTCAGCTCTGCTCTATATTTAGGCTATTGTTTATAACCCAGCGATACATCAAGTTCATATCAGCAGCACTACATCAGAAAACAGGGGGCAGCACCAAACTGATGGAGACTAATGATCCTCCACCTTAATGGGCCAGCGGTAGCCGGAAGCTTCCAGAAGCCTGGCTGAGTCCCGACGCACGGAGGCGGCTTTTTCACTTCATATATAAAAATGCTCAAATCTGGAGAAAGTGACCAAGAAACCTGCTGAGCCCCCTTGTAAATGAAATTCACGGCAGTGTCCTTGAGCAAGGCACAGGACTGGTACAGCTGCTCGGTTAGCGCAGGTCTCCCGATGCGAATGCGCTAAGAAAAAGAGCAGTGCTGAAAAACATGTCACGTCTCAGTCAACCTTCAGCGAATAAATAAAGGTTGGGGGGAAAAAAATGACTTCATAAGCAAAAATGTCATGTTTCTTTTTTGCATTCCAGAAGAAAGACTCACTCGTCTTCCCACCACAGCCACACACATGAATGCGTGCACATGTGAATTCACAGACACATGAAGTTTTCTTAACACACGGAGCATCCCCATTCAGACACGCAGTGAAGTCATTATAGTGCTAAGTCGATTTGGATTATAGGTTTTAGCAGAGTGAAGGAAGGTCGAGCATTAATTATGATTATTTCACATACTGGCTCTTTATTTTGTTCTGCCAATCCTGCAAAATAGGGATTATGACAGTCATACCAGTGCAGATTTACAGACTGTGCTGTGTGAAGGAAAGTATCAGGGTTCAGAAGTACATTACGGTGTTAATATTTCTCTGACAAATTCACTTGGTCTGTTTTTAGTTCTGTACTATTAGTAATGCTCATCTTTAATTTGACACAGCCACAGGATATTTGCAAGAAGTTTGAGGCTTTAAAATCAACATTTTAGTTTTTGTTTCTATCATTTCAAAACTGCTAATTTGAGCCAATGCTTACTGTCTCTTTGTACGTCAATCTTGAGGTGGTTAAAGCTGTCCAATGATAACTGAAATTAATGCCACACCATCTCATACAATGTTGTGGAAAAGAAATCGCACTCCTTTTAAAGCTTTGTGAGTCGGGACATATTGAAAATCCTTTCTATAGATCTATAAATACCATCAGCACAAATTCAGATGAACAACTCCGCATGGAAAATGACACGGGGTCGTTATTCATTTTGTAAAAACTGAGTCAAAATCCTGAAGCAGTGTATGAACCATCAAGCTCCATTCCTGCTTTCAGTGAAAGTACGACCGTAAGTGGCAGCCAGGTGCTGCTGATCAGCTGCACTTGATTAACTGATCGTAAGTGGGAGCAGTTTGCTCGTTTGAAACGTTTAGGTGTGTGTCAACAATGTTGAGGAGGAAAGACGTAAGGAATGATCAACTGTTGCTTCCCAGTATACTGTACCTGGGAAGCATTATAAAACCATTTCCGATCAATTTGGAGTCCGTCATTCCATGATGAGAAACATTAATCGCAACTGAAAAATGTGCTGACAGTTGCTGATTGTTGCTGAAGCTGCTTTTGGAGGACGTTCACTTCAAGGTCAGACTGTGAAACTGCAAAAATCACTTCATCAGATCATCTACACAGGCTTCATGTTTAATGTCAAAGTTCATGACAGCAGACAGGAAAATGTAGTGTAACGGACCTGTTATTTAGGACATGCGTGCGCATGTCAGTGCATATTCATCTAAAACTGTGCATAAATAATCTCAGCCTTTGCCCTCCGGCAGCCATCTTGGTGCCGCTGAGTTGAACAAACTTCAGACGCACGTTCATAGTTTGTGAAGTCGATTCATCTTCCACTCCATAATGTCCGACCTCCATGATGTATTTTTTGACGGTTATCTCACAGCTGTTGGATTGTAAATAATACCAAAAAAAAAGTTTAATTATAAATAATGCTTCATGTTTGTCATTTCTTTTAGGTTGTGAGTTTTAAAAACCCTATTCCCACAGAATGAGTATAAATACATATTTTATGAGGGATTTTACTCAGATAAAAATGTATAAATTCTTTATCCATGCACAACTTCAGATGATTACGCACAGATTTGCTCCTGTGTAATACACACACATTCTAATGAAATAAAAAAGCTAAACGAGACGGGGTTCTAACCTTTCTCTAAAAGGAACAACTTAATGGCTTTTTTTTGCAAAGCTGCATCTAGAAACAAGACTTGCCAGACTCCTGACACAGCTTGTCTTGGAGAGACAGACTAAAGCTCATATGTTTGGTCTTCACAGCACCATGTTTGGTGAGAATCAAACAAACATAGCTTTACAAACACCTCATACCAACTGTGAAGCAGAGTTGTGGAAGAGTGATGATTTGGGATTGTTTCACTGCTGCATGACCTGGATACCATGCTGTCATTAAGTTAATCATGCGCTCTTTATACTAAAATAAGTCCACATGGGGTCAAGCATGAGGGCATCTGTTGATGTTGGTGAAATTAGGTCATGCAACAGGACAATGATCCACGGCAAAGCAGTAAATATAAAACTGGAGGTGTTGCAACGGCTGACTGACGTGCTTCTGTGGTTAACAGAGCTGTGTGTAAGTAAATGCCTGCAAACCTCAAAGAACTAAAGCGAAAAGAATGGATTGAATTCTTCCACAACAATATGAGAGACGGCTTATGCCATATGGGAGATGATTGCGTGAAGTTACTGCTGGTAAATGTGCTCGTTTAAACCAAAAATCAAAACCTGGCCGTTCCCACATGGTGACTACATTTTGCCTCAGTGTTTGTTTAATAAATTATGACATGGTGTAATATGCCACATGTTGTTCATCTGAGGTTAAATTGATCTCATTTTAAGACTTGTTAGGCACCAGATGGTTTTTATTATGGACTGATAAGTGAAACCTCCGTGTTAAAGGTAAGCTGTACTTTGTTTTCCACATGATTGCATAATCATAAATATGCACATCAGGCTGGACCTGTACATGTCGGCATACCCACAGGTTTTTGTTTTCTGGGCTGTCACCTGTGGGGAGTTACAAAGGCATGTTTTCACACCAGCTAAGACTAGCTTTAGCACTTTTGCGAGCACGAGCCTTGAGTGGCTCTGTAATTCTGTCACGCTGTAACAGCCGCGCTCTTTGTTCGTCGCATTTCTCACGCCCCTTCCCGAGAGGTCACACCACTGAGACTTACATACAGGCCCAGAGACAGCTCCGCCATTCCTGATTCCTCGCACACACCCACCCACCCACACACACACACACACACACACACACACACACACACACACACATATACAGAACAAAGAGAACAAAGTCGTGTACTTTGATCTTGGCCAAATTGTCATAAGTCATCTTATCCAATCCAATCCAATCCAGTTTATTTATAAAGCACCGTTAAAAACAACAAAGTTGACCAAAGTGCTGTACAGAGGAAACAATAAAACATACATATTTCTATCTTATAAAAAATCTTTAGCTGCAGTTCCTCTTTTCATTCGTTCATTGTGCTTTTAATGATTTACTCCCATGCAAAAATGGCTACTCGCATGTTTGTGTGTGTGAGAAACGGAGAGTCGGTCCTTGGAGAGTCAGTCTGACCTGTAAGGATTTATAATGATGAAGCTGTAGACGAGACCAGGGGTGGACAGAGCAATTCGAAGTATTATTATGTTGTTTTTTTTTTCTTTTTTTCTTTCATCCTCTCTTTAATTTCATTGTGCCCACTGTCCTCTATACCGTTCTACCTGCCCCTCTCGTGTTGTTTCTATGTGGTGACTGTAGTGGGCAATATGGTGCCGTTTTGCTCCTGCTGTGGTCGGGTAGTGTAGAGGGATGACCAGAGGGGAACAATGACTCATTACCTGGGTAACGATGCCAATGTTCTGACCTTGAGCACCTCCCATCGAATTGAACTGCCTCAGTAAATGTCCAGGTAAATGGTGCTTGTCTCTGTGATGTATGAAGTAAACTAGTGTGGCACAGAAAAGACATCTCGGCTCACAACATCAGTCTTAAATGCAGTGCGCTGCCACTGCCTCATGTCACGGCAATATTTCACATTTTCAACAGCTTTAACATTTGATGAGCATGTAAAATGTAAAATGCAATGACTCAGATCCAGAAATGACTTAGGTGGTGTCAAAACCGTGTCACGGCACTAATGATGATGATAAAAGTGAAGCAGCTCAGCTGTGCAAGGGATAGTTTTTTTTGCGGTCTGGATTTGACAAGTTTACTCTAAAAGCCAGCACTGAATTCAGATCAGACTGTCTTGAGCAAAAGCCTTAAAAGTACATGTTTAAATTGGCTCCTATCTGCAAGCAGGGAGTTGCAAAATTGACAAGTTCTGGGAAAGGCCTACAGCGGTTGAAAGTAGCTTAGTGGTAATAAGTTATGTTTTCCAAATGAGCACAAATCATTAAGCTTCTTGGTGAGGAGAGTCAACATAAACATCTAATTGGAGCTCCCATATCTCACAGAAACAAATAATAATAATAAAAAAAAAAGCATTAGAATACAAATGTTGTCTTTGAAGGGAAACTCTTTTAAGTTGTGGGAATAAAATGGCTAACATCAATCACTGTTCTCCACAAATTCTGCATTTCCAAACCAACTATACAAGTGAGCATTGAAGGCAAGAAATCTTTAACTTTAGTCCTTTTTTTTTTTTATGAATGAAATATTTCAATCCCCATGAAAGTGTAAGTATCCATGCCTCTCTGCTTCGGCTCACCCACAGTAAGTTTCTCTGGGACTGGTTTCGTCAGACTTCCTCCAGCATTAAAAGCAAAAGCAAACAAAAAATTTCAAGCTGATAGCTGCTGAGTTCACTGTGACTTGAAGATTCCCTGAAAATGAGCAGATATTCAGGTATATTCTGAGGTTTTTCTGATTTCTCTTTCCTACCTGTGCAAGAGAACATTATCTTGTCCTTTTGGAAAGAGCAGACCTGTCTCTGGAGAGAAGGAATGTTATCTAATGGTAGCAGATCAAAAGAGCCATCATTATCAGAATCCTCTGCTGTCAGGGTGTGAATTAGAAAGTGCCTCCTCCAGACCACAAGGTTTTTGAAGTTCCCTTGCAACTCATTTATGAGCATGTAATATTAAAAAAAAAAAAATGCAATTCCTGTAAAGGTCAAGCAAGAAATATGCAGGGATTCAAAGCATCAGCAGTTGATTAAAATAATAATAAAAAAAAAGTAGAGCCCTATGAGGTCAAAATATGCCAAAAATTAAATAGTAAAATGGGATAGAATTAATAGATATCTGCTCTGAGAGTCAGTCGGTGTGTGTGTCACTCTAATTTCAAATGAGGGAAAAGAAAAGAATTTAATATTTTTCAATATGAAATCAAAGGCAGTGTCACAACTTTCCTGTGTAAAAAAAAAATTTTTTAATAGTCCCGTGTTTGGAGACAGTAAACAAATTATGGCCCCACCGGTTGAGAAAAGGTCTTTATTTGCTTGCCATGCATTATAGTCCCTGGAGAGGCAGAAAATGACTGCGACACAATGGCAGTAATAAATATCTCAGGAGCCAGGCAAGTCCAGACAACAAACCTGACTGGATAAACAGCATAGAAATCTCAGCGCGCCTCTTCCCAGGAAAGATAAATACATACAGAAGCTATATAGGAATGATTTAATACCGAACCACACTCCTCTGACAAGTTAATCCTATCTTTTCCTTGGCACTATTCAAATCAGCCACAATGACCAAAACAAGGTTTCCTGTTTAACTGCTTTTCACGACATTATTTTCTTCTCTATCTGTTATTCTGTTTTTCACTGTTGCTGAGGCTTTCCTATGATTTTTTTTTAATGGTTGTTTCTTTATTCTTGGAGAGGGTGAATAACCATCTCATGTTTAACATTGCACACTATGGAGTGTTGATGAAAGTTCATGGTGTTTCTGGATCCCTACTCAATCAGAGCTTCTTGTCAGAACATGCTAAAATAATAAAGCGGCACCAACCTGAAAGTATACACAAAACCATTGAGGGTTGAACTCCCTCACACACACACACACACACACACACACACACACACACACACACACACACACACACACACACACATGCATATATCTACAGGTGAACTATCTTCCTGAGCTCCATTGTGACAGTCTGTGTCACAGATTTAATTTCCCCCACCATCTGCTGGCTGCAGGCCCAGCGTTGTAGATCATATCCAGCCTGACAGATACAAACTGCATCTGTCTATGCATGCTTCTCCCAAGGACTTTCACAATATGGCGAGGTGGAATCAGTCTCCTGGCCACACAATCTGCATCCTTATATGTTTTGCTTCCAAGGACTTTGACACTGTATGTAGGGCAAGTAGATTTTTCAGGATGTTGCATATTTATTTCACTTGCTTTTTTTACCCATTAAAGAAAGAGCCTTGCTACGCTTGTGAAATAAAAAAATCACCTGAATGAAGAGAAAGGCATTCAGGGTTTTTTTTTTGTTGTTGTTGTTGTTTTTTTGTTTTTTTTTTTAAAGTAGCTCTGTCTGTTGTGATTATTCCAACCCATTTTTTCCGCACCCCCCCCCCACCCCCCCCCCCCCCCCCCCCCCCCAGTTTCAAGCAGTCAATCACATTTTCTGTGCTCAAGATTACCCAGGAGGAGTTGGTGTAGATTTTAGTGATGCAAAATCTTCTACAAACTATGGTGACCCAGAAACTCAGACTCTGCATCCTTGCACAAAGATGTTTTTTACAGGGAACTGTTGCATAGTTTGGTTTTAATCAGGGGATGGAAACTGCTGTTTCCTTGAGCAAGAGGTGAAACATCTAACAACGTTGTTGTTGTCATTAGTTTTAGATTCAGTGAAGAATATTGTAGCGTGACCAACGAATCACTTTTAGTTCCTGTTTAAAACTGACTAATTAATTAATGTGTCCCATGAGATTTGACTCCAGACTATATTCCTTTCAGACAGTGTAAGAAAACTGAATGTTGTCTTTTTTTTTTTTTTTTTTTTTTTTTTTTGCTTTTAAGGAAACATATTATCATCTGCACTCGCCTGTCAAGCGCTTCATGCTTTTGGCAAGCTGTATTTGCAATGTCTGGTACGTCATCAGTACTGATCGCCTCAAGAGATAGAGAGAGAGAGGAAGGAATAAAAGGAGAAACAAGGACATAATGAAAGCGGTTAGTTAAATACAGGAGTGTCCAAGTCTGAGATTTAATTATTACTCATCAAATGAAGAGTCTTCTCATTAGCTGTTTTTGTAAAGGTTTTGGCTCAGAAGTCTCAGTCATCTACATCATTGAGAATGTTGATGTGAGCAACAACAATTAGAAAAAGCAATAAGGTAATCCACTGCTCCCCCAGTGGGGAAAAAAAAAGTCATTTTAAACTATTAAAAGTAAATCTGCTCGCTCTCGTGGATGCACAACTCTTGGATGAACACAGAAAACCTAGCACCGCTAGAACTAACTATTATGCAATATTTCCTTTGTTTTGGAAGGTAGAGTGATTTATGAAAAACAGGAACCTAGGATCTCATAATATGTTGTAAGTATGCATACAAAACTAGAAAAAGAACCATTAAATTGTCATTGAATGACATATTCTCCTCTTCTTCTTACATAATTAGCTTCCTGGCAAAAGAATTCATTCCAAAGCTATTAAACATAGCGCGCTTTGCATGTGCAGAAAAGCTTTGTTGCCCCTGGCTGTTGTCACACTTGTTGCCCATCATCGCTTTAATTCTGCACTCATGGCCTCTGTTGATTGTCACACCACATTCTGGTTCTCATCTTGACATTAGTCTCTGGATTTCAGGAGATATTGGAGATGTGTCAGGACCTGTACATCCGTTAATATCTCTGCATTGTTGTGGGGAGACAGTTATCCGTGAATTGACATTTTCTGCAGAGTATCAGACACAAACAGGGCTAACGGGCTTTTAACTTTCCAGATCACAGATTTAGTCTTTAGTTTGATTGCATTAGCTTGTGTTAATGTAAGCCATACAGGGACCAGAAGAGTGGATAGCATCAAAATGTGAGGATCCAGTAAAGGTAGTCAGGAATGGGAGCAGTCTTATTGTATCTAAGCTCAAAGAGTGATGGAAACTGTCGCTCAGACTGTGCTCCTGAACCAAACTGGATTTTGAGAGGTCACATGCACATCAGTTTAAACATACACCTGCAGTTTAAGTTTTTTACAAATCAGTCGGTTCATTGCTTTAGTTAACAGTTCATGCGTGTCACAAAGTCCACTTTAAAGCCAAGCTTATTGGCATTTTCTGAATGCATCATTGTTAACAAAGAAGCCTTTAATATTCAGTCACCTCTTCATGACACGGTATAAATTTTAAATCAGGCGTTGGCGGGCCTGACTCTGTATTTAAATCATGCAAATCTTTGAGTCAAACAACTTTTTATGTCAAATTTCTAACAATTGCCTTGTGTCGGCATTCCTCTTCATAACGCCACTTTAGAGGTTAGTTTAGTCTGAGTGATTTCATCCCAATGCTTTGATGTTGGTATCAGTGAAAGCCGCCTGTGTTTGTGTTTGCCTTTCTCAACACTCAGATAGCAGAAAAATATAATCCCTGCACAATGTGAAACAATTAACAATCTCATATATATAAAAAAAAAAGAACCTGTAAATGGATTTAGTTTTATGGTCTATTTTAGTTGTCAGTCGTTGGAGGTGTTTTGTTGAAGTGTGTTTATTTTAGCGGCGTGTCTAATGTTGTCCATGCCCTCGTGTATTTTGTATGACGAAAAAGAAACAAAAAACAGAAAAAAAAGAAACAAAAAAGATAATATCTCCAACTAAATTTATTTTTTTAAATGAGTAAATATTTTAAATTGCTGGGTTATGTTGGACCAAAAATCTATTTACATAGAAATAAATCAAACTTCAATAGTTGAATAAAATCAGGGCAGGGTATCAAGTTCTCTCCGTTCACTCGACAAAAAAGAAGTGGGGGTGGCGCGTTGCTGTTGGAGATTGCAGGTCCAACTCGCAGACCTGTAGGCCAAGGAGTCAATGATTCCCCAGGCCCTGACTGGCTATGGATGGATGGGCCTGCTGCATGTCAGGGGGGGTCTAATACCTACACTCAGTGAGCTGACTAATGGGAGTCCTTTCACCCTGACCCCGTTTCCTCACACATTTACACACCAAGACCTTTTTGCTTATCCACCATGCCACACGCAGCAGTGCTGTAGGCTTCTCACCACTGACCCATCTGCTTTCAGCTTCTTATGTTAAGAAGACCTGGTCTCATTTTCTTTAAGCCGATAAGCAATGTTTTTCAGTGTTGCGCTTGATCAGTCTGCTCACAACTGTCAGACACACTGTTGAGTTTGCAAGCAATACATCTCTGTTTATTCTTTAACCTGTATAAAAGAGATAGATGACTGAGCAAGCATAGTGTGACTCAGGTCTGCCGTCATGAGCACTCATACCCCTTTCAGACAAACCCTGTTTTCTATTAGTGTGATGTCACCTAATGTGTTGATCGATGGTCTGACTGAACAGCATGTTCACCATAAATGTGTGGCAGTGATCTTACAAGGTCAGCACGGTAACATAGGAACGCAGAGGAAGAGGTGAATCTTAATAATGGATACGTTTTTTAGGAGATTCTAGTTAATTAGATCATTTAATCTATAATTAAACAGTCCTGTTTTAAGGTTTTCCCTCCCATTAACAGGTGGAAGTGTCTTTCCACAGCACCCACGATAAATGAAGAGGAAAAAAAAAAAAATCTGCCACACCTTCTTCTCTGCATCTGACACACCCCCAGTGGAGGGCAAAGATTGAACCCATGTGAAGTGAAAGAGAATCTGTTTGTAGTTGATAGTATCCTCGTGCATTAATGTAATGCAGTGTACAAATGTTTGGACCTGTAGCCAAGCTTCCTGTTTCCTGTCAATGTAAATCTTAAAACAAAATGAAACACACAAACACACATAAAAAATATCAGATGTATCTTAGCATATGGTTCATAGTGATTAAATTAGGCTACTTAGTGTCACCATTGCTTATGCCACCACCGGCACATGAAGTGAAACTGTAACAACTGCTGCAGTGAAGAGCTACAAGAGGAGAGTGAAATTCTTCAGGAGCTAGTCTCTTTAGTGTCTGAGTATACCTGGATACTATAGAATATCTTTGAAAATGGCCACCAAACAGCTGTTGAGTTGACCATTTTAATGTTTGATTGGTCAGAGCTAATTAAACAAAAATTTTCATCACCCCTAATGTACATCAAGTCTGATTGAAACAGGTGGATCTGTCGTAACAAGTGTATAAACATTGGTCAATATTAGGGGAGGTTTTTCTAATTTTTTACACAATTGTATTTACCTTCTTTCATTCAGTTTTATAAATAAAACAAAAAAAGCCTCAGAAAACTGGTTTGGGAAGCCAACATGAGTCAAATATCTCCTTTTACACTAACTGTTCAACAAACTTTCGAGGTCATTTCTTTCAATGGCTCCAATCCTTTGAGAACAAATTGTGCTTTTGGTGATTGTCTCAAATCTTTTTGGCATTTTCTGAATATTATTTAAATAGTGAAGAACAAATATATAAAAGTAATTTATTGCAGACGGCCTTCAACTGGTAAAAACAACAGTCTCCGGCTCTGTCTGTTCAAAGTAGAAAGGAAAACTTTCTTGTTCTTTAATTATTGTGAGGTTAAGTTCTGTGAGGGTGATTAAAGTAAGAAAAAAAAATGCTGAATATTGTCTTGTGTTAATGTGAAGTAGAATCTTTGTTTTGAGTTGATTAAGTCAAGTTTTAATCCAGTTATAGCTTAGACATTGATGACCACGTGTTAAGTCTATACTTAGCTACTATAGCCAGAGCTATTCAATTTGCAGACAGGGTCATGTTTGTCTTGCTTCTTCGCTCCTGATGGCCATTGATGAAATTCCTGCATTTTGCCTCTTCTGAGGGGGGCAGTTAATAGGTCAAGTCACAATGTAATGTATTTGAATACCTATTGCTTCTGCAAACTTCGACATAATCAAAGTTAAGGCCGTCGACATTGACTCGCACACTCTGTGTATTATTCATTATCTCTGACTGAGAGAATAAGTAAAGGCTGTCACAGAAGCCCAGTCAGTGAGGATTTAATTAACAGAACCTGCCACACTCTACTGTATCCACTGCCTTTCTGAGAACTCATAAAAGCCATCTCTATCTGCCGTAATTACACTAAACATGTCACAGGAAAGCTCAGCTGATGATTAATTTGAGTTGTGAAGAGGATCAATTAATTTATTTGCAAACCACCTCTCTGCCTCTCTTTGTAGGACAATTTCATTAACCGTCACGCTTTCCGATTTCTGGTCCTGTCCTTGTTCTTTTTCCCAAGACACCTGGAGGACTAGCCTGTCTTATTAGCCACATCGCATTACTGCAGAATTTTGCCAAGAGCCCTGAGGTTTTTTTTTTTTTTCTATCTTAGAGTCAGTTACATTAAAATGAATGGTAAACCACAAACCGTGCACTCTGGAATACCGTAATCTCAAGGGTCTTCAATCAGAGTCCTGTTAGTAGGACCACAAGGCAAGAAGTAGAGCTGTAATGCCAAAATGAAAGCCTACAGCTGTGCTCCCGTGCAGCGTAGTTAATGGAGGATGTGATTCTGTGCAGCAGCATTTGTCCCACAAGGTGACTCAGTCAGCATAACCATGTGAATCCAGAAGACCACCCCTGGGTTGCAGTAATGGGTTAGAGGCCAGGGTGATGTACTAACTGGTGCGCTGCAGCATAAATAACAGGCACAGGGCATCTGGCAGGGCTGTAGATCATACTGACGACAGTGGAAGTATGATATCAGATATGAGAAAGAGGGAGAAGTAAGAGATAAATAGGAAAGTGGAGAGAGAGATGAGAAAAAGAAAAGGAGGGAAGGAAGGAGAGGTATGAGCTGGGGGGTGGAATTAGATGACTGTTATTGATTATCTGCCTGTAGGCGTGGAAGTAAGGCCAAATGTTCTGCTCAGCTAGACAAAAAAAAAGTATATTATTTCAAAGGTCACGGCATGCATTACAGTCTCTTTACTCAAAGGACTCTTAGATAAACAGCAGAATTACTGTGCAGCGATACCACCACAAGAATGTTGGTGTGTATTAACAACAGCATTTGCACTGTTTTTGTTATGGCTGTATTTTTGTGATGGTCCGTTGCATGCAGGTGTGTCTCTGCTTGCAGCTCGTATTTCCAGAGGAGTGTTTGTCTGATGTTCTATCTCCATAGCAACTGCCAAAACACCTGGTCTAAGAGATGGCGTGCCAGAGACAACAGGCTTGACAGGAGGTTCAGTGCACATTTCAATGCACATTGTACAACTGCATTCATTTACGCGGCTACCTGATCCCAACTGTAGTAAACCGACTAATCCGTTCGATTAAGGCCGTTGTGTAATCACCCAACCCATCAACGTTTGCGCCGACTCTGGTTCATCTGTGAGAATAATGAGTTTGGTTTGGATTTGCATCTTGTTTTCTTTGGTTTTTTTACTTTTCCGTGGAAGTTTTCGGCATTTTTCATGTCGTTACAACAGCATTACATCAATGGGCTCCTCGCCGGGGTCTTTGATGTTTGGGTGCGCCGTGTCACCCCTGCTGAGGAAACCTCTGCAGTGGGATCTCCGCCAGCTAGTATTCTTCTGAAGAGCTAATAAAGCCCCTCCTCACGTGCCCTTCATGGCAAACATGTGAAAGAGGCTGAGAGGCAGTTACATGAATACCAGTCAGGTCAGTGTGTCTTTTTGAAGGCTCCATTACTCAGTGCTTTCCAACTGATTTTGGAATAAACAAACATAAAAACACCTTGAATTTTAACTCTACCTAAAAAGCCATCCAAAGACAGTTGGCCAAGCCAATGAAAGTGATTTGCAAAAGTGTTATACATTGATTTTTACCCTTTACCAAAATCATGCCATCGCCACCTTTACAGTTTTTTTTTTTTTTTTTTAAATGAACTTGTTGACACACCGCCAGCGATCCAGCAATTCACAGACCCTTTTCACCGCCTGATCGTCTGTTAGCTTTGGCTTTGTGTTTGCACCTCCTGCTGCCGCTGACACCTCTCGCACACTTCCGTGTCCCAGGCAGATGCAAATGTCTGTCTCGCCAATGTTGTGGCCTAGAAACACCTGCAGGCCATGTGCTTTATCTCCACAAATTGCTCTTGTGCCTCTCGGTGCCAACTCGACTCAAGACTAGTTGAGACATAGACAACACTTAATGCACTATATTTAGCCTCCTTTTGAAGGTCAGAATACCACAAAGGAGAACAATTAAAAATTTATCAGCTAAACCAAACTAAAAAAGGGAGGCAGTTTTGGTCCGCAGGCATAACGAATATCAGTTTTCCATAATTCAAGAACCAGGTGGCCTCCTTATGTTCTTTGAAAGCATCCACTTTTTAAAACACATTATAACAGGGTTTATATTTAAAAGGAGCAGAGTAGTGATACTTTGTAAGAGCAGCAGTTGTGGCTGTTTCATTCACAATATCAAATTATATTTTTATTGTTCTCATCCAACAAGATTGTTTTGGGCATCATAAGGGTTTTTATTATTATTTTTAGGTTTTGTCCAAAATGAAATGGCTATTTAGCCGGCATTTCCAATGCTGACTCGGGTTAAATATCGACACATGTTGACGCAACTCCTGTTTATGCTGCAGCAGCAATTTCAGGCTGCACCCTTCCCTTCCATGTTCCGGCGCTGTAATTTTCTCCTGAACATCTCGACCTAAAACATTCAGAGCAGGCACATGACATTCACCCTCGTCTCGCACTTAAGACTATAAGGAGGAAGCAGATATGGAAATGAGGCAGGCAAGTCTTGTATCATCTGCTGGTGTGTCAGGGCTCCCCTGTTAGAAGGGAAGTGGGGTGTCTGGAGTGTTTGCCCTCATTGAGATGAGTGTGTTTGGGTTGTGGGAAAAAACGCTGGCTGACGTTAGTGTGGGATTGAGCTCCAGCAGCCTCCCAGTGGGACAGGAGGACAGGGATGGGGCTCTTTCAGCAGGGCTCTGATTAGACCCATCGCCCTTGCTGCCACGCTCCACTCACACTGGTAATTGGAGCTGGCAGGAGGTTGGCATGCAACCCTCCCTTGCCCCCTCCTCTTCTCCTCCCATCCTCTCTCCCATTTACTTGTTTTTTTTCCTCTCTTATCTAAATCTTGCTTAACCTGCCTGTAGCTGTCACAGACACATACCTACTTGACAGAATAGTTCTGATTACCATCTACTGTTTTTTCAATTTCGGTAATCATGACAGCTCTAGAGCATCTTTTCTTTAGGAACGATGTTGCCAATGTTTCCCCCATGCCTTTTGTGTATAATCGAGGCCCCCATTGCTATCCTAATTGAGTAGTGAAACAACAGAACCACATTAAGCCCAACCCCCTTCTGCTGTTGCTGTTTCTGTTTCTGCTGTAACCAATGTAAACTCCCAAGTTCATCTACTAAGCTGCTCGTATTGCCGACTGTGTGCGTGATAAACGGCTGTTGAGAGAACAATGGTCCTATTTACTTTTCACATGATGGAAGAACCAGTTTTTGTGTGCCTAGTTTATGCCTTTCTGGCTGTGCCTCTAGACTTTCTCATTTGTAAATCCAAGGTGTTTCATTAAATAAGACCAGTGAAAAACACTGACATTCTTTGTGGAAGACATCTTGAACGCCGTCTCAGATTGATAGCAGAATGAACGCAATTAAGGCTTCCATGCAGCGTGATTGCAGATTGTTCAAGCTGCTGCATGCAAGGTGACGCCATAGACTAAAGTAGAAAGCATCCATCTTCCTACAAGTACAACTTATAACATTAGTATTTTTCATTTTTCCTTCCTTTTTTTTTTTTTTTTTTTTTTTTTTTTTAACTACAGCAGCACCGTTCATCTTAGAAATAGAGTGCCTTTGTGACACTATCACAGGATTTTCTTTTCTTACTTTTTCTTCCATACTTGTATTTTCCTTTCCTAGAGTAGACAGAGTGGAGTTTTGATTTTATTCTTTTTGTGTTTGTGCGTGTCTGTGTGTGTGTGTGTGTGTGTGTGTGTATGGAGTCATGCTCCAATACATTGGATCCCTTTATTAAAAATTCCCTCTATCTGTATAAACATCAACCTGCATGGCCCGCACCGTTTCGTTGGTTCCTCTCCAAATTTGCCCCCATCCCTTCTGCTTTCTGAGCTCTGAACAAAGGCCTGTCTTTGTCTCCTTAGGATGACAAGTTGGCAGACAAGGGGGAGCTGCAGGAGTTGCAAAAGTAGAAACAGACAGACGGGGCATGCAAAAATCTTACCCAACAGCTTGACACAGTCTTTGATGAGTGTAACGAAAGAGCAATCGATTATTCCTTTTAACTAAGTGGCAAGGATGTTTCTGCTAGTTTCTGTAATCTTCAGAGACATTTTATTTGTCACAATAAGATTAAAACTTTAAAATGTCTACAAACATTTGCAGAAGTTGATTTAGCTCTTGGAGGATGTTTGATGACTTGACTGTCTTTAATAACCTTTATTTTTTGTAAAATTAGCTTCAAGAATGTATTAGAATATTGATTTCAAAGACACAGAAGGACCCTCGTGGTAAAATATCTGGAAACCCTTGAACAGAACGGACTTTAGGAAATTTCCGCCAAGGCTTAAGTTTAATTTATGCTTCTGTAAAAGGGGCAAAACGCCACCAGACAGCAGCAGCACACACTCTGGAAGCAACACGTCAGCTGAGCGGTGCTGTGCCTCCTCTCTACATAAAAAGCATCCGTGCACCCATGATTGTCTAACATAAAACAATTTCCCGTGTACGAGTTTACACACCACGGTCACTTTCCATTAATCAGACATACTCTGAAAAACTGTTCTTATAATAGTTCACCTGCAACACAAACATTAACCAGAAGTCAAGGTTGTAAGCTTTGCAGCAGCTTTTAAATTATTCCCTGTTTGTGGTTCCTGATATGACAGAGCCGCTGACTCGTGTAATAACTCCTTTGGGGTCCTTCACCCTGTTTTACCATTGGTTTGCATTTTTCACAGTCCACCACCATTTGCCAATAATGTTAATCATAAATATTCTATGCAGCAATACAACAGGGTTGAGTAGGAAATGGGAATACTGTGGCTTTGAGTGTCTTTTCTCCCCAATACTGCAAGGGCATCACTGGGAATCATCCTTGTTGCAAACAGAAATGTTGCTTTCGAAACATTTTTGGAGGATGTATGTAAAACTTGAGCTCAAAATATGATCTGGCACACTTCTCAGTCATCCTAGGATAACTGATTGAATAATTGCCAGTAGAGCATCTTGTCTTGTTGAATCCATCGGCTTCCAAAGTGTCAGACTTCATGATTTTCTGGCCAAGACTGATTTTATGGGTCAAATCATGTACTACAAGTACAAACAGCATGGTGTACACTGGGACATTAGGTAGATGGTTGACTAGTTTAAATATTTACAGTATATTTCTGCTCATATTGCCTCAAGTAATCATTTAAAATGAAATAATGTCTAATAAGTAAAGCAAAAAAATTTTATTTAATTTAATTTAATTTAATTTAATTTAAAATGGGGGAAAACATCTTGTAGATGGTTCTGAGACTCCTGAGATTAACTGTGGAAATGTGTTGCTGCATCACTACACAATCAATCACAGCACAACCAGCTGACCCCACTGGCAGCTGCCCAGTGGCAGAGGTGCGTGAGAAAACTGGGTCCAGACTCAAAGGGGACGTCCTTGGAGGTGAACTATTATGAAAATATTCAAAGCAATTTGTAAGTAGGTGAGAACGGAGTTCATCCCCCTCTGGGTTTTGCATAATTCAGTTCTATTCCCTCTTTTCATTGCATGAGGAGCAGCACAGGGATCTGTTATCCGTCCTATCACCAAATTTTAAATATTGTCAAATGAGTCCTAATTTGGAGACTGCATGTTTAGTATTAACCATATAATTTTGAATGGATCATATTTGACACATACAGTTTCTGAGACCTTTTGCATCATTTTACGTTACAAACTTGGCTCAAAACTCTTCGTACACAATCTGGTCTTTATCTTCTGCCCCCTAGTGGATGCAGTATTACAATAATACTGTCACTGTAATAAACATTAAATATATAAAAATGATCTTTGTTAATGAATTATTTCTATTTTGATGAAATAGAAGTGTGAAATAAACATGTCTGATTGAAAAAAAAAAAAAAGACTTGGGCTTTCAAGGTTTAAGCAAGTGTCATTTCTACCAGACAGTATTTTTCCAACATCTTGTTCTCATCTTTGTCTCCATCTCTTTCTACCTTTGTCCTTCTCTTTCACTTGAAAACCACGAGAGAGTAAACCACAGAGGAACACAGGGCGCGACAATGCTTTACCACTATTCATTCGATAACACACTAACAGTGGCGAAGCCTGTATTATGGAGGTATCCTCTTTTGTAAAGGTATCATTTTGGGATGTCTGAAAACTAATTCTGCATTGTTAGAAAGGAAGTAAGCCTCACCACAAAGATAAGAGGCCTTGCAGAGACCTGTCGACAGGGGTCTGAATATGAGAAGATCTGGGCTTCAGTCCAAACACAAGGGTGAAAGGAAGAACAACTGCTCTACTGAGGATAAGGACAAAAAACAACACCCATGCTCTTTATGTACTCAAGTTATATAAGTTTATTTATGGGTTTGTGACTCTGACAGGTTTGGTGTTCTGTTATATACAATTAAAAAGATCAGAATGTAGTCAAATTATTTGTTTATATTGAACCAGTCTTCCTGTTATATATGTGTTTAGTGAGTTTTGGAGCTGATCTGTGTCATTTAATATATATAGTTATAATATATAATATTGAAATACTTGTTTCAATGCTCAAAGTAATCTCAAAGTAGGCTCTAAGTAGTCATCAGTGACTGGTGACTCCAAAGCAAATGCAGCTCACTGGAACTTTTTCAGCCATTCTCTGTTTAAAACTTTCTCAAAGGTCTGTTTAAGTGAATCATTTTGTTATTACCCATCAATGTAAGTCTTGGAACACTGAATTCCTGCTTCGTGACAGATTTGCAGCATGTCCAGTGTGACAATAGCAGCTGCTACCTCAGATTTTGCAAAGGAATGTGGGTAAAGATAATGGGTGAATAGAAATATATTTCCTTTCATTCCTTCAGACCAGTCCTCCTTTGCCTATTGTTAGATCACCTATAGCTACATCTTTTCACAGTGAACTAAAACTCCTGATCATTAGTACGTTTTTAATCTGAACACTTTGGCCTTACTGACAGATCTCCATGCAAGGAGACGGATGGAAACAATTACTGGTTCTAGAGTGAGCTAATAATCGTACCTCTGGACAGCCATCAGGTTTTCCCTCTTTACAACTTTTAGGATTATTTTGAGATCAAGTAGTCCACATTGTTGACTTCTCGATTGATTTTCTGACTGATCATGACTCATAATGTGACTGATTACAGTATAAAGAAGGGCACATAATGACTTTTTAACTCGACCCAGATTTTTTTAATATAACTTGTTAAACTTTTTATAATGATTTTATATGATCATCAGGCAGAAGGTGAAGTTTTCTAACCTTTATCTGAATGGCACATAATAAACAATCTAAGTTACATTAAGTGGGTACTGAGTGGCAACGTCATTTTAATTTTTGGCAAAAATAATCCACCAAAAGCTGTTTACTCTTATAACTCGTCTGTCATCCTTCTAAAGGAAATAAGCATCTGCAACTGTCTAATATCTGGTGCATGTTGTGAGCTGGGATGCTGCTCCTCCTGATATGCGGAAACCTAAAGTCAGAGATGGGTCTAAAAACAGTCAAAGAGCATTTTCAGACTCAAAGATTAGACCAGAGTGCTTGTTAACTTTAAGTCCTTTATACATTTAATGCATTTAAGTTTAGTTTCCTACTCCAGCTCACCACACCAAAGAACATTACATGACACATCTTCAGAGTTTTTCATCATCACCTAAACGTCCTTCATCTATTTCTGCTCGACACTTGTTTCTAGCTATGCACGTCTCTGACACTGATGGGACTTCTGTTTGGATAGTTGGAGAAAAATGAACAAAAACGTTGATAAAAATGCTCTGATGACATTACAGCGGCACCAGTTTTCCATCAGATCCACTCCATTTCTCCTTCTTAACTTTGGTTCTGGTGGTGGCCTGCTTTAACTTCCAGTCACAAGCTGTTTTGACACTGGAGACAAAAATAAATCACTTAATGTCATTTTGGAGTAAGACTACGGTATATCTTGTCTTCACGCCAACAACTGCCTATTCAGACTGCATTACAGGTTTAAAACTCTTATCTTTGCTTTGGACCAAGTTGAAAAGTTCAGTGCAAATGAACCAAGCATGAAGGCATCACAAGACTGTGCATTAGCAATCATTGGATTATCTTCGCCTAGCGTATGTCAGTGTATATTTGAAACGACATTTTCATTTGGAATTTGAAATTTTGCTTTAGGATCATACTTGCATCATGCAAAAACACGCACGATGATGAGTTGGATTATTCAAATAAGTTTGCTTAGTTTTCTAAGCCTAAGGCAGTTAATCTATGCACAAGTACCCAGTGGCAGATTGTATCCATCCCTCCTTAGACAAAAACTCCTGGTGCTGGTTAATAAGCTTGCTTTGTTAATCAGTTACTAACTGGATTTTTTTTTTCCCTCTATCAAATCTCGATCAGCCCCAGATCTGTTATTCCCCAGTAGTATCTTCTGCTCTCACACTGATTTCGTGTGTGGGAGTGTGTGCTGTGATTACTGTTTGGCCTGTAGCACCACAAATATATTTGCTCTCTTTCATCCCCGTCTTTGACCTTGCCAGCTGAACACCTCTGATTACGACAGTTGAAAGCTGTTATGTCAGAACCATCTTTTTATTTTATGTGTTTATTGATTTATTTTTAGTTGTTTGTTTTTTTTTTTTACTCTTTGTGTCTTTTACTTTTCTAAAAATGGACTTTTTCTCATTTCCAGAGAACCAGATCCCACACGGCTTCCCCACCATTGATATGGGTCCCCAGCTGAAAGTGGTTGAAAAGACCAGAACTGCCACAATGCTGTGTGCTGCCAGTGGAAACCCAGATCCAGAGATCTCCTGGTTCAAGGACATGCTTCCTGTGGACATTAGCAGTAGCAACGGGCGCATCAAACAGCTTCGCTCAGGTAAAGCTTGATAAGATCTGTGTTGATATCTTTAAGGTCTTTGTGTACACTGATAATGTAATTACGACCAATACGGGCTGCAGATGCCATATCAACATACCAACATACCAGCAGACTTCATGTTTGACATGAGACTAGTGTTAAAAGACAATGAACACAAAAAGAAAAGGCCTTTATTGTCTCATATGATTTCATGGATTCACTTTCATCACAAAGGTTATGAAAGTTTTACTCAGCTTGTCATCGTCACCTTGATTACTTTGTTACATATGATCTCCTGGAAGCAAAGCTTCAATTAGAAACAGATTTCTACAAATTGGATACTAACACAACTCTTTGTAATTTTTCAATTATTTCTTTAGTGCAAGGATAAAAAAAAAAAAAGAAAAACACATGATTTCCTTTTTTACTTCCAGCGACAAACTTTTAATTAGTTTTCTTTCCTACATACATTGAGAGAGCCTGAAAATGTGCTGATATATAATGCCCCCAGTCTAACATTTCTTTTTATCCAGCACCGTTTTCCTGACATCTGCTGCTGTATCAGGATTTACATTACTTCATATGACCTGAAATGAAGCCGGTTTTGTAATGGCTGAACAAAAAAAAAAAAAAAAAAAAAAAAAAAAAAAAAGAGGAAAAACACAAGAATTTATGCAGACCCTGTTCCTATTATTCTAACATACTTGTTCCATTTTTTTTTAAATGAGCTCACAGCATATTTACGCACTTTTCTCACCATCTAATTCACCTACTCTGTGGAGATGCTAACTTCTGTTTAGTTTAATACCTCTGATGTGAATACTGTTTTGCTGCGCATCACTTTATTTAATGGGGTTTACTTTCATTAATTACCACCTTCTATTTTACTAACTGCTGTCTGCACAGAGTGGGGGCCATCTTGAATTAGAAAACTTCATTAAAATGTCTTCATAGTACTTAAATACTGCTGTGAAGCGAGGGTATGTGGGGTTGTTGTCTGCAGAAAACCAGAATGCACTGCATTTTATTCAGTGTTTGTCTGACACATGGGATCCTTTTCAAAGGTCATGTAATTTTTTCACCATTTTAGACACAAGTGGATTCCAATTTTCCTGCTTGCTTCAAATGCAGTTTTATTAAACCCCCTACATTTTGGTAGCATTGCATAAAGTTGCCTCTACTCTATTTTTTTTTTTTCACTTTTTGTATCAATGGCTTGTCAAAAAACATGTTCTTTTCTCCCACTGTTGTAAGTGAATTACTAACTAATTTTTCAAACTTGTTTTTTATTAAAATGACTCCCACCTAGGTGGTACACCAATTAGAGGTAAGAACCAACCAATGAATAGTACATTGGAAAATATAACGTCCACATCATTCCCTCACGCCCACATCTGGTCGCGACATTCTTCCCATCGCCACATCACCTGGTCCATCTACACTGTCGGCGCCAGTCCCTTTCCCACGTTCTCCTGCGTGTCCTCCCAACATGTTCTGTCTGCTGTCTTATCCTTCACAAACAAATGATCACCAACCTTGATGTCACGTGAATGGAAATGCACTGGACCGCCGTATTGGCTTGTAAAAGAGCTCTTTTAAGGCTCTTTCTGCATTGCTTGACGTGACCAGCTTTAATGAGGAAACACACACCATCATTTGGCTTCTGCTTCTCCCATGGAGTCAAAACTAAAGGCCACCATCATCGCACGAGGATCTACCTGCCTAATTTGCATAGTCTCCATGTAAATTGAAATGACTGCATTTGCATGCAGCCTACGCAGCGTTTGCCCCCCAGCACAGAAACTAGATGTGTCGTTGAGGTTGTTAAGGTGGAAGCCTCTGCATTTTTTTGTTTTTTTGTTTTTTGGGGGTGTATCATTCATTTTTCCCTTTTCCACTAAAGTTAATGTTGGATGTCTGGGGCTAGGTGAATTTAGTAAGTTTTCATGCATTCACAGCTTCCTATATGGTGCATTTTCAATTAGATGGTTCACATTATAGGAATCTTCGGCATCAGTGCCGTACAGATGGAAGCTGTAGAAGACTCAGAAAGTCTTGACGTACTTGGGAGTAATTGAAGTGGTTTTGTGTTGCGCTCTGACAACTGTCATGTAGCAGGATCCTTCTAAATTTTAGTACTACTCCCACTTTTCTCCCATGAGAAAGCTGACAGATTGACAGATTGGTGACATCGACATTAGTATGCAGGTGCATGTCAGTGCTGAATCAGACAGCGATGAGCTCAGCAAGCCGAATAAACACCTCCGAGGGATGTGTTGTCATGAGAACTGAAGTGGTATTCTCACACGTCCCAGTCCCGCCCTGTTTCACTCCTGTTTTTTTTTTTTTTTTAAATTTTTTTATCTCGTCTTCCTCCAAGTTCCCCATGGTTGGTGGTGAACCTGTTTGTAACATTCATCTCATACTGCATGGCGTAAAATAAAATGTATCGTAATTTCATTTAAGGCTGAGTATTTTTGTCATTTTCAAACTTCATGGTGACTGGTTGCGTTTTTTTTCCTCCTGGCGCCATGTTGTTTTGGGAATCATGATAAGTGTTATCACTCACTATATGTATTCTGCTAAGAGAAATAGCTTTGCACATTTTTTTAATGACGATGAAGGTAAGTTTGCTGTTGCGCTAATTTGACTTGCTTCATCTGCCGTTCATGTGCAAGTCAGTAGCGGTGATTACATGATGGCTATGGAAGCAAAGTAACTAAAAGACCACCTCGGGCTTTTGTACTTTGTTTGAAACAACATCTTGGCCTTCCCTCAGTTGCCTACAACAACTTGGAATTGTGAATACTAATCACAGCCATCTGGCAGTGGAGAAGCTCCCTTTGGTGAAGCATGGTAAATAATTTCCTCACTGCTAACTGCACTGGCAGTTGTTTTACTGCAAAACTCAGGCCATCAAGCGAATCATCAGTTACAAGCCATCTATTACATTAACTCTATGTGTAATACTTTTGTTGGATTGTGGATGCATATTGTATATTAAATGTGTACATGTGTAAATATAAATTTATGACGTATTTTCTACTTCAATGTGTAACAGTCATAAAAAAAAAAAAAAAGAGGTTTTACCTCAGGATATAATAAAAACATGTTTTAAAATAAGATAACCAACAAGACATGCTTTATTTTTATTTACTAAAAAAACGTTAAGTCAACATGTAGGAAGAGCATGTAACGGTAGCGTCCAAGGGAATTTACAGAGTAGGCAATAACAAGGTGCTCCTCAAATTTGCTTGATTATAAATCATTAGCAGGTGTAAGCGCCGCTGTAAAAGCAGACATTTTGGCAGATGTTTTGGAGCACTGAAGAAAAACGTCAGCAATGATCTAAGAGAAGCAACCGTTGCAGCCCATCAATCACACACAGTAGAGTTCATTTTTTTCTATCATACAGACGATTAGAAACATTATTCACAGTTGGAGAACATTTGAGTCAGTTGCCGGTTTACCCATGAAAGGGAAATTCTATCCTATTGTACAATTCAAGGACATGAACAAGTAGACGAAACAAATATGGCTTGTTTGGAAGGAATGCTAAAAGAAAGAGGGTTTTCGAACATGGCAACGTGACGTAGGGTTGCATCTTAACAAACCACAATGTCCCTGCAGTTCTTGAGCCGAAGTATGCTGGAGTTAAATGTGCATCTGTCCTACGGCGGTAATCTGAAGGTCAAAGGCTAAGCTTTAATAGGAAAGCTACTGAGAGAGAAAGGAATCAAGGTGTGAAGGCTCAGTTAAAGTCCAGACAGCAGTGTATAAACAAATCCCGTCATTGAGCTGGAAGGCCAAAATTCTTCCACATTAACAACACCTTATCCACTGAAAGTTTTGTTTGTATGTACTCAGGCTTTTTGAAAAATAAAAACTAAATAAACATCAGTCTATTTCCATGAGCATTACCAGATTAAAACGCTTTTCCTGACCCTCAAACTTTCCCTAAAAAAGCACACAGAAGAGGGGTCGGACTTTTCACATTCCCCAGAATTCTTGAGTGGCCGGGTTGTGTGCTGAAGAACTGTAGAATCGATCTGGCAGCATACGCTTGCATTGTTCATGCTTCCACGTATAAACTGCTGTAAGGCTGCAAAAGTAAATTTTCCTTCTAGAACTTAGCTCTGTGATTTTATTGTTTGAAAAATTAAACTATGAGAAGAGGACAGACGACAAAGTCCAGGTTCTTTTGAACACGAAAGAATATGTATGCAAGAAAAGTTAAAGAAACTGTCCCCCAACTTCTGAAGTTTTCTTCACTTGAACTTGTTTTCAAAAGACAAAGGGGATCCAATTGCTGAAAAAAACAAGTGTCATCAGCCTGGTTTGAATAAATTTTACAAATTTTTTTGCAGTGCGCTGTGAATTCAAACCACGCAGATCCCCAGGAATAGTTTTACCCTGGAAAATGAATTTGTAATTAATAAAATCACGGCAATGTTGTCATGTAATTAACTGATAACAACATCCAGAAAATTATTATTTAGATATCTTTGGTTACGCATTGCTTCTATATAATTAAGTAATTAACAAGAAAGCATAATATATTGTGTTTTAAGTAAAGGTAATGACCAAATAGGTTTATTTTTGTCTTGATTAGTAAAGACTTACAATTAAAAAAGAAATTCTATGTTTCTCATAACTATTTTTGAACATAAAAATCACCTAAAGGTTTCAGAAACCTTTTGGTTTACTTTCTTAAAACAGAAACATGTCATACTGAACAGCTGCTCACTTGCCTCTATCCGCTCTTCCACAGAATAGTTTAGCTGCATGCAAACATCTGGCTGCGACAGATAACCCTCTGTGACACACACACACACACACACACACACGTTGGTTTGTCACATATTTCCATAAGCCGAAGGCCTAATCAGGCTTTGGTGTTTTTTGACATGTTATTTAAACCATAAATTGACCTTATGTCATGGTCTTTTTTTCAGCCCTAATGCAAGGAGGCAAATATTCAATTAGCACTTTTCCTAAACTTGCCAGAGTTGCTCAACATTTTTGCCGCCTCAAGTATTTTCCTTTTAAAACTCATGTCTGAGCGGGAACTTGGTTAGACTAGTTGACTGCAGGCTCTCTGGTGAGTCACGATATAGATATCTGCTTTGGTTTCTGTCAAATGTCAAAACTGCTAAAATTGTTAATCCTCCACGCAGGAGCCCTGCAAATTGAGAACAGCGAGGAGTCTGACCAGGGGAAATATGAATGCGTCGCCATGAACAGCGCTGGAACTCGCTACTCCGCTCCTGCCAATCTCTACGTCAGAGGTAAAGCCAAATGTCTGTCTCGGTTGTGCAGGTAATCAATCCCAGAAGTCATTTCTGTTGTCTCAAGCACTCGCTAAGCTATAAGCTAATGTGCAGCCTTTTAATATGTCTCTTTTAAAATGCACCCTGCACCTGTGGCGTGGTATGATTCAAGCTCTTCTTTAAGGATACGTGGGAGTGTGTCTGTGTGTGCAGACTGTGCGATTAAACTTGTTGCACATCGTGAGACAAAAAAACACCATTTTAATGATTTTTAATTCCTACTGATGAATAGAGTGATTCACTGTGCTGCTCTGCTCACTTCGAACAAAAAAAGCCGGGCAGAATAAGTGAAAGAATTTATCGACTATACTGGCAGAGGCTTTAATTGTTGTGTAATTTCCTTTTAATTTGGGCTGTTATTCCACTATTTCTGTCTGATTCTCTGTTTCTGTCTTCACCACTATCCCTGCTCTCCCTTCTCTTCCATTCCAATGAGCTGAACTAACATCAACCTCCTGTTTGGCTGTGAACTCAAACCAGGTGCAGCCCTTGAGAAAACAGCTGCATTGAAACCGTTTCCTCCACTGGTACTTACGCCAGGACTCCTTTCTGTTTTTTATATATTGACTATATCGAAAGGGTCCATTATACCTCCTCCCCCACCCCAGCAAAACACAGAGATTCTAAAGACGAGGAGAGGTTTGGAGTTTCCAGGGTTTTGTTTTTTTGCGGTTCAGTCTCTGGAAGCAGACTAATGCAGGGTTAGGGCAGGATTGTGCACTTTGTGAAGAAAGCCACTATAGGAGAGAGAGAAGTCCAGGTCAGTTCCTACACATAACACCACCATGTCTGATGCACATGAAACACAACAGCTGTCGCAGTTGTTTGTGTGGGTGGATGAAGGCGGGAGTGAAAGTGTCACGGTAAGAAAAGGACACGCCAGGCTGTCATTTCATAAATCTGTTAAAAGTAGAGTGTCACAAAGGGTATTTTATGTATGAGTAAGGCTATTGTGTCTTTTTCCCGTTCATCAAAAAGAAATACGTCAATGAGCCTGAGCTATTTTCCAGCATAAAGACAAAGAAAGGACAGCAAGGTTTAGCAGATGTAAAATGAAGTATAGTTTGCTCAACATTATATTTTTGTTTCGGATTAATTCATAACTTTTTCCCTATAGGCAGAAAAAACAACAAACATTTTCACTGCAACTCACAAAACTCCCTTCTGAAACCGGCTCGGGGATTATAGTCAAAGCTCATCTAAAGATTAAACACTGTGTGTTCCAGAAAGTTTAGATCTTAAATCTTATAGCGGGGGAGGAGAGGACGGGGGTGGGGGTTGTTAGCCAAACAGCAAAGGCGACGAAAGGATGTAAGTCTCTTCCATTAATCAGGACGTGTCTGTCACAGGTGCAGACACTGGCTTCCCCCCCCCCCCCCCCACAAAGGTAATTACAGTAGTTGTGTGGCGTGGCGCCAGCCAGAGCCTGGAGGCCCTGCTGCAGTCTGTAACACCACCCAGGTAGCTGTCAGCCCACTGGCCCTAATACCAACTTTTTTCCACCAGCTTCGCCACACCGGTGGAGAGATAGAAATCAAACCAACCGTAACCTTTTAAAAGTGTACTTGACTGGAATGGAGAACAAAGGCTCCAGCCATGTTTTCTTTCTCTTTGTTACCATTGCAAAGGCGAGGAGACGAGACCCCGAGCTGAGCTATCTCTTCACCGCTAGATTGGGTTTAAAGCTTGAGCAGCTCGAGACAAGTGGCCTCTGACATGCCTGTGTGCTTTTCTTCTTTTTCTTTCAGCTTACTCATAACAAGTTATTTCATATAAGATGCAAAAATATCGGTAGATTTCTTTGAGTACAATGATAAAAACTACATTTAATTAGGATTGCACTGTGATGTAGGAAATCTCACAGTACAATACAACCAAAAGAAGGCATTACCGAAACATAGTTAATCTTAGCAATCCCTCTTTTAGTGTCGGTGTAAATTATAAGAATGTATTACTTAATTAAATTCAGCACTTCTAAAAACGACTTCCTCCCTGGGTAGAGCAGTAATTGGTAGTCTTGAAAACCCCAATAAATTTGGAGCTATTTGAAGATGACATATGAAAGGAGCACCATGAGAGAAGCAGGGGAATTCTTCAACCACACTCACCTGTCAGCCTTCAATGTACTTGTTATTTATTGGTTGGTGTTTTTGAATCTACAAAGGTGTGTTTTTTTTCCTTCTCCTCTTTTTTCCCCCGTTTCCCACGCGCTGTTGCCACTTCATCTAATTCCCGTTTGCAGGTACACAAACATGCTGCCAGCACTACCATCACCACCCTTGTCTTGACATTTTAGAGCCACCAGAGAGTGATGTCCTAATATTTCTGTGTGGGTGGGAGTGGGGGGGTTGTGGACTGTAGGGAGGAGGAGGTGGAGGAGGGGATGCTCATGGATTGTTTTCCCTTTCCACCATCTGGGTATCTAATAACTGTATGTCCTTCCACTTGTCATCCATTAAGACTGCGGCCGTGTTTGTAGGTGTGGAACTCTGGGTCGCTCTCGGCGACCCTCCTCTAAAGGAGGACTCCATCAACGTGGGCAGAAGCACAAGCGTGCTGTGATTGTGCATGAGCGCTCATTTGTCAAGTGCTTATCCCCACAACGGAGGAGGATGTCAGCTTCTGTCTGCTGGCACTCTTTCATATATCCATGTGACATGTCAATATGTCACTGAGGATAAAGTGCTGCAGCTGGCCTTTTTTTTTTTTTTTCATATGTATCAAAATATCTTCATGCTGTTTTATGTGTGTATGTCTGTGCATCAAGGAGGGAAACTTGCAAAGTGATCATTCCAGGTCAGGTCTTTGAAGAGGACGACTTAGGACCGAGTCAGGCAGCGTTTTTCATTTTTAGAAACTCATAAATAAAACATTACTATACGACAAATCCAGATAGCCTGTTTAAACAAAAGCAGATCATCGTAGCAAAATTAAATATATTAGTCTATACTTGGAATATTGAACTTGGGTTAAAAAAAAAAAAAAAGCTTTTTTTTTTTATGTCTAAAACTTTATTAAAAGTTAGTTTCTCTCCTTGTTGCATCAAGTTGCCTCTCTGTACCATGACACTAACCTCCACTGTGTCTGCAAAAACATCTGTCTGTTTCACTGTCTTCCTCTTCACTTTCTGTCTTTTCATCCCATTGCTCACCTCCATCAAATCACTTCACCCGCAAACAGATCAGCGCGAAGGTTGGTCATTTTCACTTTCCTTCCCTTAGCTTCCATTTTTTTTTTTTTTAAATTTTTAATTTTAGGTGGGGTCTACCACCGCCTCCACCTCGTCTGGTGAAGACACTGACATCCAACCCCTAGAGACAAATATATTAATAATAGCTCTCCCTAATTCTTCGCAGTGTAATTGTGTGTTCTTGTCTACTTGTTTGCATGGATTCCTAAATAGTTCTTGCATGCCCTTTCAGGCCACTCCCCCAAACGCTGTTCCGATTAGTCTTGCCTAAACATATAAAGAGCCCCAAAGTACTTAGCTTAAGTCATTATTAGATCTCTGTTGTGTTACATTGCTGTGTATGTTTACTCACCCCACCCTTATTGTTCCTGTTAACTGCATCCACCAAAAAACCTATAGATGCTTTCACCCTCAGACTTTCTGTTCGCCTCTGTAGGCCCATCAGAGGTGTGTGATGGATTACTTGCGTATTCAGGTGGCAACCGGATTTGTCAGGTGTTTAAGCAGCAACGCCTCTGCTCTCCCACTGAGGAACATGGGTATCAGAGCCGACGGAGCTGTTCTCAGGAGATTACGCCTGGTTTACCACCATGGGCAGCCTCCAACCAGAGGCTCGAGGATGCAATAGGCACATGTTGGCCTAATGAGATGACAAAACATCCACCAGTGTCTGAGCGATGTTGCTTAAGGCTCTGCAGGGTTAAAAAAAAAAAAAGGTATCTGGCTATTTTTTTTTTTAAACCTGCTGTTAATTAAGAAAAAGCAGATGACACACTTAATTCTTAAGTATTACAAATAATCATTAACAAGTTAATGAAAGAGATTTTATGACTTTTGGTCCCAGATCTACCTAAGTGTCAGACTGAACTCTGCTTTACAGTTAATAAATTTCAACAGTCACTTTGTTCAGAGCAGAAGTAGCCATTTGGAAAGAATCACTTTGGGTGAACCATTTGCACAACTCTGCCATGCAAAGAGCTGACCTGTAGAATATTTAAGATTGAGCTGGCAGAATTTTGACAGGGAGATGATCGGCCATCATGGTAGCCCTGTGCTGCTGCCAGGAAGCCCTGGAGTCTGCTGATTCTGTGCCAGTTTTTGCCAGATATTGATTGACTGAACAGGTTCTGCTATCCTTGGGCACTTTGTCAAGGCAGTTAAATTTATAGGTATCCAGCAAGCAGGCGGGCAGAGTGGAGACAGGGCTTATTTTGTGGTTTTGATAGAGTCCCGGAGCCCATCTCTCCAAGCCGCTCTCGACAGGAGAGAGGCTCCGGGGGAATCGATAACAATTACCTGCCCTCTAGTCATTTTGTTCCACAGCACCTCTCCAAACTTAACCGCACGCCATGAATTATTCACAACATTAAGTGTTCAATATACACAGCCCCCATTGACAGACTGCTCTTAGCACTGTTAAGTCTATGGAATCATGAAAGAATAACAGCTACTTTGAGCCTAAAGGTTTATATTAGGGCTCTTTCTGTCTGGCTTGTCTTTGTCATACACATATGTTGTGGAAAAATAACTCCAATTGAAAAATGTTCGACTTGTATTAGAAGACACAGGTGGCCACAAACACGAGGGCAAAATGTCTCTTAAAGCCCACAGGGGAGGTGCGGTGTTCAGTCGTCATATGGACGTCAGATGTTCGGTAAATTACGTGAGAGAACTGGTCAAAGTTCTTCCTGTATCCCCTCTCCAGCGAGTGTACTCAGGCTTCCTATCCCATCCCATACCTGTCCCCAGCTCCCATGCATGCTCTACTTGAAAATGACACCCCCGTCCTGTTGCCAGGCTGCTAACACTTCTCAGCTTGTCTAGTTTTTAGATGTAAAAATCACCTATAGTATTAGGAATCTCAGAACTTGAATAGTTGCATATTTAATGTATGTTTTTTTCCCCTGCATGAAAGCCCTGTGGTGTAACAGTGTCGGAAACCCATTTCAAAACTATTATCATTAATGCTGGACAATCATCTTTACTCTGCCCAAATGCTTGCCTGACCTCTTTCCTGCTCCTTGTATTATCTCAGAAAATGTGTAAAAGAAACTCACAAGGCCAAATTTTAAAAAAACATGGGATGTTTTTTCCGAAGCTCAGACTTGGAATATTAATTATTTTTGACACTGAGCCAAGTAGATTCAGCCCACACGAGTGTGTTGATTAAAACGGCAGAAAGTCTACATGCAGCACCTCAATTATTATGTGAAAATTCAGATGAATATGAACCTGGTCCCCCTTATTATAGCGCAGTCCAGAGAACCAGCCTTTTCCTGACTGGAATCTCAAAAGGTGCTTTTGTGTTTTTCCATTTCACCACATAATGAGGGGAATAACAAGCATGGCTGTAACGACGTTCCGGTTCAAATTAGATCGGGGTAAGGGAGGGTGAAGGGGTGGGGGTGAAGGGACGGGGTGGAGGGAGACTCATATTTGAAAATCCATTTTCATGTAGATTGGTGCGTAAGAGCAATTACAGTCAAGGGCTTTCTCTCCCCCCCCCGATTTATTTATTTATTTTTCAGAGAGAGTGCATTAGGGGGAAAAAGGCAGCAGGAATTCTACAGAGACGGTTTCTTGCTGTGGTGTCTTGAAGATATACAAACAGCTGCAATAGAAGAGAGATAATGGGTCCCTCAGTGGGGAGCTAAATGTTTGGTTTGGCTTTGGGTAAAGACGTCAGAGTTACACTATCTTAAGCATACTTTGGCAACATCTCATAAATTTAACATGTGTGACACTGATGGATGCTCACGCATTGATGTCAGGTTCCCTTTTACCATGTCAAAAGGATAACTTTGTTGACAAAAAGTTTCTAGAAATGTGCAAATATGGAAAGCACTTACTCTGCATTTTAATATCGGCAGAAAACAAATCACATGTAAATGTTGGCTGCCTGTTTATTCCAGACTGGCTTTTCAAGATGGCATGGAGCCTCTGAATTGCTGTTTGCCTTGTCCCAGGCGATGTCAACGGGCCCTTCTTGTCTCCATGGGAACCCCTTTTTAATGTCAGCCTATCTGCATATCAGAACTGCACAAAGACTGAGAGAGACAGAGAAGGAGAAAAGGCAGACCGAGCAGAAGGAACCAGAAAGAGAGAGAGCGGGAGGAGGAATCAAACAATGGCATCTCCACAGGGTCCCTCGGTGATGCAGCTCTCACCACCAGTTGACACTTTGACAAAGGAGGTCCACACATAGTCTCCAGCAAAAACTGGACTATATTTGGTTGTATTTCTTTTTGTAGGCAAGGAGATAAGACACCCCCGCAAAGATTTCTTGACAATTTCCAAAACCATTTGGACAAAAGGGATCAGCTCTTCATATAGTTTTATTAGCTTAGACACATTTTATCCCTGCACTTCATCGCGGAGAAAGGAAATTTAAAAAAAAAAAAAAGCATCATACTGATGTCATATATCCTACCTGCTTACTCCTTTTATTTTCCTTTACTTGATCCTATCAGTACGAAGAGTCCCACCAAGATTTTCCATTCCGCCCACCAACCAAGAAGTGATGCCAGGCGGTAGCGTCAACCTGACCTGCGTAGCAGTGGGCTCGCCAATGCCCTATGTGAAGTGGATGATGGGTGGGAAAGATCTCACCCAGGAAGAAGAAATGCCAATGGGACGCAACGTGCTGGAAGTTACCAACATCCGCGAATCAGCCAACTACACCTGCATAGGCATGTCCTCTCTTGGTGTAGTTGAAGCGACAGCGCAGGTTACTGTCAAAGGTAAGTGCCGTTCTTCTCAAGTGTTCGGACTTGTTTTTCCATCTGCTGCCCATATGAGTCCTTGGATTCGCTTATAAACTATTAAATATTTAACAGCTGAATTATCCCCCCTTAAATGGCCCCTTGAAATGTCTTTGTAACCGAGCATTTAGTGATACCTAGAAATATAAATAAATGATTATCATGGTTTGTGGTATTGCTGTCAATGCAGTGATGCTGGGGCTTGTATATTTCTGTCTGCCTGTATCTATATCCAACTGTGCACCCGACTTTTGAGTCTATGTCGTCTACCTATCACAGTCTCTTGTATCAGTATTTGTCTCTATTGATTTCACTTTCCACTCAGCTGATCGATACACAAAATGTCACAGTCATTAGAGGGACCACAGCAACACAGACCTCCTTCCCTTAGGAGGCTTTAATGCAGACCTTCTTGTTTGCTTTGCGTTTGTTACAACACAAAACCACCTTTTGCAATTTTGTCTTATTGTCAGTAACAGGCAGACAGGTTATTAAACAGACCTTTGGGTCGTCAGTCTTTGCTTTCTGTTCATTTTGGGATAACTGCAGCTGACAGTTTCATTAGGATAAGCTCATGAAACAGTCATATTTTTTCCTAGTTTCCTAGTTAGAGTTTCAAAATGTAAAATTACTTGATGTGTCACATCATTCCTATGTTCTGTCTACATGTTAAGAATTGTCGTGCAGAAGTGTCAAATGTCCAATTTTTCCTCAAATTACCTGAAAAGTTAAGCTCAAATAAGCAAAGCTAATTTGTTCTTCTTTTCTTCCTCAGCCTTACCAAAGCCACCTACCTCAGTAATGGTGACTGAGACCACAGCCACCAGCGTGACTCTCACATGGGACTCTGGGAACCCTGACCAGGTTTCCTACTATATGATTCAATACAGAGCCAAGTCCTCAGACAACAGCTACCAGGAAGTGGAGCGCGTGGCTACCACACGTTACAGCATCGGTGGACTCAGTCCATACTCAGAGTATGAGTTCCGTGTCATGGCTGTCAACAACATCGGCCGCGGGCCTCCCAGCGACCCTGTGGAGACACGTACCGGTGAACAAGCCCCCTCATCGCCGCCACTGCAAGTTCAAGCGCGCATGCTGAGTGCCAGCACGATGCTGGTCCAGTGGGCACCACCAGACGAGCCCAATGGGCAAATCAGGGGTTACAGGGTCTACTACAGCTCCGACATGACAGCTCCACTTAGTGCCTGGCAGAAACACAACACAGACGATAGCAGCCTGACAACCATCTCAGGGCTGATTCCTGATATCACCTACAGCCTCAGGGTGCTGGGCTTTACCTCTGTGGGTGACGGGCCACCCTCTGACATCCTACAAGTCAAAACACAGCAGGGAGGTGAGCTGCTCAGTTTCTGCACGTGGCTCTAAGGGGTTGTTCATGTGTGTAAAAATCAGGAATGCATAGCTTGTTGGAGGAATTTCTATCTGACTACCGTGTTGTAATGTGTTGAACACACGACTAATCCTCCTTTGTTCCTTCTATTCTTCAACTTGTGCCATCTCACTTGCGTCATTCCAGTGCCTGCCCAGCCATCTAGCTTCGAGGCTGAAGCTGAGCTGGACACACGCATCGTGCTAAGTTGGTTGTGGCCAGTGCAAGACCCCATCACCAAATACGAGCTGCAGTACTGGGAGGCTGGCTCAGATAACAAGGTTAGAATACCAACAAGAAATTATAACTATTTCATGACCAGGGAGTCTCTCCTACACAGCTTGGCAGCATCTGTCTGGGTGCTGCTCAGTTTGCCTCATCTTTGACAGCAAAACTACAGACGAATGAATCTTCTTCTTTATGATGCAATATCTCAGAGTGAGAAGTGTCAGCTGAGGCCGTGTTATTGTTGTAATGCAGTCGTGTTCCCAGCTGATGAGAAGAGTTTACTGTAGACACACGCAGCACAGTTGTTTGTTTCTGTTGAGGCCATTCATTTGGGTCTGTTGAACCACAGCGCCGGTTGAGGGCAAATTGTTTTTGGAACAAACTGCTCTCACATTTGGCTCCATGCTCTTCTTTGCTGCATGTACGACTGGGAGGATTTTAGTGGAAGATTAAATAACGTTGTCACAACAGAACAGTTGTTGCAAGCCATTTTTATTCAATTTCTTCTTTCCAATTCTAAACCCTCCAGATACATGTGACGTTCAACCCAGCAGGCTCCTACGCTGTGGATGGGTTAAAGCCTGACACCTTATACCATTTCTCCCTGGCTGCCCGTTCTGAAATGGGTTTAGGTGTCTACACCCAGCCCATCGAGGCCCGGACCGCTCAGTCCAGTAAGTACATCGTTTTTCTCCCCGGTGCTGTCTGTCTCTCGTCTGCTTTATCTGCTTCTTATCCACTAACCAGTGATTTCAAAAAGTTCCCCCCCTGCAGCCGGCTGAAGCAGGTTTAGGTCGTTCTGTTCAGTGAGTGAGGCAAAAGATGAGTTTTGTAGAGCTTAGATCAGAGAGTGCAAGCAACATGAATGTCAAGTCCATTTCAGCACAACATAAAGTGCTGACAGTACAGGCATCCTGGTCAGCTTCTCGTTCCCACCACTTCCCCCTGTCACCAACACTAACCCTCCTGTCCGTCTATCTGAGGGCAGGCTCCGTGTCAAAGGTACGTTTAATGTGCCATGTTCCCCCGTCTGTGTGTTGTGTTTTTTTGTTTCGCCTCATATCATTATGTGCTTTTTCAGTGCCAGCACTCAAAATGTCACGTCAGTCTCTTATCCCCCCCCCCCCCCCCCCCCCCCCCCTTTTTTTTTTTTTTTTTTTTTGCCACGGTGGCACAATGCTTGTACCACACACTCCAGGGAGTACGATACTTGAACAAAAACAGCAAGTTCAGTTTTTACTGTAATTGTACCGGTGCAATGAATGAAAATCTACCAAGATCAGTCAAATCCTACTAATTGATGCTATTAAGTTGACTAGAAATAAATCTTGTTACTCCGCTGTAGATCAGTAGAACAGTAGAAACACTACATTCATAGTTGCACAGAAGTGTTGCAGAGACTGGTACCCTCACAAAGGATTGTTAGCCAAGTGCAGGGTCCGGTTTGCAGAGACCACACAAACCCGACAGCAGACATGTTTAATTTTGGAATGTGATCGAAATGGGATGATTAATTCAAATGAATCATAGAATTAGCGCTAATTAGTGGCATCTGATTTGTGTTCATTCGCACCAGTGCACACATACTGACTCTAACATCCACTAGTTTCTGCTGTATTCTGCCTGTCAAGTTGCACTAGTGGGATTCAGTGGATAAAACAGGGCAGAGCACAGTGGTGGTCATTGTATTTTATGTAATTGTAATAGCCTAGCCTGTCAGTTTCTGTTTATTTAATAAGAGGATCACATGGCTCTTAACAAAGGAAGTGAGCATCTACATATTTAAATACAAAATGTCTCATTGGGACTGATAGCATGAGTGAAATAGCACCTCTCACAAGTGCTGAACACTTTTAATTGAGAGCATTAGTAGTTATGAGTCAATGTCCTTGTGCATCCTAGCAGCTGGAGACACTAAATGTGTTAAAAAGTATTAAGATTTTGTGTATTAGTAGGATGTGCATAGGCAAAAACCTTGGGATGGTTCTGAGGTAAACAAACAGAGGGTGAACGTGACATTTACTTGTGCTGAATTCAAATGTTTGGTATGTTTGAGAGAGTAAGAGCAATGAACAGAACTTGTATGTATTTATATTTTCCTGCTGTGAATAGACTCCACAACTCTGCAAAGGGCTTGACAAGGCTGCGTGATGCCTGACCTAAAACTGAAAGGGAAAACATGCACTCTATGAGACAATTGTTAAGCTTGCTGAAAATCTTGAAGTGAAAGTGCAGTTTATTTTTACTTTTTTTTTTTTTTTTTTTTTTTTTTTTACTTGCCAAAATTGTGAATGGGTGGCAAATCTTACACACATACAACAGAACATGAGGTAAAGTTGAAGATAAAAATTAATCCAGCCACTTCTTTTTTGAAACCTGATCAGAGTGCAGCTCCTAATTTTAGCTATTTGCCAGTATTGATGTAATATCTTGTTTTTCACTTGACTTTAATATTAAGATAATACCACTCTTTATTTACTCCTCCCGAACTGGAATTAGGGATGCGCCTATACCGATATCGGTATTGGTGCATCCCTATCGGCTTGTGCGTACTCGTACTTGGTATTAATAAAAGTGTCCTGATACCACAACCGATACCCAATACCACACGAGTCAAGCCAGTGCAGATGTGTTTGATAACATGCTTCGGATGTGCTTTAAAAGAAATAAATGCCTTGAATGTTAAGATGTCACATTTTTTTTTGTTAAACTAAAAGCGAGGTCTTTGTTTCAAAATCGCACAGTATAGTTGTATTTAGGTAAAATGTGCCAAATCAAACTAAAAACTTATTGAAATTGTTAGATCTGTAATGTTATTATATTTGTATTGGTGAGGCAACTTCAGAAAGGATGGATAACCTAATGAAATCCTACACGATTATAACAGCAAAATTACGCATAGTCACAATAAAATTCACATAAATAGATTTGGTATCGGCAAATATCGGTATTTGCAGATATTCAGATTTCAGATAGCGTTATTGAATTGGAACTCCTAAAAAGTGGATCGGTGCATCCCTAGCTGGAAAATGACCCAGCTACAGCAGCATGTGGATAGCAAACAGCTGTCACATAAAAACCATCACATAAAAAAGCAAGATATTTGATAAATAAATAAAAATAAACATGACTAATACAAAGAATAATTGATCATTTAAACCAACAGAGTTCAGGTATGCTAGTTTTAAGAACGCTCATGTTGCTAGCTTGAATGCAGCATTGTGTCTCTTTCCTGGATGGTAAATAAAGCCTACCTTCACTGTAAATTTTCTAAAGGTCTGTAAAATTCAGCATTTACCTCGACATTCAGAGGTTCACTCAGGAGTATGACAAAATATAGAAACTTTTCTGTGACCCTTTTCGCCTTGGTGCTAGTGTGCTGAAGTTAGTGGGCCTGTGTAAAGCATCAGCGAGTTTTCTCTTTGGTTGTTAATAATGCAGCATAACTTCCTCCCCTATTTGGCTCACACAAAACAAGTTCGCTCTGTTTCTACACTTAAAAGTCCAAAATAAGGACACAGTGCACTTTTTCTACTCACTGTTTTGCAAACAGACTGTCTTTCCCTGGCAGTAATATCACAGTGAAGAATGCAAGTCATAAAAAATGAAACAGAAAAGGCCTTTTCTAATCAGTGACAACATCAGACTACAGGGTCTTGTTCTATATGTAAATCCTGACATCGATTCAATATTTAATCCATTAATATTGTCTGTATTAGAATCCAGATATTGTATTGGATCTTTCCCAACAGTAGCTGAAGGTGAGATTGCAGCTTTTGGAGTTGTGTTTTTTAAAGCAATACCGACTTGATATGATGGCAAACTAACATTTATTATTCACATTCCTAGAGTCACCTTTGCCCTGCAGAGACGAGTGTTGACAGATACAGACTTGTGGGCTCTCCACACAATTTCACTCCTTCTACATTTATTTCCTATGGAACTTGCGTGGTCAGGCAAAAAATCTCAACCCAATGACTGACAATATTCGTGCATGTGAAATTTTGTGCCCATTCACATAGACATGCACACAGTGGTGAAATAAAAAGGTTGAAAAAGTTAAACATTGCTGTTGCATAGCACTACAACTAATCAGCAATGGTTTCATTGACTTGCCAATTCGCCCCTGAATTTATCTGGGTCAACGTTGAGGTCTCCTATCAAGTGATGATATTCACCGTCCTGTTTCCGTGTTTGTATATTAGGATGAAGCCATGCTTGTACACTAGAATCAACAGCAAGATTTTTGTCAAATTGAGCAAAATCTTCCAACTCATCCTCCTTGATGCTTTGTCTGTCAGGAACTTCTTTGAAAATGTCAAAATTCCTTCCAACATCTTAAGCAATAAAATTTCTTGGAGACAAGCAATTTAAGTGTGCGGTGCGCAGTTTGTCACGTCTCATGTGTTGGGTTTCCCCCTAGCTGAGATGAATTTTGCCCGTCGCTGTCGTTTGTCATTCCATAAGCCACCACTAGGGGGAGCCGACATGCGATAAACTAAATTCAGTTGTGCCACTTTAATGATCAGGGTTTAAATACATTAAAATACATTAAGTACATTAAAACATCCCTCTGATAAGCACACTGTCGCCAAGTCTTTTATACAGAAGCTGATAAATATCAAATATTGTTGTTCCGTATCGCTTTTTCAGTCATTTTGATCACTCGCGTGATTTTACACTGAAAGTCACATTCACTTATTCATGCACACAGTCATACTAAACTTCTTAACAGTTGTCTATGAAGGCCTTTGTTTTGTTATCACACACATTCACTCACTGAAAAGCACATTAGAGGTAATGTGGATTTATTCTAGACATTTGAATTATGTTTAACAGATAAAAAGCTCATTTGATATCTTCATCTAATTCTTTTGTTCTCTTAAAACCTATAAATAGATGTGACTTTGCAATTATCTATCATAATTCCACACTGCATATAAAGATCATTAACTATAAATTGATCATAATCCCACATTTTTGTTTCCTTGAATATTTCATGGAAGCTAACAATTTTGTGTGAACTTGCAGATTTTTCATTAGGAACTTAATACCAGAATTTATTCTGCACATCATCAAAACCTTTTTTATTCTGTCTCGCACCTCTTTTTTCTCCAATATATGAGGTGTTGTGGAGTCTTTGTAGTTTCTCTTTGTAGCCCAAGAGAGTCTGTCCACTCTCTTGGGCATCAGGCACCACCTCGCATCTCTTTTTCTCAAACCCTACGCAGAGTAAATGTGGAATTTCGTTTCTGACATTTATTATGTTCATATCTGAACTCACTGTTCATTGCTCTGCTCATTAAAATAAAACATTTCGTGTGCATGCTTTAGAAGAACACCTTGTTTCTAGTTTCCTTTCTTCGGCTCATTTCATTCTCTTATAAATATGTTTTTTTTGTGGAGTCAAACACATTTCAGAATTTGTTAGGTGCATGGGATTTGTGAATTCTCTGGTTGATATTTTCAGTTTTTCTTTTGTTTACCATATTAAAATAGTTTTTCTTTTTACCTCTAGACTTGAGAATTGAGATACATTTAGACTGCAACTGCAGTAAATAATTACATAGTATCTATTTCTATTTCTGTAATCATTGTGTTGTCACGGATATTCGGCTCCATAGACATGCTATTTATGCACTTTACAGCATACTTCCAAATTATGGAGTCATTATAACATAATATGTAGAAATTAAATTAAAGAATAATTGTAAGGGAGCAGTTTTAACACCAAAACTGTATAGCTGGTTAAGTTGTAGTTAATCTGTGGGTGAATTACAGAGTGGCATGTTGTGTGTATTAAATCTAAACATTTAAGATTTACTTTCCATCTGTTGATGGAAATGCCGGTTTTTATGGGAAAGGCTTCAAACCAGATGTTGATGAGGGGGGGGGGGGGTCGTGCTGGAATATTCTTAGGCATTATTGATCATAAAATTAAGGCTGTGTATGAAACTGCCCCATCTCAGCTGCAGCCAAGCACCATAACGAAGCCCAGAGCTTCTGGATCAGTGTGTTAACACCAGTCAACACTGTGAAGCACTTGTTCACAAGCTCACACGTCTGCGGCCAGTTTACTGCTCCCTCTGCTTACAGCAAGAGGCAGCACAGAGGCCAGTTTGGGACAAATTATATCTTCATAAAAACGCTGCCTTGTAAAAATTTGGCACATCTTATATTCTGTCTGCCTCACCCTGCAGTTTCACGGCCCTATGCATAAAAGTAGTGACAAACACAGCTTGAGCGGTGGTCCGGTAATGTTGCTTTGCATTCATTCTCTCAGTCTGGAGGTAAAAATCCTTTGTCATATGGAAGCTTTTTTTTTTTTCTTTCCCCCCAAATTTCAAATTCATATTCAATCTTGCACTTTTGTATGAGCTTCTGGCAGGCTGAGAAGGCCCATAATAATCATAATAATTGAATTTTGAACTTGGTTTTACAATAATACAAGTATATTATCATAAAAATGGACCACAGTGCAAAAAGCTTCCTTATTTTTTTTCCACGTTTTTATTTGCATTTTTTTTTTCGTTCGTTTGTTTGTTTGCTTGATCCGTGCCCTTCCTTCGTGTGGTTTTGCTTCCCTCCTCCTCCTCCCCCTCCCCTCCTGCAGCCCCATCCGCACCCCCTCAGGAAGTACATGTGATCAGCCTCAGCTCCACCAGCCTCAAGGTGAGTTGGGTGGCACCGCCGGCCGATAGCCGCCACGGTGCCATTGTGCGCTACACGGTCAGCTACCAGGCCCTAACTGGAGAGGACACGGGGCGACATGATGAGGGTGACATCGGGGCGGACGCTACCAGCTATGTGCTGGAAGGACTGGAGAAGTGGACAGAGTATCAGGTGTGGGTGAGGGCCCACACTGATGTAGGCCCAGGCCCCGAGAGTTCCCCAGTGAGGATGAGAACCAGAGAGGATGGTAGGTCCACGCCTCCCTTGAAGCAGAATCCTCTCCGACTCATTCAGCGTCTGTCGCTTGCAGCAGCCTGTCTCTACCTTCCTTCACCCTTTTCCCACTTCTACAGCTCAATTTTCCTTGTCTTACTGACAAATTATAAGAAAATGAGGTGGCAGTAAATGGCTGATTGGGATCACTGTCGAACTCTTTTGTTCCTCCTTCCATTTTGTCCTTTGTAGTTCTAATACTTTACATCTATGGCAGGTTAAGGCTTCAGATCTGTGTCACTTCCCTGTGCTTCCACTGTGCGAAGGCTTTCATCTCTTTTTTTTTTTTTTTTTTTTTTTTTTCCTGGTGTAAGGAACAGAACTGGAGCAGATCTCCCCTCTCCTTTCGCTCTTTCCTCTTCTTTCACACATTCCTCGTTTTGTTTGCAGTGTGATGGAGGGTGGCTTCTCCTAAGAGAGAGTCGTCTATAATTAATGTGTTTGAAGTTTGCTGCAACACAGCTAATTTCATACTGGAATTAAGGGCATTACAGACATGACTAGACTGCATGCTGTAGTGTACAGGGTGTTCTGGGGACACAGTAGTTTTACAACATTTAAAATAGAGTGGAGATTATTTGATTCATGGCCCGCTCTGGTATCAGCTGCCTTTATTAAGTTATTTTAAATTGTTTTTGGCTCCTCATCAGTGAACTGTTGAAGATCACCCTCTCAGCATATTTAGACTCTTTACTCTCTCTCTCCACTTAATTATTGCTGTCTCTCTCTTCATTTACTCATTTTTTTTCTCCCTATTCTTCCTGCTCTCCTTGTCTGGTTTCCAGTGCCGGGAGCACCCCCTAGGAAGCTGGAGGTTGAGGCCATAAATTCCACAGCCATCCGAGTCACATGGAAGCCTCCCCTGCAAGTGAAGCAGCACGGCCAAATCAGAGGCTACCAAGTCATCTACTCCCGGCTTGAAAACGGCGAACCACGAGGCCAACCAAACATCATGGACATTGCTTTGCCAGAGGCTCAGGTACAAGCTGACGTCTCACTCTTGTCCAGTCTTCCTTCGTCTCTTCTTTACTGCGGCTATTCCCTCCAGTTTCGTCCTCAGCTATCCCCATATTCTCTTCCATTGTCTTGATTTCACACTGCATTTCATTTTAGCCAGAATTTTTTATTTTATTTGTAGACTGCAGTATCTGCCCCCCCCCCCCCCCCCTTTTTTTTTTTTTTTTTAATCTTTTGCCACATGTGACATTTGACTCTAAATTGGTACCCTGCTCCCACAGCTTTGGATTAGCTGTCAGAACAAAATCCACTTAAATTCTACAGTAATAGCTATTAGATATTTTCTGTGTGCTGCATCAGGATGTGGCTTAGTGGAATCAATGCACCTCTCTTCGCGGTTTTAGCAGTAATACATATGCACTGCCTTGTTACCATGTTTCTGAATCCCATCGCCACCCTTTCCACATTAATGCAGGCTGCACCGAATTGCCCAAAGCTGTGCACCACCGTAAGATGGATGAGATCGTAATCCTTAAGAGGGACTCAAAGATTCATGAATTTTCACTAAACCTAGAAAAACCCAACTCTCACTTTTTCGTGTCTTTTTTTTTTTTTGAAAGAAGAGAAACCAGCTTAAAACCCTCCCTCTGATTGTTTGCTGAGAGCATTGGAAGCAAACACTTCTTCACTCTCACCCTCGGTGGCCTTTAACAAAAGCATGTAATTTGAGCAGGAAAGTGTTCAATGGCCACATGAATATATAAAAAAATTTTTTTTTTAAAAATAACCTTGCATGTGTCTCTGACCTGTGTTTGCTAATAAACAGTAGCAGCATGGTCAGCCCGTTATTACCAGGAGCGACATAAAGCTTGGAATAAATCAAACATTTTTAACAAATACCGAAGGTTTAACCTCTAAAACATGCTCATGTTTCCAGATTCTTCAGAGGCGGATAAACAAAGCTCAACTTTAAGCGGAATGCTTAGTTTCCAGGCAATGACCTTTGCGGTGCCCCTAAATGGACCAATGAACTAATTTACTGGAGAAAACACCAGCAGTCCATAAGAGGAATGGTTTGAAATGGTCCATTCTTACTAATCATAAGCTGGAGTGATAAAACTCCATTCCAGTTGGATTTAAGGGACACGTAGGACTACAAATGCAGTTTTGCAATGTAACATTAAGTTCGACCAGCGATAGCTCAGAGTAAATGTGACTGAAAGCTCTCGGTGGTACGATTCAGCCCGGGCTTGTCTGCACACCTGGTCAAAGAGTGAGCCCTCGGCTCCTAAACAGCTCAGCCTTTGTTTTACAGCAGGGCTTTCTGGCAGCTGCTGCTGACAGTTCATTGTTATCTGACTGCGTCGGCGAGTCCTTGACAGCCAGGACAGCACCGTTTGGTCTGGAAAAGGAGAAAAACATGGTGGCTGCTTGTCTTCCTGGAAGTGTTTTTTTTTTTTTTTCTTCGTGTCGACATGTTCATCATGATTTTGTTTTGCGTTGTGAAATCTGAACTGAACATGACCCTACTTGTTATGCAAACAATACTCCCTGCCATGTCTCATTTGTGGCATGTTCACACAATAAACACACAGAGACACTGCAATTTGGCGCTCACAACAGCTCCCATGTTCCAGTTTTGTGTCCAGGACACCTTTCAAACAGGCTGTCCTCTCCTTGGCAGACCCCAGATTTTGTTTTTCTTTCCCTCAGTGCTTTTCCTCCCCTTCCCCTCCACCTCCCTTCCGTTCCCGCAGTGGCCTGCTTTTTACACTTATCCTGCATTAAGGTTGGTTGAGTAATTACCAGGAGCTTGCGTGCAGGTCGGTTACCCTTGGTTGAGTCATCTCAACAGACTGTTTTCTGTGAAACACCGGTGAGTAGCCAACCTGCAAGGACTTGCCTGGACGTCATTAAAGACCACACAGTCAGCCAGCAGTCCCTTATCCCTGTTCGCCCAACTGGTTCTAGAACAATCCCTCCTTTTTTTTTTCCCACACATCTTCTTTTTTTCCCACACATCTTCCCGTTCACGTACCCTGACAACAAGTGGAAAAAAAACAACAAAGATAACATGAGCCGACATGCTTATTGCGCAGATCGACTTCGTAGGAGGCGTCCCAGCTGCTCAGCAAGAGTTCATGACTCAGGTTGGAGTCATGCAAATTCATCACGCACCTGTAATTGATGAGTAAAAGGTAGAAGCAATTTTCCACTCTTGTTACACATTACAGTGCTTCCCATAAATTTTCCTTAGTTATTGTGAAATGGCCTCCATGCCAGCCCTTTCACCTGAATTCGATGCAGTGTAAACGTGTCAGGGGGAGAGGGTGGGGGGGAGTGAAATCCAAATTTTCCAGGTCTTGCTCAGTAAACCAAAACCTCAACTTAGACTTCAATAACAATTCTAAGCCAACCGGTTGAATTGCAGATCCTGTCCAAATCGCTATCGCCTTTCTACCTCTCTTTGTCTGTGTTTCTGGCTCCTTCTCACCCGCTCTCAGGGTTAGCTGAAATGCTGGGGGGGGAGCTGCGAGAGCTCGCCTGTGCGTGGGCGGTTTAAGCGCTTCTTTTCTTTTCAAGCAGGAGCCCACACATCGCCCTCATTTCCCTGCTAAATTTAAACCAGAGGCCGTGTTAACAGTGTGATGTTATCGACCCTTTTGCAACCGCATTTCTGCTGGAAAAGTGGCCCAAACCTCAGCTGGCAGCTCCGCACCACACAGTCTGCTCCATCACCGCACACTCACAGAAACTTCTAGGCTCTCGTTTTTTGTTTTTTTTTTTGTGTTTTTTTTCATAAAAAGTTTAGAGAATATGGCGCGTTTAAAGCCATTAGCCGCTGTCTGTGTCTCTGTACATTTTCTGCACTTATTTTCCTTTCTGCCCAAGTTTCCCTCCATTCAGCACTAGTTTCCAGGTTCATTTGGTTTGACCACTCATGCGTTTTTGTAGTTTATGTGAGCAAGGTAATGCTTTGCTGCTTCTACGGCCTTCGCTGCCCTAGACTGGAGTCGAATTGAAATTGGGGGGGGGGGGGACGCACCTCAACTCGTTTCACTCCATCAATCATGACAGCTCCTTCTCTTCCACATCACTCGTCCCCCCTCCCCCTCCTCCCCCCAACTCGTTCCAATTTTTATAGCCACCCATCTCAGCCCATGTCATCATATTTGCATTCACTCGCCTGCAAATTATCCCGCTCCGTTTCCACAAACGACGCTTATCGGCAGTGATGTGTTTTCTGCTTGTGTTGGTATTGGAAATATAAATTGAGGATCATTCATGATTCTCCTGTGGATTTAGGCAGAAAGCAAAACTGAATCCAAAGATGAGATGGGAACTTTGGGATCTGTTTGCTGTTCTGTTGAGTTGAACTGGCAGTAAACAAATTAGGCAATTAGAAGCATCACAAACTGTTACTCATGGAGTTAAGCAGCAGCTGTTCTTAAATGGCACTTTTCTAGTCCTCTGCAGTGTCGAGGGCGCATGAGGCTGCAGTTTCTGCAGCTCAATGTGAAGTGTGTTTCAGCTCGTCACACCGGCACCTCATTGAGTTCTGGCTCATGCTTCACTTCCTCGTGTGGAAATCAAGACCATCCACCCAGGAAAGGGTGGAAATTTTGTTCCTTTTTGGGGTTTTTTTTCATAAGCCAACAGTCAATAATTGATAATGACCACCAGCTCTTCCAGTGAACAATGACTCACTGGTGTGTAAGTCTGGAACAGCAAGAAGACAAAGCTTGATAATGAAGAAAAAAAGGCAGCACATCCAAGTTTGTCTGCTGCAGTAAATTCAATTCGGTTGCCTTAAAAAAAAAATCTGTTGTTTACCACTGAAGGTGTCTGGAGATAAAAACAGTATTTCATAATAACCGAAATATGAAACGAATGATGTGATCAAATGAAATCAAAGGATTATTGAATGCAGACATGTGAAGGTTTCTCCTTTAGTATTATTTGGAATGTAAGGGTTCCATTTTAATGACCGACGCTTTGTAAATGTTGCTGATAAAACTTCAGCACAGCAATGGATGAGAAAACACATCATTTCTGTCTTTAGAAAGATTTAGCTTGTGATAACAACAACTACGGCTGCACCATATAGAGAGAATTAATGGCTATCTCAATAGCAACACAAGCATTGTCAATGTTGCAAAGAGAAGAATCTCATTGCAAAGACATTGAGACTTGAAATAGGACAAGCACTGATATTGTAATGAGGGTTCACTCCAGGTTGACGAACTTTAGTGTGTTTAACTTAAACTGCAGTATATCGCAGCTCTAGTTAAACCACCTGCATATATTATTAAAATAACCATTGCAATATTCAGCATTGCTATGTTGCAGCCTTAATAACATCATTCAAGTTTCAAAAAAACATTCAGCTTATGATTTTATAATCATCTCTGTTTTAAAATGATAAAAAAAAAAAAATCTGTATTATTTAACCTTGTTTTGCCAGAACTGTAACAAATAAAATTCCGTTCACCTCTTCCTGTTGTACCGTGGAGACAGACAGATCATCAGGACAGTTAAAGTGAGGTAGTAGAAATGAGTGTACTGAGCTTTTAACAATTATTGATGGTTCAATACCATTTTTGCCTCACCAGAACCTTCATCTCCTTCTGTAATCCCCCTTCATCACTTGCCTCTGCCCTCCAGTTTCTACAGTGTTTACCATCACCATCGTCACCCCCCTTTTCTCTTCTACACTTTGTCCCTCATCCGTGTGAGCATTGTCATCCCTCCCGCCTGTTGTCAGTCAGGCCACCCATCAGTGCGCTCCTCTGCAGTGACTGAACTGCGGAGCGTGTTGCTGGTGAACGTCGGCCGCTGCGTTCTGCATCGATGGGGTTTGATGTCACAGGGCTAACATAGCGGCACTGGTAATAGGATTTCACGCTCGGCGCTGACGGAGGCCCGCGGCAAGAAATGGGCTTTCACTTCCCCCAGGAATCACTTGGCCAAGCACAGCAAGCAAGGAGAACATTTTGGAAACATATTGAAACGTAATGAGAAAAGGTCCTCCCTCAGTTTCTGGTAAGGGAAGAAGAAATGCTTTGCAGCTTCCGCACAGCTGATGGCTCGTGTCCGCAATGAGATGGTTAGCCTGTCTAACAGAGGTGCGACGTTTTTTGTTTTTTTTTACCAGGTTTAAATGCAAAAGGGACACAAGGCAGTGCATTATGTATGACAATAAGTTCCACAACAATAATTGTGCACTCGTTTGCCCAATTTGTTTGATGCCACTCAGCTTCCCTTCATGTCTTCTTTCTCCTTCACACCATCCCTTCCATCTCAGTTCTTCTTGTTTCTAAAGCATGATTCTTTTGACACCTACATTCATCTGTCAGCGAAAAAAAGACAAGGGCTTTTTTTCCTTGCCTGTTGTGTTGTTTCTGACTCATTTCTCCCCCCGCCCTGTGTCCCGTGTCTTCTCTCCCATCAGTGGAATATTGAAGAATCCACCGAGCATGTGAGTAACCCTCATGTGTGCTGCTGGGTTGTCTTGCAGGGCAGGTTCTTCTCCCCTCTGCAGTTTGGGGGTGCCGTGCGTGCTTGTGTGTTGTGGATCATGAGGCAGTGTGTGCGCGTGTGAGTGTGTTTATTCCTGTTAAGCAGTGCTTGTAGTTCACTCCTGAAAGATGTAACCCCATCATAACCGCAGCAGGAAACATGTGTCCAGATTTTTTATTTTTTTTTGTATTCATGTTTGTACATTTCAGCCTGGGATTGTCGACATGTGAAAGAATAATATTTTCTCATAAGAGGAACTAGTTACATCAGTGCATGTGCATTTCTGAGGCCTTCATTGCAGCATGCATGAATTGCTCTCCACTATCGAGCATAAAGTACAGTCAAAGGCTGCGTGTCACTGTCTCGGTGTGATGCTGCCATTAATCAGGCTCACCTAACCTGCTGTCTCCCCCACTGCGCGAGATGACATGTCTATCCGAAGGGAGGAGCTGTGAGTTTTATCAGCTCCACACATCTCTGAGATTTCCACCAGCCTTTCATGTTCTTTTCATTTGCCTGGATGGCAGCTTTCTGCGCCATGGCTGTCATGCAGCCCTTTGTTATGGCTTATTACCTCCTAGACGTCATATTACACAACCATAAATGCAGAGCCACTTACTGTTCCTAGTCAGACATTCAATAAAAGCTTGCCTGAATAGCAAATGCTGTTTTGGTATTCAAAAAATGGCAAGGAAGTCTTCATCCAAAAGGCTTTTAAGAAACAGCATGAGATTATTTATTTGAGCTATTAGCAGTTACATATATTGTATGTTTGAGTTTCTAGTGATTTTTTTTTTTTTCTCCATCCGCTTGTATACCTGCACCAGAGTTTGTGTCTTTACTTATTTTTAAGAATTAAGCCAGCATGATGCGTGCAGCTTGCGGTATTCATGTGATAACCTTAAGTTTCAGGATCTAGTTGCACAGCTTCCTCCCGGTACACCCACGCACCATGAATCAGGCTCGTCTCTCCTCTCTCCTCTGCTTTTAGCGCGTTGATTAACACCTGACAGACATGGAGCTAAACGGCATCAGAGGATGTCATCTGCTCACACATCTATATTTTTTTGTCAGCATTCTGTGTGCCAGGTAGCTAATGTAGTGTGACGAGCCACAGCAGATGTCTGCAGCAGAAACATTAGCATGTCCCGTGGAGATTTTGAACTTCTCAGTTTTATGAGAATACATATTTAAAAAGAACATAAATTATTTTGTGTTTGCTGAAAGAAACAATTATCTTTAACTATGTTGCCACATTTTCCCGTCCCAGTGTTGGAGAGAATTGTCATAGAGAAGAATACATTTGTCGAACCAGTTGACACAATCGTCTCTGTTTAATGGCCGTTGGTGCTGCTCTAATCATTTGCTCTGAAGACAAACTTTGAAGCTTTTGCTTTTTCTATTTTCTGCTTAGTTTTTAAAGGCGTTAGTAGACCTGAATCGACCTTGCCAGTTTAGAGGGAGGGACCATCTCTGTGGCGGCCGTTGCAGAGAATGTTAGTCATTTTGCATGATTAAACTAATGAGACTTCCTCCATAAACCTAAAATGGTTTTATGATCCAGTAATTTAGCAGCTTTTTTTTTTTTTTTGCACACCCCCTCGCCGCTGCTCTTAAAGGTTAGCACGGGAGCACCAAATGTCCCCCTAAAGGAGAGGCTGTAAAAAGCTTTGTGGAACTGAGCTACCTTATAGAAACTGTTAAATGTTCTTCTGTGTTGAGGAAATGAAAACTTCGTTAGCCAGAGAAGCAGTAATAGGGCGAAGCCGCGTATTAGTCTGAGTCTGACGTTTGGGAGGAGTTCCGGCAGGAAGGCTTGGAGGCATCTGTGTATTTGTCCTCTCAGTGGCCCCAGACAGAAACAGACAACTCCAGCATGTGTGCTTAAGCCTCAGGCATTCATTTGTTCTTGAGTGTGTGCTCATGTCTGTGAATATAATGGAGTGTGTGTCCATATGCACTTTCTTTTTTTTTTTTTTTTGTCTGTGTGTCTGTACATGCATGCACACGTCTGTGTGATTCCATACTTATCTGTATTTGTATGAATATATATTTACTGGTGAGTATGAACATCCGCGCGTGTGTGTGTGTGTGTGTGTGTGTGTCTGTTTGCATATGGGCTTTTTTTTCAAGCTCAGAGTGTTTAATTCCAGTGTGTGGGTGTGTTTTTATTCAGACCGATGCAGTCTGGTGAAGTGAGTGCCAGCTCTGCAGCAGGTTACCAATAACAGTGTGTTACCTCAGTTCATTTTTTTTTGTCTGTTTGTTCCTGACTGCTCAGTTACTGACTTGTTTAACCACCTCGGTGTGTCTGTGTTCTGTGCAGAGACTGCTTGGACACTTAGCCAGAGGACAATAAAAAATAAGAATTTGATTTTATTCTTCCAAATTTGAATGTTTATTTTTCTTGTGGGTTTATTTCAAAGTGTTTGAACGCCCTCCCACTGTCAGAAGTTTTTTGTTTTTTTTTTGTTTTTTTACATTGTGGGATTTTAACAGGCTGCAGGCTAGTGATGATCCTAAGCTCCTCTGGGTTTAAGCTCATGCTTATCCATGCGGCAGGCATGAACACTGACACACTGGTGATGTTCTGGTTCATTTGGTTTGTTGGTTAATGGGTTCAGCGTGTGCCTTTACAATTGGGCTCAGGAATTTTTCTTGACCAAGAAAAGTTTCTGCTCCTGTTTTTTGTGTGCCTTTAAAACATTAAACGTTACATTTCTAGGCAAACTCATCTAGAAATTATAAGTGGGTGGAGAAGTGGGGTATTAATCTTGTAATGCTTTCTTTGGGTGCTGTGTGATTTTTTTTTTTTTTTTTTTTTTTTTTAATGGAGTTTGTTTGATGGGTTTTTTTTATGTTGTTTTACTCACCTCTAGTGAGGTTTCCCTCAGACTGACTGACTTCCTTTTTTACGTCTAACCTTGGGATTTCACCATGTTACAGGAGACCATTATCAGTGGACTTCAGTCTGAAACCACCTACTCTGTCACCGTAGCAGCCTACACCACAAAAGGAGACGGAGCTCGCAGCAAAGCTAAAGTCATCACTACAACTGGAGCAGGTCAGAGGTGGTTTTTATCAGAGTTTTCACGTAAAACAGGGAAATGCATGTCTGTTTACAGTGAGAACGGTGGAATTATCTTTCAGGCTTAAAGCTGATCACCTCTGCCTTCCTGGTTTAACGGTACTATAGGATTAGAAGTTCCCAGAAGACGGAAATATCACCTTAGTTTCAATGGCCAGACTTTCTCAGTTTTAGTTGAAATCTGTTGAATAAGGCATGTAACCTTCAGTGTGTGCAGTCAAACCTGTCTGCTCGCTGCTTTGTTGTGATTTAAGTGTGATTGACTGAATCCATAGAAGTATCAAGGTTGATCAAAATGCAAGTTGCTCGCTGGATGAAGCATAAAATCACAATTTCTGTTTTGAATATAGGAAACCTGCTTGGATTTTATATCACCTAAATTTCTATTCAATAAAAAGGGCACAAATTGTGGTCATACACAACTTCAAAACATCCATAGTGTTGGAAAATTGCCCCCCAGATCAACATGCTAATTTTCACTCTGTGTGTGATTTGCTTGGAGATGCAGGAGTGAAATGAATTTTAAAACCGTTCTTTCACCATCTAAAGCATCTCACATGTGGGATCTTGATCCGACAGACCCCTCTTACTGCTCTGCAAGGTGTCCCACTGATTATAGCTGACATGATCGACAATAATAAACCATTTTTCTTACAACGTAATCCTTACCAGGTCCACTGCAGTCTGCAGGATAGTTTAATGCCATCTCCTCCAGTCGTGATAGCCTGCAGAGTTGTCCATGGGAGCAATAATTGGCATTTATTTTAGGATTTGAGTAACAATGCTGCTTCTTGGAGTGGAAAAGAAATCAGTCATCTTGTTTAAAAACCCACAAATGTATCATGTTTCTAAAAATAAATGTTTCCACTTCACTGAAGCTAAAAAAAAATGGTTTGAACAAAGATGGCAGCTTGATTAAAACCAGGTTTTCACTCAGGGTTTTTATTTTATCTTCATAATTTTGGCATAAATTGGCATGAACGCTGTATGTTTTACATTTTCAGAGGGATTTCAGTTAATTTAATCTTCTCCTCTCTTTCAATGTCTCTTTTTCTCAGTTCCAGGCAAACCCACCATGATGATCAGCATCACCATGGACAACACAGCGCTGATCCAGTGGCAACCTCCCAAAGAAATGGTTGGGGAGCTGATGGGCTACCAGCTCCAGTACAAGCGCACTGACGAGGAAACCTACACCTCGCGCGAGCTGAGAAAAACAGACGACCACTACACTGTCACCGGGACGCACAAAGGCGCCACCTACAGCTTCCGCCTCAGCGCCCGTAACCGCGCTGGCATCGGAGAGGCCTACGTGAAGGAGATCAGCACTCCCGAAGACGTGCCGTCAGGTTATCCAACCAATCTACAAGTCACTGGGCTGACCCAGTCCAGCACCCAGCTGACCTGGGAACCCCCGCTGCTGGCAGAGAGGAATGGCAAGATCGTCTACTACCTGGTGGTGTACCGGGACATCAACAGCCACCAAAACAGCACCAACCGCACGGCAGACACTCACATGACCATCCTGGGCCTTAACCCTGACACAACCTATGACATCCGTGTTCAGGCATTTACCAGCAAGGGTGGGGGACCCCTGAGCCCCAGCATCCAGAGCAGGACCATGTCAAACGGTAGGACGAGTCGGAGAATGCCCAACATTTACACATAAACACTACAGCCGTGTTTGATCTGAAAACAGGATATAAAGGGGGAATACATGCGTGCATAAACACACAGTGACACCACGGTGTTGCCCTCAGCATAATGTGCACGAGCACATGCATGAGCTCCATATCGCTCGCTGGCGTCTCAGACTGCAGAACCGGCTCTGTCTCTATCAGCCGTGTCTTCTCTTCCACTCAGTATATTGCAGCTCTGTTTATTGATTTATAGAGTGCTAATCTCATTACGCGCTACAGTCACATTATCACGCGTCCTCATCCCTCCATCCCATTACACACAAATCTTCGGCGTACCCAGCATGTACCTTTTCATGCATTTTGTGATCTTGTACACATGAGCGCTCGTATTTATTAATGCGCTTGATGCCTATTTTAGGACACAAGTTGCAACGCTTGGTGTCATGAGCATCTCCTGGTAATCACAGAGATCTGGGCCTGTTGCATGCGTCTTGGTATGAATGAGGTAGCAACACATGAAACAGGCTTAGTGAGATGGAGGCTATTTTTGTGTGATCTATAATCAGGCGTGAATGTGATTGTTTCTGTTCTTTGAACAGCACCGCTGCTTGTCAAGCTGGGTACTAAGGATACTGTCTGTTCACATTGTGCACCGAGGGGACTACTTGCTTTAAAGTGGTGTGAAATTGAATTACACATTTTGTTGTGTACAAGATCTCTCACTGTATTTATTAATCCCAGATTCTTCCCCTCTTATAGATTTCCCGACTCTTAACTTTGGTGTCAAAGCTGTCACAAAGACATCCGTCCTGCTTACCTGGGATTTGCCACCAAACTACAAACCCCAGCTTCCTTTTAAGGTGAGACAGAAAACGAGATAGAAATTATTCGAGTCACAGCTGCAGTAAAAAGTGTTTATAGCAAACAAGTAAATTACAGTTGTGCTCATATTTATTCATACCATTTCATTAAAGAAGGAAAAAACAGGTCCTTTAAATAAGCTGAAATTGACTAAAGTAATAACTAATAAACATTTTACTAACATTATGACATTATTTTCTAATTCTGGTTCAATAGAAATATTTTTTTAAAAAGCAAACAAATAAGATAATTTATATCAGTCATAAACTGATATTTAGTTGAACAATCCTTTAATGTTTCCGCTACAGTCAGGTGTTTTCTGTTCCTTTCAGTCAGACTTCTGCACCTGTTGACAGGTATTTTGTCCCACTGTTCAACAGAAAAGTGCTCTAATTGCTCCAGGACCAATTTGTTTGTTTGTTTGTTTTTCTTTCTTTAACTCAATTAAATTAAAAAAATAGTGTCTTATCTTACTAAATTATATTTTTACAAATTTTTAATTATTGTTCCTAAAAGGAAATTAAATGAAAGGATATTACATACATATACATATGAACACAACTGTAAATACAAGAGTTGTATTTGTTGTTTTGTTGTTACTTAAACCGAGTGCTGCGTGTATTAAAAGCTGGTGAAGTTGCTATAGAAATAGTTTTACATGTTTAATAAAGTGGCTTCTCCTATTTGCACAAAAAAAATAAAATTGTAATTCATTTAAGAGATATGATAATATTTCATAATGAAATTACAACAATTCCCACATTGTTTAGGAGGAGTAGAGGCAATCAGGTGTAAAGAACTGCTGGATATGCACCGATGGACAGATGTGACTAGAGATGAGGTGTCAGATAGGATATACACCTCCCATAGATCAATAATGTTTTCAGGGTTTTTTTTTCCCAACTTTATGTGTGTACCAAGGAAAAAGAAAGAACGGCAGGATGTCTTTAACCATATGTGCCCCCCCTTGTGTGTGTTTACAGATCCTGTATAACCAGCAAAGTGTGGAGGTCATGGGGAACCTAAAGAGGAAGCTGATCACACAGCTGCAGCCCAACACCGACTACTCGTTTGTATTGACAAGCAGGGGAAACATTGCTGGAGGTCTGCAGCAGCAGGTGTCCATCCGTACTGCCCCCGACCTGATTAAAACCAAACCCACCACTCACCAGGCTCACGGTGGCAAGATGACGGTCAATCTACCCAAAGTCCAAACCACTGCTCCCGTCAGGTCGGTACCCAGTCAGCAAAGGTCGGCTGAAGCAAACCCCACAGCTAAAGCAATAACCTAACAATGTAATGAAGTATTACTGGACGTCCGTCTCAGAAAGCAGATAAAGAAAAAAAAATCATGAAATCAGCGTCAATTTAGAAGTAAAACAGAAATGCACAAACATAGAATAAAAATAAAAATAAATATTTTCACTGATAATTTACTTAAATGGACCATTTAAAAGCAAAGTAACTTAAAAGATCATTAAATCAAAGTGAGTCAAAACACAAATGTGAATTTATGTCTAGTTTTACTCATTTAAAGTGGAACTATTATGCGCATTTCAGGGTAATTTATTTTTATTTCTGAGACCAGAACCAGGATTGATCAACTTATTGTAACAAAGCCTCTCCGTAGGCTGTCAGATCAGCCTGTGGGCAAAACGAGTGGATTGAGACTCTTCCGCATTAAGCCCCGCCTCCCGCCACTGCGCTACATCACAACTGCTTTCGCCGTCATTATAACATCTCATAAACAGAAGGATTAGGCTAATATGAACTCAATAAAAAAAACAAAATACAATGTCAACACATAGCAGACAGCCCTACATGTTGGAACCTGAATCAGACCCTGAAAACAGTGGAAAACAGCAACCCACAGCAAGGAATGCAGCAGGATGTCTCTCTTTGACAAACTCACCAGCCATCGTTGGAAATAACTTTATCCCACGTTTTCCACCCGCCTGATGTATTTGTACATGCCCTTGTTAACCAGTAGAAGGTAACCAATCACCGAACCTTATCCCCTGGGACGTCACAAGGATTTCCAAGTAGAAAAAACTCTCTAAAACGACGCGTTTTTTGTCGCCATGGAAACCGGACGGAGAGCGTGCTGGAACTCAAACTCAAACTCAAACATGCGTTTATGTGATAAAAAACAAAGCTGTTCACATGTCTGATGAGGATTCGATACTGTAACACTTTAGAAAGCTCAGAAAACTCCAAATACCATAATAGCACCCCTGTTACGGCTGCCCCCAATTGCCCATCAACCCATTTTTCATTCAGCCTGGAAACCATCATCTGGCCTCCCCTTGGCTGGGATTGGTTCCTCCATGTCACCTAGTCTCGTTGACATCTCTGTGTGGCTGACCTCTGCTCCAATGAGGATTCGACACCTCTCCGATCCAGGACAAAAGAGCGCCAAGTTCTTTATTCAGGGGCAGCTGTGTGGTGGCTACAGCTTGCCCTCTCTGAGGTTTATTTTGGTGGTTGGTTTTGAAGAGCCTTTAAGGCCTAGTCTGTAGTTTTGTTGGCTTTTGTGTAGCCTTGGATCTTTGCTGTTTGTTTTAATTGTTTAATGGCCTGGGTTAAAGGTGCTTGATTGTATTTGTGTAAAATTACTCTGTTCTAGTATTTTGTTGCCCTGCCCTTCCAAGCGGGCCTGTATTGATTCCTTTTTATTTTTCTGTGGGACAATAAAGTTTCCCAATACACTTTTTGGTCTGGCACATTTGTTTTATGTTGCGGCTCTTACCCCTAGACCGCTGGGTTGTAACAACCCCTTTAAGCTAAATTTATTTGCAAGCGTTTTTGGTGCATTTAATGGCATTTTCATAATTAAAAAATTATTCTAATGTATCCATTAATAATCTTTCTGAATTATTTTTCATTTTGCAGTTTCAGGCCACAAAAAGTCATAAAACTTTTTTTTTTTTTTTTGTCTAGTATGATACTCTATGAAAATAGATACATTATTAAATTATTTGCTGTCAATAAACTTTTTTGGGGGTTGTCTGTAGATCTCGGCCCCAGAAGTGTTAATGCACTCGCAACTCAGAAAACTAAACAACTTTTTATGACATCGACCGAAGCCCAAATGGCACACTTGTATCGGATCAATACTAAGTACAACTTTTACTCTCAACCACTTTTATTACACAGAAGCTGATGATAATTGAGACTTACCGCCAGGTCGAGCTCTCTTATCTTTTGACGCAAATTGTTGAAAACAGGGTTGCGAGTAAAGCCTTTGCTTCAGATGCATCCACATACAGATCCATCTTTGTACGGAGGGAGCCCAGCGTTGATTGGTAAAAAGATTACAGGGCTGGCGAGGCTGACTAAGGTCCAGCACAGATCGATAGATAAAGTGCAGATGATTGGGGATGGGAGATATGAGAGCTGGGCGTATAAGTGAGAGGAGATGTGAGGAGTGTTGTTACACATGTCTCCTCCAGCTCCTCCAGACTCGAGGGACTGTTGAATCGCATGTGAAGCCTAGAAAGAAGGAGACTTGCTTTCACATTCAGCAGCAGCTCTTTCTACAAAATGCCACTACGGGGAAGCAAGTTTTAGCTGAGAGAAAGCACTCAGGGAGGGAAAAAACACACACACACAGATATTTGTATATTGTGTACTTCCAAGTGTGTTCCTTCATCCATTAACCAATCGTCTTAGTGTGACCCTAAATGCCTTTTTAATGTCTTTCATTTCCCACTGTTTTAGTCTTTATAATGATACCAGGAACGGAACACACACAAACACACACACACATACATACATACATGCAAGGCCACTCACATAGCTGCTCTTATTAACCTTAGGAATCCTGTGGGGAACTCTATTAGCTGAAGGCTCCCCTCACCGGGGAAGTGTTTGTTCCAGTCTATGTGGCAGATGTTCTTAGTGATTAGCTATTAATTGAGGAACGCGGTGCCAATCTGCTGGTGTTCGACCTCAGTCCGACACACTTTCGCAGCCCCTCCATTTTTGGAATTTGTCCTAACATGCCTCGCAGTGAAAGTGTGTCTGAACGCGTTGACCGCAGTATTAATCCCAGCGTGTGTATGTGTTTCAGTTGGTCCAGCTTTACACAGGCTTTACTTTCCCTCGGCAGGTGGTACTACATCGTGGTGGTGCCGGTGTCCCAGTCGACGCGGCGGTGGAAGAATCCAGACGAGATGGACCTGGATGAGGTGAGTGCCAGGCAGTGGCTGATTGGCTAATGTGCCAGGTGAGGGGTCACAAATAGCATCTTCTGTTCCAACTGGGTAGGGAGTCACTGGTTGAAGCTAATTAGCTCTACCCTCCTGGGCTCTGTAAGGAAGAGGCGGCTGGGCAGAGAGTCTTCAAACAATGAGTCACTCCGGTAGTTTGGGAGGGGGGGGGGGGGGCATCCTGATAGGATGCAAGGTCTGCAGTTAGGGTCCATCTGTTGCATATAACAGTCTGCATTACAGAGGAAAGTCTTAATGTTGTGTAACAGTTGGCATGATTGTTAACTAATTAAACTTTATTTATGAAGCTCTTTTTTTTTTTTTTAAACTCTACTTACAAACTACTGCCTTTATCATTTTGGTTTGCAAGCTTTGCAAAAAGCTTCACACAAGCTATTCAAATGAGGACAAAGATTTGTGTCGGCTTTGTTCTTCTTTTGCATAAAGGTCCATCTTGTTCATGAGGGAGTTTAAACTAAACTGCATTTCTAAATATTAATTGCATAGTTTTTAACTAAACTACCAGGTTCGTTGGTTTGAGTCAGTATTGTTCAAGCTCCCTGTAGAAATAACAGAGGAGACAGAGAGGGAAAGAGATGGGACTCCCTGAGTCATTAAGCACTGAGCAGGCCATTGTCTCCCCCGCCCCCCCCCCCCCCCCTCCCTCTCTAACATAATGATTTAATAAAGCTACATCTGGAGCAGCACATGAGACATCACTGACAGAAAACAAAATGCTGCTGAAAACACAATGCCGCAGTGCTGCATGCTCCTGCTCATTTATTAACCAGGCTGGCAGTCATGCTGAGATTGTGTGCCGGAGCAAGCGCTAATTGCTCACTTCGTGGCTTGGCTGCTTTGTTTGCTGTTATATCAGTGTGCAAGGGGCATTTTAACTCTGTGGAATCATTATCTCTCATGGAGGTGGAACCAGACCTAGATTTACACCTTCAGTGCAAAGGTTTTGTTATGTGGAATTTCAGAGGATGAAATTCAATCGTTCACCTGAACAATTGCATAAAGTTTAGTTTTGGTCTAAACAAAGATTTTTTTTTCCACCTGTAATCCTATGAAAGCTTCCTGTTTTAGCTCTGCGTCTAATTACAGGCTGTTAGATATCAGATGTCTTGCTGTTTTCCTGAAGGTGACCTTCACACTTTGCTTTCCTTCCACAGCTGCTCATTTCAAGCGAGGGTCCGATCCTGAGACGCAGGCGTCACCTGGATCCCTTCAAGCCGTACATTGCAGCCAAGTTAAGCTCCCTGCCCACCACCTTTACGCTGGGCGATGAGAAGCAGTACGACGGCTTCTACAACAAGCCCCTGATCGGACAACAGGAGTATCTCTGCTTTGTCCTGGCGGTGCTTCAAGATGAAGAGACGGACAGCGCTGCTAATTATGTAAGACAGACACACCGTTTCTTTCCTTACTGGTTCGGGTCAGGCAATTTTACTTGACAGCATGTCATTCTACTTTTGGATTCACTAAAATAAAAACCAAATTCAGCATGCTCTGTGTATTTGCACAGAGCAATCCCCCCCCCCCCCCCCACACACACACACACACACACAAAATATTCAAGTTTATTACCAATCCTCATGCTCAAACCACTTGAGCCTTCCAAAATTGTTGTTGTTCTTACTGCCACTTACCCCTTAATGTTGCCATCTCTAAAAGTAATTGCAGCTTGTCCTGATAACTCCCTTACCAGTCGACAGTGACATCAGAAATCCAGCTCGGCCGTTTCTGCAGCCAGCAGTGGCCCCGCACAGATCTCTTAAGAATGCTAATACAAAACTCTTGGCTTTCTAAGTGGAGGCGCTATGCACTCGTCAAACAGCACTAACATGGAGGCCCAGCTCTCTATGGGATGGTCTGGGCTAAACTTCAGTGCAGGAGGAATGAGAGTCTGCGATTGCTTTGAGCTCCTCCAGTACCCGGGACATGCATATTCAGTAGCTGGGCCCGGGGGCGTTCACAGAAGGGGGGAGAGTGCGAGCGCTCCATGTCTGAAACCAAATCCTGGACTTTTCACCTATTTCTTTCTCTTCACCCCCTCCTTTGAGCTTTTTTTTTTTTTTTTTCCCCTTTCTCTCTGCCCCCTCTGCATCTCTCTCCCTCTTCACATCTTCCTCCGCTGTGAAGACAGCAGAGGAGATTGATTAGTGAGGATGGAGTTAAGAGGGAGACGAGTGGCCTGGTCACAGGGCCAGGAGAGTCTGTAAAGCAGGCCCGAATCCCTTGAAACACTGCTTTACATGTCCCTAAAGCCCCTCCTCCCTCAGTAATCCCCACTCCTCCTCTCATAGGAGGGGAGGGACGTGTGAAGGAGGCTGTACTGGGCAGCCATGATATACTTGACTTCAAAGGAGATGCTCAAATCCCATTGCTGCACAAAACCCTCACCCTACCTGCAAGACACGCCATGTTGGATCAGTGGGGTTTACGATTTGTCTCTTTGTGAGTACTTCCCTTCCTTAAACTGGGTAGCACTTGCACACCTTTCAATTTGAATCACTTGGTTTAATCAGATATCAATCATAGGGTGTGTCCCGTGTTTACCTTCAATAAAACAACCTTGTTATTGGCAGATTTCTGTATTCTTCAGTTTTTTTACTCGTACTTCAGATGAGATGCAGTTTATCTGAACTGGATGGTTTTCTAACAGAGTCTTTGCTTCGGAGCATGGAGGGACCTTCCCAAAGCTGTAGTCTGACTCACCAGATGTCAACTGCTGGTACCAGTCTGCCAGCAATCCACTCATTTCATCCGCTTCAGCCAAATACATGTTACAGTTTTTAAAGTATACTGTTAAAAAAAAAAGAAAGACAACAAACAAACAAAAACAGGCTCTGCTCAGCTGCAACCTGCATGCTGGAACCGGCCGTATTATATAAAGATTTATGTTGTGCAATGATTGGAACATTTGCAGAGCAGGGTTGAGTTGGGGCTCCACCAAAACAAGTTCTTCCTTGATGGTCTTCTTTCCTCGCTGTGCAGCTACAAACCAGAGCACCTTTTTGTTTTCTTTCAGTTTCCCCAAAATAGAAACGAGGATTAAAGGAACAATCGTTAGTTAGATATGTAAAATGTGGAATCAAATATTGCTGCTACTGAAAGAGGAAACAACTACTGGTTCGTCTTCTGCTGAACATTTGTGCTTCAGTAAATGTGTGAAGAAAAAGTAGAGCTTCTAGTTTTAACTTCAGATTGATTTTTTTTTTTTTTTACCAAATTTTCAGGGTTTTTTTAAAAAGACGTCTGCCTGTTAGGCACATCATGCAGACAAAGAACCGTCTTTAACCCTTAAAACTTCAAGTCACTTTTTGCTACTTGTAGTCCACCTCTTTGTTTTTGTGGGTTTTTTTTTTCAATGTAAAATTTCATGTAGAACATCAACACTTTGAAGCAAACTCAACATATAGAAGTGATTTCACAGCCTCAGGCTCACTTGTCAGATTATGAGGCTGGAATTATGTAAAATGACAATATTGATACATTTTGCACCATAAAGGCTGACCAAAAATAAAAGAAAATACTTAAAACACTTTGTAAAAAAACACAACACACAAACCAACAGTGACCAAGCTTTTCTTTATCTGCATATTATTCTTTTAAGTCTTGGCTCAATTTACTCATTTACATATTATTTATGTTACTATTGACCTACAATCCTGACAAAGCCAACTCCAGTTCACGTAGTTTGTGGCACAACAGTGTGTTTAAAATGTCTTTATAGTTAAAGTGCAGCCATAGAGAAGCATTACTTTTGTTCTTTTCAGACAAACATACAGTTTTTCTTGTCACTCGTCGACTTTTGGCTGCTTCTGATTGGACATCACCATCAATTTAAGCTGATGGGTGTAAAATTTAACAGGAAGTCACTTTATCTAAGTCTCCATGTCAAAATAGAGGTCTCTGATCCACATAGCAGTGATAGCAGTTTTGCTTTTATCACAAGAGTTGGATAAATAATCATGTTGTCATAGATGAATCATCGTAGATTTACCATATTCTCAGAATAAACACATCATTTTGGCAGATGGGTTGGAACTTTTTAAATAGGATATAAATGCCTGGAAAATGTTTCCGTTGACCACCTTAAGGGTAAGCTATTGATCACAATTCCCCCCACAGAGTTATACTTCACCGTTCCTGAGAAACCGTTGTCCATAGAAGTGATTGCGCTCCCTAAAGTTTTAGGGGTTAAAGCATACACGCTATTTCTGGATCAAAGCTGCAGTAAATGATTTACAAAAACATATTTATATAAAGCACAATCATTGTCATGACAATGATTGTTGCAATCCACATTGAGAACAGTTTTTTTTTTCTTATTTGTCCAATTAAACATACCGAAATGTTTGTTGGCTACAGCCATCAGGCTGTCATTGATTGCTGAATAAATCCCTTAACTGCACTCTTTGGGAAACTCGGATACCGCAGCACAGCATTTGTTTTTGTCACCCCCTACGCAACACTTGTAAACGTTTATTACCAAACACACTGCTACAGAAGGTAAAGTGTGCCTGAGGATCGAGCAGTTGGCAGAAGCCGCCTCAAGCGGGATCTTCACCAGACCCAGGAGAATAAAACAACAAGTACTGGAATAAATGACTTGTGTCTTTACTAGCCTTCCTCACTGCTTCCCCAAACTCCCCCAGTGCAGATCAAACAAGACCGCCAGGGTTTAATAAACCCTCATATATCAATGGCCACGAGCAGCCAGCAGTGGTTTAGAGGAAGAGGAGAAGGAAGGAAAGGCAAAAGGGGATGAGAGAAAGGAAGGAGAAGAGTGTGTGCCTTCATGTCTCCCCAGCACCCAAGGCAGATAAACAAGCCGGGGGAAGTGTGAAATGGGATGATAGATGCTGGGTGTGTATAAACAGTATCATTTAATGTGAGAAGAGAGTGAGAGAGGGAGGTAGCATGAAATATTGTGTGATGTGAGACAGAGAGGAGGGGAGGTGTTGGAAGGAGGAAAAGAGGATGGCAAAATGTTTGCCTTGTGTCCAGTCCAGCCCGTGAAGCTCAGATGAGAGGAAGTAAACTAGCGGCAGAGGAGAAAATTGTGTTAATGTGTGCTTTTCTTATGATAAGAGAAAGGTGAGCTTCTGGCACAAAAAGAAAGCAAAGCAGCGTGATCAAATTAGTTCAGCGCATTTCGCTGCTTGCAGTGCGATCCAGCTGTTTAAGGTTTGCCTCACTGGCAAGAAGCGTTGCATTGGCTGCACTAATTCGTCTGTTCTGGGCTCACTGAGGACTGCCTTTCATAAACATTATCAAGAGAAAGTTATGAAAACAAGATGGGTTTTTTCTGTTGTTGTTGTTGTCATTTGTTGTCATTTTTTTCTTTTAGAAAACATGAGCATATTCATGTTGAACTTTTCAAGGGTGATGGGAATGTTGGGAACACAGTTGATCAGCTGCGCTGTGCCACATCCACTCCTACTAACATCTCCCAGTAGCAGTGCCTCTAGATATCCCCAACCCTTTTTTATTTATGTCTATATCAGATCATTTATGGGAGCAAACGATAGATTGTATATAAAAAGATGGATGGAGCCTCCGTGACGTCACCCGTAGGTTTCTGAAGAGCTGAATTGAAGCTCGGTAAGAGGTTCCTGCCGTCGCCATGTGGCAGGGTCATGGTGTCATCTCGCCCAGAAAATACAAATTTGGGCTAAGAGGTAGAGCTGAGAAGGGGGCTGTGAGCGTGGGGGTGGATGATTGAGTTTGAGCAAACTCCGAGCTGCCTGTAGCTAAGACCTAACCAAGCTAACCTGGAGATAACAGGAACTAACCAGCTAACGGAGGTAAGCGGGCTAAAGCTAAGACCGGCTCTACGTTATTCTACTTGAAGCGAGAGTTCGGGTACTTGTCAATCAAAAGGACACGCCCCTAAATATGTCAAATTTCAAGATTAAATTACTTTTAAACGGGGGAGTTAGAAAAGAATTCACTCCCCCCATGAAGCTGTTACCTGACCTATTAAACCGAAAATGGATTTTTGTACCAGGCTGTACACATGTTTATTTCTGCAGTGAAGTTGGTCTTTTTAAAGTGGGAGTGTATGGGGATTTGCTCTGTTTTGGAGGATGAGAGGGGAACTGCAATTTCATGCACTTTCACATAGGCTTTACTTTTACTCACCAGAGGTTGCCACTTGAAGCAGAGTTGTAAAAGCCACACCCAATATCCCATATAAGTGTGTACACCCATGAGCAGCAACATAAAAACCACTTATGTGGGATGTGATTGACATCAATCCGCATCCAATTTTCTGCAAGGCAAGTTTTCGTCCACACATATTGATACTGTTTTAACACATCCCACTGGCCTAAACAAAGAGTACACCCACCTAGAGCATCTACACCTCCATCATTAGATAAAGTCCTTCCAAACCACCAAAAATGTACCACAGTCTACACTCAGCTCTGTAAAATAATAAAACAGAAGAAGCAACTTAAAATGAAACAAAATAGATCAGCGCGGTATTTAAAAGATTTGTACAGATACAACTAGTTAGTCATAGGTGCACTTCTTCTGCAGCTTTGAGCAAGGAGCTGACTATTACAGCAAATCCTTTGATGTCCTGAATCTGCTTGAAATCTGCAGGTAGGGAGTTCAAGAGGGGTGTGCCTTTGATCAAGAATGTCTTTTGTGCAGAAGAGATTTTATTGTATGCAATTGTACATTTTCTCACTGATATATAGTGGATGTTAACTATGTTACAACAAAATCTCAATGTAAAAGTTTACAATATGGGGCGTTGATATCCAACGCCCCATATTGAACGGGAGAGGTGACATGCAAGTGTATAAACGGAGTGGAGAAAGAATTACAAGGGGAGGACAAAAGAGAGGGGTCGTCTCAGAGGGTAAACTGGACCCTCCAGCAACATTTCTGCTCCTCATAGATAAACACATTCTCACTCATAGTCTCCTTCTCTTTACTTTCTGCACCTCCATCTTTAGTCTTTATCTCTTCCTGTCTTTGCCTTTGCCATGCGGTGAGGGGGTGCGTGTGGGCTCCGCCGCCTCCCCGGGGAGGCTGAGCTGAAGATGCATAACAGGCGTCTCTGCATGTTTGTTTGTTTGTCTGGCGCACACCCTGCGGCTTATTTAAGCCACTTTTGGGAAGGCGGGGAGCCAGCGGGGTCAACGGCAAGTTGAAACAAACATGCCTGTGCAGCGCGTAGCAGAGTCTGTGCTCAGGGGACAGCGGAGCAATGGCTGACTGGAAATGCTGTGTAGCCCACGGGCCAGATAGGACTCTCGATATACTGGCACTACATGTACCGTAGCACCTCTGCCTTCCTGTCTTCTCCCTCTCTGCCATCTCTCATCACCCTCTCTTGTTCACTTGCTGTGTCTCAAACACTTTGTTTCAACCAGGCACACGCGCGCGTTTTCAGCGGCTGCGACCCAGACAAACATATTCACTCATAGAGGCTCAGAGGAGTTTGAAAAGAAAAAAAAAAGACTTTGAAATACTGATGTTCCACATATGCTCACACTGACACATACACTGACAGATACACACACTTACAGAAATAACCACACACTTCTTCTTGCAGTCATTCATTCATAATGCTTGCATCCCAGCATGCTGTGTGATTTGTCTCTGAAGCATCAGCTTGACGTATTCTTACCGCTCTATTCGCCGTCTCCTCTCACCAGGGAGAGTTTCACACAATGTTATTGAAATATCTATCCAATATTTAATTTGCTTTGTGAATTTGATTGTCTCGTGAAATCTGTTTAGGTCAAGCTCTTATTTTTTAGCCACTCTAATCAGTTTTTGATGATTGAGAAAGCACTTCAGTTAACTTGGCTGAAAATGAGCTCTGAACAGCGTGCGATGTGAAATATGGATTAAGTGTGACTGACACAACAGAATGAATTAATACTACTTCTTTTGAAATCAAGCTCTAAATGCAGTACTTGATCCAGCTTCTTGATAGCTGAAGCTCCTGGTCAGCTGATCAGGTAACGACAGTGAGATAGTACTAATATCAATTCACTGGTTTCCTCGTCACGCTGTCAGGACATTGCACTTTACCTTTGGCTCTGTTGATGCTGCAGTTTAGGCACAAGTTCATGCATTCCACATTCATGCATCTTAGAATAAAAAAACTACCTCACTATAGCAAGATAAGGAGGTTCCTCAGCCAGGTAAATCACAATGAAAACTAAAAGAAAGCATTTAGATTGCCTGAAAAGAGACTACACTCCCATTGAAGTAGATTTCCTGGTTGTGTAGCTGATGCACAGTTACTGCACTAATGCCTCTTTTCCATTAGTATCAGCTTGTCTCAATTTAACTCTCAACTTACTCCTGTTTGTTTTCCATTACAATTTAGTTCCAGCTCTAAAATGGGCGGAGTTTGTGTGAACTCACTGTGTCGTCAGTATTGTACGTGATAAAAAAAAAAAACGATGCGACAAACTCAAGATGGAGGACCTGGAGGCAATATATCTGCTACTTGATCTGTGGTGAGTTTTCAGCAACAAAATAAAAAAAGCTAGTGTTGGCTTGCCAATTTTAGCTTTTAGCTTGGCTAGCAGTTAGCGCTAACTGATGTTAACTGATATTAGCCGACATTAATGGTCACACAAAATGCAGGAAAGTATGAAGCCATCATCCATCAGTAACTAGCTGCTATTACTGTTATTATTACTTCAGTTTATGTATTATCTCCTCTACACCAAATAATAGCAAATGTAAACAATAGAAATTCATTCACCATCCACCAATACACTCTCCAACACGGTAGTGGCCAAATCAACACCAATTGTCTTCCCATTGCTTGCCAGTTGCTGACCATAAATAGCATCCATTTGTTGGAACCACTTCCAGTCTAGTCTGTTTGATCCACTCGGAGCATTGTGGTCCTCGACCTGCCGATAGTCTCTTTTGAGATTTTTCAGCTTTTCTCGACACTGCTTGAAACCCCTTTGGTACCCGTGTGTAGTCATTGAATCAGAAAGCTCTTGATAGATTTTTTCATTCCGTGTCGCTCCATCTGGTTCTCTCTATATCGTTTCCTCAACAACCATTCTAAGAAATGTCTCCACCTCAGTGTTGGACCACAGAACAGACTTTTGTAGCGCCATTGCTTGTCACATAATGTAAACAACCTGCGAGTTGGAGTCGCTCTTCCAGTGATGTCACTCTCTGATCCTGACCTCTGATTGGCCCGAGTGAACGCGCCCCTGACCAATAGCGGCATGCAGTCTGGCGACGGCACACACAACCCGACTCAGCTCGCTTAGAATCTGGGTCGAGGAGTTACAAAAAAAGTACCGGTTAATGGTGGTTAGCTAGTGGAAAACCCTCCAAACCGAGCCGAGGCGAGTTAAGTTGAGACAAGCTGATATTAATGGAAAAGGGCTGTAAGAGTGTGTACAATTGTCATCCATATAGGTGTCCTCACTCAAGATTACAAAACTTTAGCAGGAAATGAAATGATTAATAAAAGGTCTCTGTTGTAGTGTAGGACAAACAAGGACCCAAATGCAGATTGGATGTGGATACTAGGAAGGGCAGGTTGACGGGCAGGCAGGCAGCTTGATGGGCAGGCAGGCAGCTTGACGGGCAGGCAGGCAGCTTGACGGGCAGGCAGGCAGCTTGACGGGCAGGCAGGCAGGTTGACGGGCAGGCAGGCAGCTTGATGGCCAGGCAGGCAGCTTGACGGCCAGGCAGGCAGCTTGACGGCCAGGCAGGCAGCTTGACGGGCAGGCAGGCAGCTTGACGGGCAGGCAGGCAGGCTGACGGGCAGGCAGGCAGGCTGACGGGCAGGCAGGCAGGCTGACGGGCAGGCAGGCAGGCTGACGGGCAGGCAGGCAGGCTGACGGCCAGGCAGGCAGGTTGACGGCCAGGCAGGCAGGTTGACGGCCAGGCAGGCAGGTTGACGGCCAGGCAGGCAGGTTGACGGGCAGGCAGGCAGGTTGACGGGCAGGCAGGCAGGTTGACGGCCAGGCAGGCAGGCTGACGGGCAGGCAGGCAGCTTGATGGCCAGGCAGGCAGCTTGACGGGCAGGCAGGCAGCTTGACGGGCAGGCAGGCAGCTTGACGGGCAGGCAGGCAGCTTGACGGGCAGGCAGGCAGGCTGACGGGCAGGCAGGCAGGTTGACGGGCAGGCAGGCAGGTTGACGGGCAGGCAGGCAGGTTGACGGGCAGGCAGGCAGGTTGACGGGCAGGCAGGCAGGTTGACGGGCAGGCAGGCAGGTTGACGGCCAGGCAGGCAGGTTGACGGGCAGGCAGGCAGCTTGACGGGCAGGCAGGCAGCTTGACGGGCAGGCAGGCAGGTTGACGGGCAGGCAGGCAGGTTGACGGGCAGGCAGGCAGGTTGACGGGCAGGCAGGCAGGTTGACGGGCAGGCAGGCAGGCTGACGGGCAGGCAGGCAGCTTGATGGCCAGGCAGGCAGCTTGATGGCCAGGCAGGCAGCTTGATGGCCAGGCAGGCAGCTTGACGGGCAGGCAGGCAGCTTGACGGGCAGGCAGGCAGCTTGACGGGCAGGCAGGCAGCTTGACGGGCAGGCAGGCAGGTTGACGGGCAGGCAGGCAGGCTGACGGGCAGGCAGGCAGCTTGATGGCCAGGCAGGCAGGTTGACGGGCAGGCAGGCAGGCGGGCAGGCAGGCAGGCAGGCAGGTTGACGGGAAGGCAGGCAGGAATCACGCACACTGATGAAACAACAATCAGGCGATGAGTGGTGAACTGAGCTGGCTTTTTATCTTGCTGCTGCTGATTTCCTGATGAGAACCTGGTGTGGACTTGGTTGCCAGGGAAACAGGCACACCCACTGCAGCACAGGTCAGAGCAGGAACCACAACAGTCTCAATGTATTAGTTATTTATTTATTTTACTTTTTATCTGTCTTATATTTGATTTTGCCTCAGAAATATGGTAAAGTTGTGTGAGTAACTCTTAACGATTATAGAATAATTCAGATCAATTCTCCTTCTTTTTTTATGCCATTGATGTAATAAGGTCATTATTTACTTAACCCATATAAAGATTACCCCCTTTTGTAAAAAGATGTCAGCTAGGGTTTTTGTAACAAAAATACCCCTGACTGATGTTTTGTTAATCAGAAGACAGAAGTTTACTGACAATCCCAGTAACAGGGAGTAAACTCCCAGTCAGCTGGCAGACACCAGAAAATAGTATGAAACTACAGAAGTACAGTTCCCAGTTTCAAGCATCTATTTGTCATACTGGTCAATAGAGGCGTGTAAATGGAAGCCTACACCATTACACAAAGCCACAAGGCCTCTTCTGGACATGTGAAAGGAGAAACCATGAATTGACCCCAAAAGTCAACCTTCTTCCCTCTCAGCCAGTCCTCAGCCAGTTAAAATGAATGCTTAATGAAATAATGACCAGAGTTATTAAACCTTACCACAAATATCTTCCACAATGAATGTTCATTAACACGAAAGATAGCAGTCAAAAATGTACTAAGCCTAATAACAGCCTGTCTATGTACACTGGTAATCTGAGCGTTAAAGGCGTGAGGGATTGCATCACAAAGATTAGAACCTCTCACATACCAAGTCTCACCTTTGTCCACAATGTACACACAGCAACACACAAATATTCAGAGTGTAGGAGATATCCTAATATCTCTCGCTGTCTCTGACACAGTCTCAGGTTCACACATTCCTTCGCGGCACCACTGCTTCTTTGTGATACCGCTCTGCCAGGGAACAAGCATTATTAGCTGCGTGACTGAGCTTTTATCAGATATTAGGGCTGTTCAAATGGATGATCCCACTACATTGCCGTGACCAACAGACAAAAAGCCCTCTCTTTTTGTTCAGCTCTCTCCCTGGCTCTTCCTCCCTTATCCTCGTCTCAAAGCACAGCTGCAGTTATTTGTTACCAGAAAAAAAAAAAAAAAGGGAACATTTTCCCAGAATTCCCTGCAGGGCCGTGTCCTAAAGCCTTTTCGGGCACTCCCGAAAGAACGGGAAGCCTTGCGGTGTTGTCACATGAGCAGCGTCCCATCACTCTGCCTTTTCTCTTTGCTGTCACATAATGGGTTCCTCCCAAAGGCACACAGAACAGGAGAGAACTGCTCTCATGTGCTTAGTGTCTATTTGTGTGTGTAAAAGACGAAGAGAAACGAAGAATGCTGCTGTAAACTACTGCTGTTGTATGAAGATGGGAATCTTTTCACTTCCCTGCTTGAGTTATCTTAATGCCGGTGCCAAATATCATGCACGCCGGTTTGCACGTACACGATTGAGACATGCTGTAAACGCGCACACCCTTAATGTGAATTTTTTTTCCACAGCCGTTGCCCAAGAGTACGAGAGAGATAACAGAAGTATATGACAGAGCGCAGGACTCTTTGAGCTCATCTCAGCTTATCTTTCCAATTAATATCTGCCTGTGTGCCAAAGAGCAGGCTGCTGTGCAGCTAATGATGTGGATTACTGCCGCCTGCTGCCCCGCCATTCCTGCTGCATGCTGGGAGCCCAATTCCCTCTGAGGTCTGCGATCTGTCACCTATACCCCTCCGTACACTTCCCTCTCGACATCCTACCTGCACTTCCTATCAACATTCAATAGGTGACACACTGAGCTCTAATGACAGATGCAGTGCGACTCCCTCTTTCTCCTTCTCATCTGTCAGTTCGCTGTCTGCAGTTTTTCCTCCCTTGTCTTCAGACTCCTTTTCTTTAAACATCATACCCCATTGTCCCGTCTATCCATTTCTCATATATACATATATATATGCATATATATATATATATATATATATATATGTATGTATGTATGTATGTATGTATGTATGTATGTATGTATATATATATATGTTTATATGTATATATATATATATATATATATATATATATATATATATATATATATATATATATATATATATATATAATATACACTCATACACACACCTAGCCCTCCAACTTTTTGTTTTACCCGCTGTCATTTAGAGACCTGAAGTGGAAAGACGTCTCATTTACAACCAAGGTGGAAACACACCCTCGCCGTCACGTCCCCCTCCTCCTCCTCCTCCTCCTCCTCCTCCTCCTCCTCCTCCTCCGTCACGGTGTGAACACTAATGAAGAAGAGATGAGTCCTCGCCTGTGCCCCCATTTATCTCTGCAAACCGAGGGACATGAGCACTTATCCCCGGCTCTCTGTCTTTACTTCTCGCGCCCTCTGTTTCTCATACTCGCTGAACCTGTGTTTCCTCTGACAGAAATAGAAAATAATACCTTCATCATTGGAGTTGGTTACTGTTCAGAATAAATTGAGCCATTTGAGTTTGGTCCAGAACGTTTTGGCTGGTACCGCTGCGTACAGGGTGGTCCAGTATTAGCATGACAATACTGAGTAGTCAGGGTTTCAGAAAAAAAAAAAAAAATGCAGCCACATACTTAATGCTCTGATTAAGGTTAATTTGCTACTTCTATGCTTTTGTTTCCATTGTTTCCAATAATGGGTATGTTTTTCTGTCTGAAGTGTTTAAATGCTTTCTGGATCCAGATATGAAGGACAAAGCTTATGTATTATAGATCTGAAGTGACTCAGCTCTGACGCCCTGTACTTTCCTTCTTGTGTTTTCCCTTACAGAGGACATTTTCAGCCAGTCCCTACTCCGACCCAATCCAGGTCACAGCAGATGTGGAGAACCCTGAAATGTTGTGGGTCATGGGGCCAGTGTTGGCAGTGATCCTCATCATCATCATTGTCATCGCCATCCTTCTCTTTAAAAAGTAAGACTCAAGTTTATCAGTCTGTCTTTTCTGTTTGAGGTTGAAGTGCAATGGCAGCTGAGATTGTAACTTTCTTTTGGTTGCATCAGGAATGGTAATGAGACACTTGCAACAGACTGCACACACACACACACACACACACACACACACACCAACCCATAGCATCCACTTTCCTTACCATAGTGTGCAGTGTGATGGAAGAGGAACCCCCTCAAAAAAAAAAACAAAAAAACATTGGGCTGACTTTTAAACAAAATATTCTGGTTTACTTAACGCTTTTCAACAATACTGTGCTAAACTATCAGTTGAATTGGCAGCTGACATTGCTGTTGCAATAAAACTGCTGCTTGACTGTCAGATGTTTCTAGGTAGGAGTGAGAAGTGTGTTTTGGCAACACCACTGGTCATTTCAAATAAAAAACAGGAGGCTGTAACAGAGGGCTTAGCTAAAAGCTCAGTCAATATCTCTTTAAAGCACTTGAGCTGCTCCTGTGCAGCATACCATGATTACAAACAGACCCATGAGGTGCTACATAGGATCAGAGAAATGGAGAATACTACTGCTCATTATAAGCAAATACTTACTCTAATCCCTATATTACATTTTTTAATCATCTAAAGTGACTTATTTAACCCAAATACATTTTTTAATGGTTTGTTTCTAAATGTTTACGAGTTGCAGGCTTACATTGTTATTAATTTTGCTAATTTTTGGCTCTGTTGGTAACAAATGGCTTTCTGTCGTGGTACTTTTTTTTTTTTTAAATTTAATTCATGAAACTATAAGTACATTAAAAAAATGTATATTAATACATACACTGCAAAAACTGAAATCTAAGTAAGATTTAAAATCTTAAATTGAGTATACATGTGCTTATTTTTTAAAGGTAAGATAATTCTTAGTTTTTATGCCAGAGAATTCCTCTTGTTTTAAGAGTATTTTTACTTGTTTTGGGAAATCTTGACAAGCCAAATTTTCTTGTTCTCTTAGCAGATAATTTATCTTATTTTAAGCAACATTTACCTAATTTTTGTATACTTTTTTCTTGTTTTTTAAGGCTGAGTTTTTGCAGTGTAAGAAAATCATAGGTTAATTCTCAGCATAATTAAGGAATCCTGACATTTTTTTGTTTCAGTTAAAACAAAAGATATATTTATAGTCATTTTTAGGGCTACAAAGATAAGGATTAATTAGCAGAACTAACCAGTCTTTTAAAGCTTGCAAGTGAATTGGACATTCTAAAGTTACCATTTGGATGGGAATGTATTACCTGCAAGTCATTATTTACCTCACTTGACTTCTTCCTGATTAAGTTCCACATCCTATCTTGGAGGCTCGATTACAAATTCTACTTTTCACATTATACCTGTTCTCCAACCTGCCATCCAGAGCCGTGCAGACCGCTGTGCAGCTGCTGTCTCCAGCAGACTTATAAAAGGACTGGTTAATAATAGGCCTTGAGACAGCTCACTGCTGAGTAGCACATCCTCTGTCTGGAAGCCCTTTCTCTGCGTGGACACGGATTGACAGAAGGGACTGTGGGGAGGTGGGATGTGTGCCCTTTTCAGTGGCAGTAAATGTGCATGGGAATAATCACAATGTAGCCCTATGGTTGTTATTGCTACCTACAGATTCAAACAATGATCATGCTGTTTCTGGAGACTCAAGCAACTGTTAGGATATCAGTTTTCTTTCTTTTATTTCTCTTTTTTTTTTCTTTTTTTTGTCTTCAACTTTTGGCGTAACAACAAAAATTTTAAAAAGTTACTGAATAGCAATCACACATTAACTCCCTCCCCCTTCTTTTTTGCTCTTGCCAATGCAGCAAACAGGAAAGGTGGGTACTGTCACTGTTGCATCAGTCATAACTTCATCCTCTGCTCCCCAAGTCCTTCTCATTTGTGTTGTGAAATTGTTCACATGTGGCGTTCACTAGTTTCCTTTGGGGTTAGGGTTAGAGTCAGCTGCATCTACTTCTCAGCTTCAGTAGATATTACACGGAACAAAAAAAGAAAGAAAAAAAAAAAAAAAGCTTCAGACAGGAGGAAAATGGAAATGTCTTCCTGCTGATGACCAGTGTGATTCGATCAGTTCTTGAAGCATTTCAAAGCACAAGAAGCAGCCGACTCTTCTGCCCTCAATAGCTGAGGTCAAAGGAACTCCGGAGTCACGTCCATTTATCAGTGCATGTTCCTCACTCAGATCATCCTTTCTGCCGTGTTTGTCTTCGTGCTGTGTTTCATTAAGACCGGCCACATCTGAATATGCCAAGAATCACCTGCTGCTGAACCGACCATTGTCAAGTAAATGCCAGACGGCCAAACCTGTGAAAAAGACATGTTCCCACTTCTTTTTTTTTTGAAGGCTGACATTTTCCTCCGAGACTCATTCTTCCACTTTTAGCCTTTTTTTAAAATTTAACTTCACTCTGTTTCCCTGTAGCAGGAGTCTTAACAAAGGGTCCTGCTCTACCCTCATTAAGTGCACTCTGTTCTGCACATGCTCATCCACTCACACTGCCTGAGTGTGTGTGTGTGTGTGTACATACATTCTCACACATCTTAACCCTCACTTTTAGCCAGCCATGAATAACCCCACAGGGGTTGCTGTCATGTTTACTTTCGGCCAGCACTACAGTGTCATGTAGATGGGTGTCTGATTGGGTCAGAGAAATAGATGAAATGTGCAGAGAACAGATCACAGGTGCCCAGCGCTAACCCCCCTTCCTGGGGACCACCCCGGCCCCAGCAGTGATCTCTGGGAAAACTGGATACGGTCTGGCTCAGCTCTCGGCTGGAAAGGAAAAGATGCTTGTCAAAGATTAGCCGTCATGCCACTAGCATTAGCTTAAGCCCCTGCAGCAGAAGATAACAGGTGGCATTGAGGCGCAGACCCCAGCATCTGAGGGTGGACCAGGCTAAGGCTGTGCGTGCACCACCAGCTTTGTGTATTCTCACCACGACGCGCCCTAACAGAAGGCCCTGCTCCTTCTTAAAACCCGCTCTTGCCACTTGCAAATGGAGTGCAATGAGATGTGAAATTTCCACAGGGCACCCTGATGCTCCTTTCCGCCCATTTCCATTTGCTGTCAGAAGGCATGCGAGTCTGCAGCTGTATTCGTGTGAGCGTGTGCGTATGTCAACAGATGCTGGCTGTCTGAACACAGGCAGGCCACGTTTACTCCCCGTTTCTCCTCCTGATGGACGAACCCCACGGTCGAGTGAGCCGAGCCAGTCCGAGCCGCGCCGCTCTGCTTCCGCGCGATGTTAGATTCGGCGAGGCGAGGCCTGGCAGCACAGGTGCTGCAAAACCGCTCTAATTATCCAGTGTTGTGCCACCCAGCTGATGAGCTAATTACAGCATCCGCCTGTTTTACTCTCAATCTGGAAAGCCAGTAAACACAATGTGTTGTTAGCACACAAACACGCAGCAGTGAAAAGCACACATTTCAGTCTTTCAGTGCAAGTACACACCCTTGCACATGCCCATGCTGCAGCTGTCACCTAACCAGCAACAAACCCAACCCTAGCCCACTCCAGCAGAATTATAGTGTTTCTTCAAAAACATTAAACTCCTTTTTTTTTCCCCCAAACTAATGAGGATGAAGCCCAGGTACTCACTGTCTCTTGAATTACCGATCCTCATAAGTAGTTTAGCGAGCTATTATATGCACTGTGAAGATCATCAAGTGTGCAAATTTGTCAGAGTAGGTGAATATAGTAGAAGAATCGATGTAATTATAAATCATCCTGTAGTGTCTAAGTTCTCTTTGCTTACAGAGCTGGTTTGAGAGCTCTTGTGTCAGGTAGCACGTGGTCTCGGCATCATGTACTTATTACCTTATTGTCTGTTCTTGCTACTTCAGGAAGCGGGCGTCACCCTTACCAAAAGATGACCACTCAGGTGGGGTGAAAGACTCTCTGCTGGCCAATTCTTCAGACCCAGTTGAGATGAGAAGACTCAACTACCAGACGCCAGGTAATGAAGGACAGACTTACGATCCTACACGCTTGTGTGTTGCTTCATTTTTACTCTTCACACTTGTCCCTGTGATGGATGGTCGAAATGATGCAAGCGTGCTGCTCATGAGGGGAGGTGCATTGTTCAGGGGTTTCCAGACATCGCTCATATGTGACTGGTTTAGCTGGTAGGCGTGCGGGTTGTTATTGTTTGCCAGACCTGGGCCATGTTCAACAAGTTTTTCTTTCCTGCACAAGGCGTGCCACACATATGAACCAATATAACCAGAATCAGCCTGGATCTGGTTTATTGTTAATATTAATTCTGGGTTTTTTTGTTAGTTAGAAATAAAAAAAATTATGATTATTCTGGGAGAACGTCTTTGTGTTTGTTTGAGGATATGAATGTCAGCCTGTGCTTCCTTTGTGATTTAGACTTAAAGGAGCTTCTTTCCCAAATGATTATTCTTCTGACATTCAGAGAAACTCATTCCATCTTCACAGCTGAGGGAAAATATTTAAAGCTGATTTAAGACTTCAGTGGCTTTTCATAGTTACACCTTTCCCTTTTCTTTTTTCGTCTAAATTCTTAACAGCCTACCTAGAAGCGATTTGTTTCAGTCTTTTGATGGGTCTCTTGTTTGTTTGTACCTTGTAGCGGGCGTCGCCGTGTGAACTTCACATGTCCTGCTTATTCTGTCATTTATCCTCAGGCTGTAGCTCTAACCGATTTTCAAATCAAGAAAGAAAGAGAAAATGGCTATTATGCAAAAAAAAAAAAGAAACTAATTATTACGGATTTCCTACCCAGCTGACAGTAGCAGTGGAGTCAGGCTGAGTCATTGCAGTTTCTATCCTCTCACATAGCAGTGAAGTGGGTGGGATGGGGGGTTATATGTAGGAGGGTGCCCGCCTCAGCATCAGCCTTCTTCCTATTTCCTCCTGATCGTCCTCCTCCTCCTCCTCCTCCTCCTCCTCCTCCTCCTCCCCTGGTCCTTGCTCCTCCTCCCTCCATGAGCTCCTTTCATTCCCCCCAGCTGGTAATGAGTCCTGCTGCCTCTGATGTCAAGGTGAGCCAGGCCGAGGGAACAATGGAGCTGAGAGAAAATGTCAACCCCGGTGCACGTGGGAGTGTGCGTGTTTCTGTGTGTTTTTCTTGTGTGTGCGAGTGTATGTGAATCCCTTCTCACGGGTTATTAAAGATCCTATTTGCCATACGTACATGCACACACACGCACACACACACACACACACACACACACACACACACACACACACACACACACACACACACACACACACACAACCCCTTTGAACCCCTGCAGAGGAATTAAGCAGTGCTGCCGCTCTGAAAAAGCCCTGTTCTGCCATCCTCCCACTCCACCTCTCTTGTCTTTTGTCTTCCATTTCCCCCCGTAGGGTAATCTCTTTTCTTTCCTCTCATTCTCTTCCCCCTCTCACTCTCTCTGTACGTCAACACTTATTTCCTTCTTTTTCTCCCTTACCATTTCTCTGTGCTGCTTCAAGAGTGGTGATTATCAAGAATCACAGAGGCTGTGTCTAGATGCTGAAATCATACGAGGCTTCAAGCCTGAGCTGAGTGAATATTGAACAGCCGTTCCTCTGTCCTCCTGCTCTTTCTCTCTCTCTCTGATTCGTCCCCAGCAGGTCAACATTCCTGCTCTGATTCTGATTGTTGTTGAGTGCTACAACAGATAGCAGCTCTCCAGCATCTTGTGTGTGTGTGTGTGTGTGTGTGTGTGTGTGTGTGTGTGTGTGTGTGTGTGTGTGTGTGTGTGTGTTTGTTTTTGTTTCTGACATTTTCTTTGCTTATTAGCTCTTACTAACTTCACTTATCTCAGACAGACCTGGATCAGGTAGCGTTTGCAAATACCTCATTTAAATCACTTGTTTCCGGTACTTTTTATGATGTATGAACCATTAGATCGCTTACATGAGCCACAATTCCTTCAAAACACACACAAAGGAATATTGTAAATGGATATTGTGGCTCTTTATCAGCTGAGTTGTAGATATAACAACTCATTCTGCCAGTAATAAAGTTGTATAGTGCAAAGAATAAACTTTTTCTGTCTGAACCAATGTAACACACACATAAGTGAAGATTATTTATTTGCAAAGCAATCTTTGCTCCTTGGTTCATATTGAGCTACAATAGTAGGCTGCAAATAAAATAATAAACTTCTGCAGATTAATATCATGAAGCAGAAATAAGCATGTTGGCAACTGACAACACACTTGTAAATTTTCAGTGTGCTTTGATTTGCTGGCATTTTAAAAGTATATTCTAAGTAATTGTATACTTACACAAAGAGGAACTGCTGAAACTACGTTCTAGGGCTGAAACTGTGAAGGATTTTTCCTGATTTGTTCAGGAAGTTTGAGTTTCATAGCTAATTATGTAAAACAGTCTTTAGGATCAGAATTCATATGAATTGAAGCAAAAATGCAGAGCAATGAGCAGAGGATGAAATTTAGTTTATGAAATGACTTCCACTCTCAGGGAGAAATGCTTTCAGTGGAACCTCTGACCCCTGATTTAAGTACAGATTATTGTTCTGCTCAGGATCTTGCTGAGTCATCGGTTTACAAAGCAAACTGTGTAGATAAAAATTGTATTCTATCGCTTTCTTGTGGATTGTTTTCTTATACAGCAAACAAGCTCCCCAAATTTTTCCTGACAGAACTATCTGAAGTGTAGCGTAACATTTTGTTACCGAAATTTGAAAAAGTGCAAACATAAAACACCTGGACTCCTTTTAAAAAGCAACAATTGCCGTTCGAGCTGAGTAGTTTCTCCTCTCCTCCCAGGTCAGCTGTCTCTACGCTAAGTTTACAACACTTTCTAAGCTTCCAGCAGCTTGTTGTTAAGTTCTGCACAATGGCCCAATAATGTGAGTCAGGGGTTCTGAAGTAGACAAACATCTAAAGCCGGCTTCACCAGTGTTTGAGATCCCTGTTTTAAATCGACCCAAGGTTTAGGCTAGTTCATTTAAAAGACAAGAGTAATGTGGGTCAAGTATTCAGCCTGACTTGTGTGTGTATAATACTGTGTAAAGGTCCTGCTCAACCCCTTTTGTTCACAAGCAGTCATCTTTCCTGGTTTTCTTAAAGTGGCAACAAGCAAGAGTTTTCTGGTGGTGTCTATAAGGTTATTTTAGATTTTAACTTATTTTTAGTCCATTCTTTGTGCTGCACCAGCTATGGAAGAATGCCATGTGACTGACCGACGTCACTGAAGCATCACAATGACATGAACTTTGGTTTTGTCTCAGAGCATGAAATGTGACTTCACTAAATAAATAAATAAATAAATTACCACACAAATACATTAACAAATGAGGGACAGCTTACAACGTTAAAACGTTTACAATATTGATGTAAAAGTGACCCAAAGCCAAAATTAAGCTGATATGCAAAATATAACTAAAGTTTAAACTAATGAAAAATGTCCCTAGTTTACAGATGCAGCACACTGAGTTTACACCTATCTGGGGAGTATGAGGGTCTGACTTTATTTGTTTTCTTTAACAGTCCAAACCTCACCACTTGTATTGTCCCGTCTTCTGCAGACTCACTTAACCAGCTTGAAAGGTTATTCACAGATACTTTATGGTCTTAGTCTGATCCTGAGCCACCTCCATTGATTGAGTGTTCTTCTTCCTCCTTCCTTTACTCTCCTCTCTCAACAGGTCCCAGCTCTCATCGCTGCCCCAACACTCCAAGTTAGTCTGTTTTCTCACCTACTGCATATTCCCCCCTCACATGCAGTCTTTTCTTCTTCTCACTCACTCCTGAACCCATTCCCTCGTTGCAATCCTGACAGACATAACAAGCTGACAAGCTTGTAGCCTCTGGCGCTCTGAGGATGCAGCAATGGCCTTCCTCTGGCTGTGAACTTTCCACAACACCTTTATGATGCAGAAGCAGAGGACTACATGCTTTCATGGATAGTTGAGCAGTGCGGACAGTTACACTTGCTGTGCATTAGCCTTGTTATCTATGACTTCACCCTCCATTTAACCAAAAACCTCGCTGTAAAAGACCAGCACAAACACATTCACACTGATGTTCATTGCTCCCTCTTTGAGATAGTATTAAATTTGTGTAATTGGTCAGGGCTCATCTTGTAAAGTGGCCATACTTACCAGCCATTATACATTAGCATTACAGGAATAAAAAGCCTTCAAAGGCCTTTCACCTGAAAACACGTTCCTTGACCTTACAGAAACACTCAGCAAAAGGAGCTCATCTTAATACACCTAAAGACCTATTTAAAGTGTCTGATGTATGTGGCTTCTTGGCTATATGTAAGGTTAATGATGCTAGGTGGTTAACCTCAAAGGTTCTTCATGCATTGCATACCGTTAACTTTCAACACATGAGGCAAGTTCCCAGCAATCCGTTTAAGTACATAGCCCTGCCAAGTTCAGAGGGGGAATTTGTGTCGGTAGATTAGCAATAAATCATCCAATAACCCAGCAATGAGGAATCCAGGGAGGGAGGGTGGCTGAAATTAATCCAGCCCAAGCGCTCCAGGCTGGGCCAAAAGATAGTCTATTGTAAGGAAAAGGATTTTCAAAGAAATGAGTTTTGGCTGGTGACCAGTCACTTTTTTCCCCTCGGTGCAAAGTGACAGTGTGACTGATTTGTAGAGACTTGTGGGTTCTTGCTCCTTTTCCACCTCTGCCACCAGCTGAGCTTTGTGGAGTCGAAGAGATGTCTGCCTCTTGCTCCTTTCAAGGAGCACACTCACCCAATCACTCATGCACATCTCCGCTCCAGCCCCGCCTCTGTCCTCCTCACTTAGCATGATGATATCACCAAATGTCACCGAATGTCACCAGCCTGTTTCAACTCGTGCGCTCTCTATTCCTGTATCTCCTTCTTTCCCTGTCCTCATGCATTGTTGAACAACATGCACTCTGCTCACTGTTACACAGCCACCTCATGGTCCCGCTGGCAGCCTCACTCACCCTGTGGTCCAACCATTGTTTGTGGAAGTCGACGTGCATGTTTGATGTAGGATCACAGGTCTCACTCTTTCCTCTTCTTCTCCTCCTCTTCCTCTTTCCCAGGAATGAGGGAGCACCCACCTATTCCTGTCATTGACTTAGCTGACCACATAGAGCGACTTAAGGCCAATGACAACCTCCGCTTTTCCCAAGAGTACGAGGTAAGAGCTAATACACTAATACGGTACCAGTGATTCATGCGCTTTCGAGCTTTCAAATGCATTTCTTTGCTATTGTGTCTGCAAGGAACTTTTTATCCGTTTGATCTCATATGCATGTATTCTAATGGATTATGGAAGATTTCTTTCATAGAGATTCTTTAGTCATTTTTACAACTCTATTACAGATCCCACCAGGATCCCAACACTTACATTAAATGCTGTGAGATGCTTTTTCACCAAGCTAGCAGGTGGCAAGTCGCTTAAGCAATCTGTGCGCATCTTGCTGTTTCCCCGAAGAATGTTATTTTGCAGGCGGTCTCTCTACTGCAACTCAGTGAGGGATTATCTTTTCAGTGTTCTCACCATAAAAAAGGATAGAGAGAGAGAGAGAGAGAGAAAGGGAGCAAATTTGCATTTAAAGTGGTACATTGCAGGTTTGAGGTCTAAGCAAGGCCAGATGAAGAGGAGAGGCATCCTTGAATACAGAAAAACACGATTTGTCTTTTATTTATTTGCTCTGATTTTCGGATGGGTCTGATCTAATCAGCTCTTTTCTGTTGATGGGTCCAACAAGACCGCCTCAGTTATTGGAGCTTTGCTTTTACATTTTGCAGTTTTAGCCTACAAAAGAAACTTTTCCTGACATCAACACCACAGGACCAATTTCCAAGAAACTGATATATTTGATTTATTATATATTTGTTGTAAGATGTGAAAAACTTAGATCCATAAAAATCCTTTAATCAAAATACAAAGTTTGTCTTTTTTCCTTATTAATGAGTGACATTTCATTCTGTTAAGATTTCATGCGTGATTTTTTTATGTAATTACTTAATGTAATTTCATAGAAATGCTCCGAGCATTTGGATAACTTTATGATCAGTTTGTAGGGTGTTTTAGGAAGTGGTTGACGAACGTCTCTGAAATCTTCAGCCATTTCAATGTGTTGTCTTGCAAATTACGCCTTGATGATAAAAAAATCATTTCCACTCAATTAAGGGCTTTGTTGTGATCCTCAATGCCTCTTCAGCCCATCACTCTCCTGGTCTGCTGAGTGAGTTTAAACAAATCAAACCAGAGCAACTGGCTTGTATGACCGCAGGCAAACAGCCCAGCCTCATTTTCCTCCCTGCAAAAGTCATTCAAAGCCAGGGAAGAGCCCTCCCCCCCTCCATTGCCCCGGCAGATGGCCATTCTCCAGCCGAGGCGCTGTGGCAGAGCTCGTGCCACTTTGTCTCAGTCACGTTCTCCGACTGCTCCCGTCGTGTCGAACCCCAAGGCACTGAATTTGTAGAGGCTTCACCACTTCTTCTCCCCCATGTTTCTAAGCAGCCTGACACTTCCTCCACCACCAACGCCAGTCTGCATCATGCCGAGCAATGAACACTCGGGGTAATGAGCAGAATTTGTCAATCAGGCATCCTGCAAACTCCCTGACAACCTTTTTTTTTTTTTTTTTTTTTTTTTTTTTTTTTTTTTTTTTTTTATCACCACGAGCATCATGCCACAGTCGTCATAGCACCATCATTATGTTCATTTGAAAGTAGTTCCAGTGTTTCACTGAGAACACCTTGGGCATTTGTTGCTCACCTCTCTACCAAAACTTGTTTGCTAGTTGTCATCACTCTAGTGTGCCTGCTGTGTTCACTGAGCTCTCAAATGAAAATGACTGCAAATAAAATCTTTCTCTGCATACTGCTGTTCACGGGCAGAGAACTGGCAGCGCTGAGCTCATCATGCCCCATGACTCCCACGGCTAAGTAATTGGGAGATGTGCAGAAGAATTTCTTGCGTATGAACACATCAGATTTTTCATATCTTGTTCAGAAGCAACCAGTACGTACCAGTACGTAACTTCTTCTACAAACAAACTTTCCAAAAAAAAAAAAAAAAAGCTTGAAAGCAGCTTTTTGCTTATTGCTGCCTTCAGAGGTTCTGCTTACGGAGAAAGCGGTGAAAGTTTACAGGAGAAAAGGTCCACCCTTCATTTCCAAAATAACCAAGGAATGACAGAGATTCATCTATCTGGAGGTCAAATGCTCTGTCAGGGTGGGAGGTTAATTTCTCATTTTATTCTACCTGTTTGACAAGCTTTAAATGAGTGGGGGTCAAAAAGTCTCGGTGTCATTCCAGCTGCAGCTGGATTTGCAAGGTGAAAAGTCGGAGGAATTGCTGGACAAGGTTCTGGTGTGAGCTGAGGGGGATCGATATGAAATAACAAGAGACTTTGTGACATTATCCAACAAGGGGATAGGAGGCCATCACATATCTCCTAGGATCAATATGTATGCGGTCTGCTGTCGTCTTTTTCCCAAGAGACAAATGATGTAAGAGAGGAAATGGCTGGAAATGGAGAGGGGCTAGTAGGGAGCAAAAATACTGTGAAGGAAAAGGCAATGGAAATACAAGCTGAAAAATGAAGGAAAGATAAGATGAGAGGAGTCATAGTTTACCAAAAGAAATCCTGCCTGTTACTTCTCAAAAATAACATTTATTATGAGCATTAAAATGCAGAAGAGAATGTCTGTAGCTTCCAAACTTTGATCATTTCCCTCATTTTGTAGCTAAAACAATCATTCTTGTTATGCTGGGTTTTGTAAATGAAGCTCCCTTGGCCTCTTTCTGGATTGATGTAAATCACCACAATGAACGCCTTCATTTGTACTTTATTTGAATTCGTCAGTGGCATCAAATCTTATACATACATATAAAGAACCTGATAATCCACCAACGGCGGCAGAAGCAATTTATATGCAAACGTCAAACCACGCAAAATCCTCCGAGTCAAGATGTGGGTGTGCAATATGTTACATTAAAGGTTTTTTTTTTTTAATTTCATAGCGTACTACCGCTGGTTGAGTGACAGGATAGTAATTTTGTTCCAAGTCTTTACTTATGTCACGTTCAAGTATCTCCTTTAGTGCTTCTGTTTGTTTTCTTCTCTGTCCACTTTCTCATAATCACTCTCTCTCTTTCTCTCTGTCGTTTGCTTTCTCTTTTTTTTCCCCTGCCCTCTGTCTCAGTCTATTGATCCAGGCCAGCAGTTTACCTGGGAAAACTCCAACATGGAAGTCAACAAGCCAAAGAACCGCTATGCAAACGTCATCGCCTATGACCACTCCAGAGTGGTACTCACCTCTGTTGATGGTAGGAGCTCAGCAAACCACTTAACCCCTCAGATTTCTATTGACTGCAACTGCTCTTGATTCAGCCCTCCGCATTATATTCCAAGAGCTTTTTGGATCCCTTCTTCTGCTGCTTTAAACGCTGAAAGTTTTATCCACACAGCCAGGGCACCTTGTTTGGGTCAGTCGGTGTTGATTAAAGCGCTGTCACAGAATAGCAGACACAGATTGTCTTTGTACAGAAAGACAGCTGCCAAAAATGTATTTTTCATCTTGACTGAAATGTTTCCAATAAAAAATCATCCTAACTGGAGGCATATTGGGAGAGACAGTAAGTGTTTGTCTTTGTTACAGCTGTTCCAGGCAGTGACTACATAAACGCCAACTACATCGACGGATACAGGAAGCAGAATGCCTACATCGCTACTCAGGGGCCTCTACCAGAGACACTGAGTGATTTCTGGAGGATGGTGTGGGAGCAGAGGTCCAACACTATTGTTATGATGACAAGGCTAGAAGAAAAGTCACGGGTAAGGACCGGCACAGTGGTACTGATTGTATTACACTCACTAATACTTCATTCTTTAGGAGCTATTCCAGCACACTGGCTGTGATTACATGGGGTTTTTTAATTCAGAATTAATCATTTAGAATTAAATAATTCAGAATTAACTTATTCTCCTACGAGTTTACATGAAAATAATAATTCCGAATGAGGGTTTACATGAAACACGTCCTTACTTAATTCCTCTTCAGAGCAGCAAGTAGGAAGAGTTCTGATTGGACAGAGGGTGCATGTCACGTATGACGTATACAAGTGTATAAGTATATAAGTGTTTACATGGTCATTTTTCATCAGTTTAAAGCGGAATTAACTTTTATTCAGAATTAAACAGGAATAAAAACTCGTACGTAGCAAATGTTATTATGCATTAATTCACTCGTATATGCACACTCTAAAAAGTAAAGTAATAACTTTTCATATACCCGATTCTACAAATGAATGACTGAAGCAATCAACCAGTAGTAGCTGTGATTAAAGTCCAGAATGGTGCCAGCAGGAAAATCATTTTTTGGAAAACTTGACGCTGTCGAAGTCAACAATTCAACAACACACCCGAACAGCTGACATTCAGAAACAGAGAGGTGGTCAGATATAGAGTATCCTGGCATATAGAAGTTTATTTTCATGTAGCTTTACACAGAGGGACTTTAACACACAGCAAAGCCTGCAGGCATATAGGATTTGTCAGCCAGATCAAAGTCCCACGGACTTCAAAGGATACTTTGGTTGTCTGTGGACAGCATCATGTTGCTTCTCTACTCATGAGTCTTCAGCAATCTCCAAAAACTTCAGCTGGAATTCTGCCTTGATGATTTTTTAGGGAAGTAGCAAGGATCTGCAGCTTTTATACACCTGTAGTTTGTTTGCGTCTTTAACAGAGATACGGGTTCAACTTTGCATTAGAGAACAGTTGCACTGCTGGAAAAAAAAGAACATTTCCAGTGAAATTACAGCATGCACAGGCACGTTGTAATTATTTTTAGATTTCCACAATCATCCTAACCGCACCGTTATGAAAGTGCGCAGAGACTTCGGCTCTTGATTGCTGCATATTTATTTTTGTATTGCTACTCCGAGGTTTCACAGACAGTCTCATTTGTGTTGCACTCTCTGAATTGGGCCCTCTGAAGCCACGGAGCTATAATGAATTCCCAAAGTTTGAGCTAAAGAGGAGTGTCACCCAACAACATTTTTGTGCTCCTTTAATACATCCAGGCTAATAAAAGCAAAAAGAATGAGGATATGGCAGCTTGAGACTCAAAGTTGGAATTGGTTTATTTAATTACCATTGCAAAATTATGCTCATAAATTCCATGGAGGGAAAAAAAAAGCCAGCATGAATCCCTGCCAGTATGTGGTACTTTATTAGTGTGTGCATACGGCGCCCTAATGAAAGAGTCCCCAGACTAAGAAATGCAAGTAACAGGAAATGTAAATGAAATAGCTCATACCTAAAATCCTAGATACTAATAAATATTTGGAGCGAAACATCACCTGAAGCACATTTTATCCAAACCGAGGCCTTAAGAAAGTAATTGTTTCGTCAAAGTGAAAAATCTAAATTGCTTACCTTCCTTCAAAACGTATCATCTGTTTTCATTTTGAGCTATCAGTACAATCAATCATTTAGGCAAATTATGAGCGCACAGCATCTTCTTGGAGCAGAGCTCATTTATTTGCACCTTGGAGAATATCTCCAGCACGGATGCTTTTGATAAGATGATTTTTATTACTCATTCACTTGACGGCGAGGACATGGGTGCGCTCACAAATGCCTTCCTATATATTTAGTGTGTCTGAGTGGCAATTTCTGTCACTGCATGTGACAGATAAACACGGCACTCCTGCTTTGATCCCAGAGACGCAGCTGCAAATACATACGCTGGGATTAAAGATATTGAAACGCCACAATATAAGCAACTTAAAGAGAAATGAAGCAGCTTTCCCCACCTCAACAATATGCAAGAGAACACAGTTTTCACCAGATTTTTTTTCACACGTAGACTAGAGCAGTGTTTTTCAACCTTTTTTGAGCCAAGGCACACTTTTTTTTTACTGAAAAAATACAATGCACATCACGAACCAAAATGTTTTTAAAAAAAAAAAAAAGTCCATAGTATTAATATAAAGTCCATCTTGTCAAAGTCTCTTAAATAGAAATCAGATAATCACAAAAAGAAGGAATTTTATTATCTTTCACTGGGGCCTGAACACAGAGCTGCTTTTTAGACCAATTTGGTGAAAATGGGTAATTTCCCAGGGCACACCTGAGAATCTCGCGGCACACTAGTGGTTGAAAAACACTGGACTAGAGTACAGCGAAACTGCAAGTTACACATTATGAAAGAGGACACTGCAGAAGGTGACGAACTCCATTGTGGCACACTTTATTATATTTATATGGTATTATTCTTTAAACAGTGGGCAGTAAATAAATAAACAACAATCCTCAGTATAATGGAGGGCAAATGTGGTGAAGTGAGAAATAACCTGTAAAAGATTCCTAACAGTCTTCCAGCTGTGAATTAAACGGATTTAATTTCTTCTGCATGAAAAAACACTAATAAATACATGGAAATACCCTGAAAATTCAGACCTTAAACTTGATAAAGCAAACAGTTTTGCAGGTAGAGAACAAAAGAATAGCTAATATTACATCATGCTGTGTTTAAGTTCCCATTTCGATTGAGCAAATTTTCTTTTACAAATATATATTTTGTCTTTTATCTTCTGTCCCTTCTAAGCATCAGACTCTGGCCTAACATGATCAAACACTAGCTGTGTTGTTCATGTCCTTAGTGGTATTTTGCAGTTGCTCATTTGCTGGGAAATTATTATGCTGATGACTCATTCAGCACTCAAGGGTATGTATTAATTCTGTTTCCAATTAAGCACTTTCTCAAACTTTTATGTCCCTCCCCCATGACCATTAATGAGAGAAACGAAAAGAAAACAGCATAAGAGCTGATCTTAAAGATCCTCTACACTAAAAGATGATGCGTTAAAAGCAATGCTGATGGTCTGAAATGGTGAAGACTTCAATTCTCCCAACTGGCTCCAGTTAAAAGGTTGTGACCATTAGTCCAATTAGGCTAATGAGTCAAATGTTGAGATTCGCATGTATCTGGGTTGCACTTGCATCACACTGACATTTTCTTTTGCTGAGTCAGGCCGATCGTCTCCCGGTTTACTGCTGAGACACAGACAGATTTCACCAAAGGAGCCTATGAAACCAAACTGTTCCATCCTTGAAGATGACTTTAATTGTGATTTTTGTCAGATGAGACTACGTTTATAAAATGGTTTTTACTATAAAATGAAAATTTTAATACAACAAAAGTTTGAACCAGCTGCTTGTCAGTCACATTTTCTGATACGTTCAGCTGTCTTACAAACAAATTTTACAAATATGTGAATTAAAGCAGCTTCATTGGTGATTTAGCAGTCTTAACATACACATAAGCTTTGCAGGTTTAGACGAGGGTGTACATGCCAGAGTTGCTTGACGTCTAGTCACACTATCTTGGTGTGCTTGTCTGGTTTTCAGAGGTTTAGTTTTACATGTTTAGTCAGACTCTTTACATGTTTTTTGTAGGTCTGGTTTTGCTTGGACTAAGATGATAATACATTTTTCTTGTATCATCTTAATGTGTTGAATCAATCTGTTCATTTTTTTTCCATTATAATGGAGACTTGTGATCTATGAGGCAAAACCCATGTAAAAATGACGCAGGAATTGACTCAGATGCAATAAAAAATGCAAATGTCTTTACTTTCTGAAAGATTTTGTTATTGTATAATGATGTCTGTGTCTTTCAAGGCCTGTGCAAGTGGCCAATCACAGTAAACTGAGCTTTAGGGTAGGGGATCAGTCTCTGTGTACTTGCACATAAACAAGCACAGACAAGGCGCTCTAATGATTTTACAGTCATTTAGGCCGCTTCATGTGTTTAAATACACATTCATTATTTGTCTCTTTTAAAAGAAAAAAAATACTCTCATACAGTGAGTGAGTCAGCTTCCCACCGCCGAGACTGTGTGTGTGTGTAGATAAGAGGTCTACGCCTGCTGCAAAAGGCCAGGTGAAGACATGTGAGAAGAAGGGTTCAAAGCAGAGGCAGATGAAACCGGTGGCCCGTGTGTCTGTCTCTGCATCTATTTGTGAGTCAGTGTGAGGGAGAATCTGCCAGCGAACCTCAGACGGCACAGCGATATTCATTACTGCAGTGACTGCTAATCCATATGTTTGCGCTGCAAGCAGTTCCCCATCATTCACTTGAGTTTCTTCTGCAAGATCTGCCTGTGTCTCTGAATGGGAGCTGTCTCCAGGGGAAGTGAAATGCGTGTGTTTATGTGTGGTGGGGATTTTCGCACATTTTTGCTTGTCAATTTGCGGTGGCTGCCTGAGACAACCAAAGTGCTTCAAAATGTCAGCGCAGTACTGCAATATCAATAGGATTAGCTTACCTGTGGCACATCTGCTGCTCCCGTTTACTGAATATATGGCAGTAGCTTCAGTCCAAGCAGTTGTGACATTGAAAGGTTTTTACTCTTTTTCTGGTAAATTACACCTCCGGTGTATCTTTGAAAGGACTAATTTGTACCGATGTTTTCTTTTCTCAGTCATGTTACTTGTTAGACTGGCTTTAACTGACTGGAAATTGGTTGGGCTTCTTGTTAAACATATTCAGCCAGCTGAATAAAAAAAAAATAAAGGATCAGGTTCCAGACAAGAGTTTTGTCTTGAGCGCATTAACAGTGAATCGGTTGAGCCCAGAAACCAGAAAAATGACCAATCAACCGGCTGTGCTAAGTGTTTGGATAATGACGTGACTCATAGGTTTCTATGAACTCTGACACCTTGTGGAAAGCTGTTAGATCTTGTGTTATAAACACTGAATGAGTCTTGATTGTGCAGATGCATGGGCTGCTTTTAACTCCTTATCACTGCCTTTTGAAAATCCGATCCAATCTCCTGAGGCGCCCATTAGTGCAGTCCATCAACATTGTGAGAAGAATCTCATGTTTGTCCAACTGATCTTTGAAATTTTGTTCTAATATATGCCACTTGCACCCTGCTAAACCACAAGTAGGATAAAAAAAAAAAAAGAAAGTGGTAAAGGCCACTGTTTGGTTTTCAGAGGCAGTAAAGTGCAGTCACATTAGTTCCACTGTGAAGTTTGCTCTGTGCACATATGGAGCCAGGTGGTCTAACCTGCTGTTCCTTCACGCCAGGCCAGAGTAAGAATTTAAACGTATTTCCCTCCACAGTTCAGGGGCCAGTCGTCACAAATGTGCCAAAAGCACACATGACAAAAGGGCTGCAAACCACCGGACAATTAACTAATTGGAAATGATCACACGCTTGTAACAAACAAAGTGCTCATTTGAAGCGTGCTTCAAATACAGACACGCATGAGCGCATGTGCAAAAGCTTGACTCGCTCGTGCATGTTTTTTCAGCGACACAGGAGTTGACTTTTGGTCTTCAGTTCTTAATTAGACAGTGGACAAAGCCTTTGATCTGACCTCTTTAATGTTTCCTCCTTGTTAATCAGCGTGATCCTACAGCCCTCTCACCAGCCTCAGACTGGATGTTCGCAGCTCTTCAGTCCTGACAGTGTGCCCTCTCCCTCTCTCTTTCTCTCTCTCTCTCTTGCTCTGCCAGGTGAAGTGTGACCAGTATTGGCCGTCACGAGGAACAGAGACCTACGGAATGATCCAGGTCACCATGTTGGACACTGTGGATTTGGCCACTTACAGCGTCCGTACTTTTGCCCTCTACAAGGTAGGATGATGCCTTTTTCTCTCTGAGGTTTACTCATGACTGGCATCGGTAGTGAATCACATTTTCATGTTATTTTTCATTTCACTGATAACAGATAAAAGCTATGCTGCTTTTTTCAATGGTGTTATTTTTTTTCGATATTTATCTCTTGTTCTCTTCAAGGCAGTGAAAGATAGAATGTTTTTTCTCTTTGATTTGCATCCTCAGCTGCAGTGATGGTTTTATCCTTTATTCCTCTTTCTCCATTTCTCTCCATTACTCACTCATTATTTCTGACATTATTATGATTCTTAATTAAGCGTAAGTCTAGCTGGAGCAATTTCTTAGTTTCATTCATGATGATGACAGAAAATCCTTTCCGGGTAACCATCTCAGAGCGACTTCTAAAGTTCAATTCCAGAGTTATATATGTTGTCAACACGACTGCTTCCAGAATGATTACAGCTCTAAAAAGTAGAGTGTATTATCTTTTGCTATTAAGGTTTGGATTTAACTGGAGACCTCTGCTTCAAATATCCGCATTTGTGGGAGTTAATTTGGAGCAGTTTTGTTCATATAGTGCTATTTCACAGCAACGGTCACCTCGGTGACTTTAGAAGAAAAAAGGACATATTAGGATAGTAATCTCAGAGCAAAAGCTTCCAGCTTTGGAGGTATATAGAGGAAAAACAGCATAAACGTCCAGAGAGAGACACAAAGTTAATGACATGTAGTAATGGAATACATTCTCATGGAGCGTGAGAGAGAAGAGAAAAGACAGGCTCCACTGATTTCAGCTATACAATTTCATCTCTTTTTCATAAAGCAATATGACCTTTTCTTGTTAAAACATAATTTGTAGAGCATGAAAAGTCTCCGTTTGAAAAGCAGCAAGTTCCAATTCAGCATACAAGATATCCCACTAAGCTCAATCTGACACTTTTCCACTGATCTGACTGGCATGACTTTCCTGCAGAATGGCTCCAGTGAGAAAAGGGAGGTGAGACAGTTCCAGTTCATGGCCTGGCCCGACCACGGGGTGCCCGAGTACCCCACACCCATTCTGGCCTTCTTACGGCGGGTAAAGGCCTGCAATCCTCCAGATGCAGGGCCCATGGTGGTCCACTGCAGGTGGGTACATTATGGAATAAGATGTGCATACTCACAAATCTAGATGATCATAATTTGACCAGCTTTGTGTATCATAAATCTCATATTTCACCTTTACCTCCGGTTATCATGAACGTTTATAGACCCAAATTTTGCATTTAAGTTTAATTTTCTAAAGTCATTGAAATCATAACAATGTGTTATATAGAGATTTTTTACAACAGCACTATAAAGATGCAGATAATGAAATTCTGCTGTTGATCTCCGCGCCGTTATTCTTTTCCTATTGATTTGCTTTGGTAATGTGTTGCTGTTTGGCCACCACAGACCACTGGGTGTTGTTTTCAGTTAACATCTTCTTCACAAGAGCTGCATGAGGAGAATGCAGTACAAAAGATCTTTGCACACCATAGGAAGCACCACTCCTAAATCACAGAGAGAAACTCAGTATTGGCATCAAAACACAACTCAAACCCGAAGCAGTTCTAGGATATTCAGCAAAAACACGACAAGAGAGTTGTCCATTGTAGAGCTTTTGTTCATTCCTCCACTTCAAGCAAACCACACAAGCAATGCGTCATATAAAAGCAGAGGCTCTGCTGATTACTAAGACGTCTGTCTCATCACTGTGTGACAAAAACACTTTGAGTTAGCAACCAAAAAAAATTCACATAATCATAAACCTTCTTTCTCTGTTGCATTTTGTGCTCAAAAGTTTTATTCCACCTCACAAAATCTGCCTGACCATAGTAACACGTGTTGATTCTGACACTTTTCTAGTAATCTTACATGTCTCCGATTTCTTTTGAGACCGAGATTATACATACAGCCCTTGTAGTTGTGAATTTATACTTCATGGATGTCGGCAGAACAAATAGGCCTCCTAAAGGTTAGGGAATGTATTTAAGTAGATTGCACACTCATACATGCTTCATTAGCATAAAATGGGATATGCATATAATTAGCAACTGCAGCAGATTTCATGTGGAAGTGAAGGTGCTTAATTGTGCTCTAAAGTGTAACCACTGTGAAACAAACTGTTTCTTCTGTTGTCTGTCACTTCTTCAAGCACTGTAGTCATTATGTTTAATGACTTTCTCATATCCAACTAGGACAGATTAGAAAACATTATAAAAAGTCTGTAACTAACCTTAGCATACAGCTTATTGCAGGGCATTTTGTTTGCTTCTGTTCTGCCTAATCCAATCTTGAGATGAAACAAATGACATGTTTTTAGGATCTGATGTTCCATCAGTTAGCATCAGTTTTTAGTGAAGAGGAAGAAGGCCCAGTTCAGAATGAAACTTACACACAGCAACCACTAAGTTCATCTTTAGTTGTACATTTTCAGCTGTGAAGCCCAGAAAATGATATTAAGGTTGAGAATTTTACCTTGCAACACTTTGCACAGTGCATTCTGATTCATCTCAGGTATTGATTTCCACGCCTCTTTGACCACAATGTAATGATTCTCTAAACAAACAGTGAAGCACAGTTGTTTACTTTTCTCTGTGTGTGTCTCTCTCTTCGTCAGCGCGGGTGTGGGCCGGACTGGCTGCTTCATTGTGATCGATGCCATGCTGGAGCGCATGAAGCATGAGAAGACTGTGGACATATACGGCCACGTGACGTGCATGCGCGCTCAGAGAAACTACATGGTCCAGACCGAGGACCAGTACATCTTCATCCACGAAGCCCTACTGGAAGCCGCCACCTGTGGCAACACCGAGGTGCCCGCGCGCAACCTGTACGCCCACATCCAGAAACTCACTCAGCCCCCGCCTGGCGAGACCGTCACATCTATGGAGCTGGAGTTCAAGGTGACTGAAACATAGTCTAAAATACTTCATGTTTTGTGGGATTTTTATATGTGTGTCCAAATGAAAAAACATATAATCGTATTTAATAACAGACTTTAAGGGTGCAGCACGCTGCAGTCGCTAACTTACTCCAGACTGACACATGTCAGAGATAACTAAGCCACCAAATCAGCTGATGCACTGAAGTTTATCTCGGTGACATTGTTGCTGAGGCATCACAGCATCCACACGCAGCATCAGCACCAGCACATACAGGCAGACAGACGCGTGTTTCAGGGACAAATGGACCAGAACAAACACGCATGAAAACACCTACACACTGACAATTATGAAATGACTGACACACACGCAGCTAGTGTTCAAGGTCGCCGCAACACGGACCCTTTCTGTCAATAGCCATCGACTGTGATGTTATTACACACTTTCCTCCCCGCACGGCTCTGCCATTAGCCCTCTTATGACCATGATCCATTCTGTTTGAAGTGATAATAGCATCTACACTCCTGCCGAATGGAAGAGTGAGAGAATGATTGCGGCGTACATGCGGCCACAATCTCCATCCCCACACAGTCCGGCCAAAACACACACACAAATTCCCCTGCAGTACCATGACTGCCGGTACACACTCCTGCGCTGTCCATCTGCGATCTGTCTATTGCCAGCACCGGGCTTGTGACAAACGTGCAGTCCTCGGAGCAAGCTCCAGGACTTACTGTGGGAAAAAGTCGACTGCAACCCTTTTCTGGCCAGAGCTTCGTATTCGCCATGAGAAGACAACACATCACTAACAACACAATAAGACTTGTCAGAGAAGTCTTTCAGGCTTCCTTTGCTTGCTTACTTCAGGCCACTCATGTTTTTATTTCCATCTCTTTTCCCTGTTTGGCTTCTTTCCACATTTTAATAAACAGAGACTGGCCAACTCCAAGGCCCACACGTCACGCTTCATCAGCGCCAACTTGCCCTGCAACAAGTTCAAGAACCGGCTGGTCAACATCATGCCTTTTGAGTCCACCCGTGTCTGCCTGCAGCCCATCCGTGGTGTCGAGGGCTCTGACTACATCAACGCCAGCTGCATTGATGGATACAGGTCAGCAAAGGACTCCATTTTTTCCGATTTGAAATATCTGTGAAGATAAATAGCTGAGAGTGGCTTTCTCGTCTGCTGCTCTTTTAAACAAATCCCCCTGCAAAGACTAAAGACAAACGATGCATTAAACAGGTGGAAATATGTAAATATGTTCAAATAACGGGGTTGTAACCTTGTTTTTGTGAATGTATACACACAAACACGTAGCTGACAAGTGGGAGCCTTTTTAGAAAATACAAAACCACATTCTGCTGTCTTTAAAGCCCAGCAAAGCCTTCACTTCATTACTTTCTAATGGTGTAAGCTCACTAATGCTTCAGTGTGTGAGGCAGTGTGCAGACAAACAGTGGGTTTGATTACATATATATTAACGTGGTAACAACTTCAGCTGTTTCCAAACTTGCAAAGCTTTGCACAGAAAGCTTTCCAAACACTGTGTAGGCCATCCGACATGGATGTAAGCAACCTTTTAAGTTTATGCTTTTTAATTAACCAGTCACTGATGAATTAAAAATCCGATGACCTTTGGCACAGATCCACCAGAAGCGAAACTGCATCCCCATCCTGCTACTTTCCCGACTGCACTGAATGTTAACAGGTCTGCAGTTGTTCTCTGGCATCAAAGAGTCACAGGTGTGAAAAATGCAATATGTATTCACATCGGACTGGATAAAACTGCATGGGAGGGGATTGAAGAGGAGGCCACAGTGGGCAGTATCCAGTTGCAAGAATTACTCCCAGCTCTGTCAATGCTGCTCTCCTTCACTGAGCCACTGCTGCCTTTATACGGAAGCTGCTGCATGTCCCCGTGTGCTCTGAGTCCAAATTGCTTCCTAGAGGGAGGAAGATGAAAAGGCAGCTCTGTGTTTTATATCTCTATAAGTGTGGGGAGTGACAGACAGAGCTGACTCTTCTGCGCTTTAAGTGAAGGGATGGATTTAGTGAGCGTGAAATGCCATTTAGTCCATATGGGGTTCTGCCTGGGATTGGGCCGTGGCAGAGACAACACCTCCCCCCTGTCCCACCCCCACCCCCACCCCATCCCTCTCTCTAGCGCTGCTGTTAATGAGAAGGCGCTCCAGAGAGGCTCAGCCTACATTGTTGCAGTGTAAATAGCATAATTGCAGCAAGCGAGTGTAGTGATGAGTGTTTCCTAACTCCCCAACCCTCTCCTACCTTTTTTTTTCCTTCCCTCCTACACATTCTGTTTCTCACTTCTTGCTATCTGTTCCTTCTTTTTTGTCTTCTTTCTCTCCTTACTCCTCCTCCATCTGCCTCCTTCTCACCTCCTTCCGATCTCTTTCTGCTCTCGCCTTCTTCTCTCATTCACCGTCCTGATTTTCCTTCCAAACATCATGGCAGAGACAGGCATCCGGGTGGGGACCAGCGGCACTGTGTAATTAAGCTGCTTTTAAGACGCAAGCATAAATAAAAACTAAATGGGGGCCTCCAGTGCCCTTCACCCCAGCTCCTTCAAGAAAAGCCAATAATATGCTAAGCTAATGAGAGGGGAACCATTGATTCCAGCTATGCTATCAGGGGCACGAGCCCTGGATATGCTCCGATGCTGGCTGGAGTTTCAGCATTGTAATGAGGTTGAAATGAAACACCATGTCCTCCAGCACCGCAGTCATGTGGGACGGAGCAGAGAGTGCTCTGTGACGTTTGCCAGCACGCTCACCAGGACATACAGAGAAGACAGAGCTGTGTGTTACCGTTGTTTTTTTTATTTGGGCTAGGGGACATTTTTTAAGGTTAAATGAAATCCACCCTTTTCAGTTGGAAGTTTCCCATTCATCCTGTTGTGCTGTTAACTTCCCTTCTCCAGCACTTCCCTCCTCTCCCCCTCATCCTCAGCAGCGAGTCCTGTGTTGCACTCTGATGGCCAGCTGGAAAGAGCAGTGCTCGCTCTTTTCATCTCCCCTCCACGCCGTCGCTTTGCTTTGTACATCTCTACTCTATAGTTTTTTTTTTTCCTTTTCCATTCTCATCTTCTACACTTGATTCCTCTCTTTTGCTTTCCTCTCCTCACGTCGTCTCTTCTCCTCTCCACCAGTCTGTTGTTTCTGTGTTCGTACGAGTGAAGCCCTGAGCATATTCTAATCTCCCAGTTCCACATTAGTGACTCGCCTGCAGCATCTTCATCAGTTGCTCAGCCGTGGCTCAGTGTGTGACTGAGTGTGTGCGTGTGAGGAGCAGCGTGCCTGAGACATGTAAAAGCGCTGCACAGATAAAAGCCTACACCTGGATGCAAGTTAACATGTGCTGCAAACATGTGAGAGTGTGTCTGCACTCAATTATGCATGCATTGGTGTGTTGCATTGCTCGACTCTCTATTTGTTGAATAGCACGCTGCTACCACCTGCTGGTTGACAAAAGAACTGCTCAGCTGGACGAAAGTCACGTAGGATACCAGCATAGCTCTGGCACATCAGTGGATGAGCTCATCTTTAGTTTTGTGAGCATATCAAGTGCTCTCTCTCTCTCTCTCCCTCTCTCTCTCTGTAATTCTGTATTGTGTTCCAGACCAGAAGGAGGAGAGGATCTATATGGGCTTGAATTGCCTGAGGATTGATATAGTTACCATAAATGATTTAGTCTGTACATTAAATGCACAGAAAATATTTTCAGTATATTACAGTGTGCTAAGACAGAACAGCCTGGCACTGCGGTGTGAGTGCTTTTAGTCATGAGTGTTTTTAGGCTCTTTATTTCCTTTTTCAGAGCGGATTACAGTTTGTGTCTGTCTATGCATAGTGCTGTGCAAAGGTCTTGAGTTGCCTGACATTTCCTCATATGTTGCCAGGAACACATCATTCATCAGACAGTGTCAAGGGGACTCATAGACAAAGGAACACAGTAGCCTAAAAATGATCACGTACAAGGACCAGACTGGCTGTGGGAAGGATGCAGCCAGCCTATAATAAAACCCTTCACATTTTATTTGGCAAAAGGTTAGATTAGGAAATAGAGCTCATGTAAATTTTGAAGAAAAATAAATCTCAAAATTTTCTGCAAAGATTGTAAAATCAGAAACTTGTAACTCTAAAAACAATTTCATGTTATAAACCCAGACAATTGGGTGTAATAAAATTGCAAAGATATACTTAATTCCTGACAATAAAGTCACAGTTTCAAAGGATCATAAAAAAAAAACCCATCATTTCAAATTAGCATAAAATTGTTGGGAAAGGGAAAATAAAATAATTTGTTTTAAACTATGAAGCCAGGCATTTGCAACTGAATTACTGTCTGAAAGACAGTGGAAAGAGTTGCACATGCAGTTTCATTGACTGTTTTAACTTTTAGTCTCCCCATCTTCATCAGATATATGGGCCATTTTAATGTCTATACACAGACGTTCGCTTACATTCAATCATCCAATCAGAAGATGGGACTTCAAAACACATAAAAGAAAAGTCTAAATAAAAAACAGTTGTTGAGTAGAAGGTCGTCTATTTCAGATTCTTATGAAAAATAAAATAAAATATAAAACCTGCATGTTCTTAGAGATCTAACCAAAACAGTTACCAGGAAATCCCACTGAAACAAGTTAAAGGTACAACAGTACCAAATATAACAGCATCATCAAGTCCAGACACTACCAGTACAATATTATTGTAGATTTGGACCAACATAATTTTTCCTCCCTGCTAAATATCACCGCGTAGAATTTGACCGCAGGTGCAACTATAAAATAGATTCAACACTGCAAAGGACACATAAAGTAGTGTGATTACTTGCCAAAACAAACAGCCAAGGTTTTATTTCCAAGATATTTCTACTCAAATCAGACAATGTGACCATTTTACTTCCAATATTAAGTCTAACTTTGGAATTTATTTTTCTGGGAATGGTCTTTGCTCTCCCTCAGCTGTCATGTTTTTCTAAGGACAGTGATCATAAAAGATCAAGTTTTGAGTGTGGACTCTTTGCTAACATCCACACACTATTTATTGTTTAGCTATATATACTCCATACTGCCTATTATAAAAAAGCACTGTGATGCTGATAATGAGAATAAATCATCTTTTCCTGCCCTGTGTCATTTTGTACGTTCAGACAGCAGAAAGCCTACCTGGCCACACAGGGACCACTGGCTGAGACCACTGAGGACTTCTGGAGGATGCTGTGGGAGCACAACTCTACCATCGTTGTCATGCTGACCAAGCTACGAGAGATGGGCCGGGTAATAACACAAACACGCTCTGAACACAATAGATAGGGCACCTTTTAAGGTCACTGGACCATTTCAAGGGATGATAATAATCTTTATATGCCGGCTCGGTTCAGCTGAGCTGCTGCGCCACACTGCTCAAATATTATTCATTCCAACCCTGAACAATAAACACAGCTGAAAGTTTAGTTCCTCACCGCAGTGGCTGGAATCTACCTGGGTTGGAACCAGGATGCTATTCAGTCAGACTTGATAGTAAATGGTTTCAGGATTCTTTTCTGTCATATTCTGGTGGTTGTGATCATTTTAAATTAAAGGTTTTTCAGCATTTATGCCAAATTAAAGAAGAAAATGTAGTGTATATTAAGAATTATTCTCTATCTTGTTGAGGATGTGAAGCTAAATGAGACAACAGCTTACTTTAGCATTAAAATATGAATTCATGGGGTAGTAACCAAATTAAATTGTCCTCTAGTTCGTGTTTAGTTTTGACTTGCTTTTTTTTTTTTTTTTTTTTTTTTTGCCTTGTAGAATCCATGTAGCTTTATTGTCCTTGAGTTATTTTAATGCTAAAAAAAAAAAACCTGTTGACTCCAGCTTTATATCTAAGGGACAGACACAAGAGTGATATTGATCACTTCATCTTACTTTTAGAAAGGGAAGAATAAACACGTCTCCCAAAACTTCCCATTGCTCCATTTTTAGATAAAAGAAAAAGAAAAAAGCAACATCATGCACATCACTGCAATAGTGAAGCACAAACAAACTATGTAAATATTTAGTCATTTTAGGATGAATCAGACAGTATTTTAGAACCACAGATTAGTCTGTTGGGAGTCTCTTTTGTAAGCACAGACATTCTCATGCCTCAAAATGATTAATAACGTTACAGCAACCCATGCTGACAAAATAAATCCTGCACTTGGATGCCAGGTGCTCATTATGTGAAAGTCTTATGTTTTTTTCTTTGGATGTATTTGGGGGAAAAAAAAGAAAAGACTCTTCTGAAAATATCTGCCTCTCTTTTCTCTTGCAGGAGAAATGCCATCAGTACTGGCCAGCAGAGCGTTCAGCCAGGTACCAGTACTTTGTGGTGGATCCAATGGCTGAGTACAACATGCCTCAGTACATCCTCAGAGAGTTCAAAGTCACAGATGCCAGGGTATGTCGGTCCACTCTGTGTGAAAATCAGACCTTCTTCTTGTGTTTGTGTGCTTTCCAAGAAGTCCATGCATGCTTGTCGTGGTGGAAGGGCATGGTTGGATGTAACACATACACAACCAATCAACCCAAATGCGTTTTAACCCTTTCAAGCATAATGCACGCTACAGTTAACACATATTTGACAGCTGTTTTCTATTATATTCATGGCTGGGGATGGTATATTTTTACATTTGCTGCTTGAGTAGGCATCCGTGAGTCATCCAATCCACTGCCACTCACTGCACAATACATAAATATGCACACATACACACTTTATCTGCTTTGTAATTACTAAATTTGCTTCAGCAACTAAACAGAACAGAGAAGGATACATCTACACTTGTGTAGATGTATCCTTGGAAATGTGAAGAATATATAAAAATGAATTAAATAAAAGTCTAATATGATGAAAGAATAAAAAAAAAAATTAAAAAAATTAAAAAACAGGTAAAATATTTAATGTAAAAAGGTGGCACTGTTTCTTAATAATTCATGCACGATTGGATTAATTTTAGGTTTTCATGTAAGTGCTGACAGTCACGCTCAGCGCTCAGAATTACACCGACTGTGATTTCAAGGTGGAGGTGATCAGAACGTGTCCCGTGTTATTTTCCCCGACAGGCTGACATCTAGCTGAATGCGCCATCAAACATGTTTACCTAGATTTAGAAACAGCATGCTCGCTCTATGGATTGTGTGTGTGTGCGTGTGTGTGTGTGCATGGATGTGTTTGGAGATTGCTGTGAAAATACATGAAAAGCATAGCCTTCAGCCCCTGAGGGCCAGTACTGGAACTCCCTGTGATGCAGTAGTTTCAATGAGCTAAAAATATACTTCACTGTCATCTGAAGGCTCATTCCACAGCAACACTCTAATCCCACATCCACTCCTTCTTTTATTGCTCTATGTGTGTGTGTGTGTGTGTGTGTGTGTGTGTGTGTGTGTGTGTGTGTGTGTGTGTGTGTGTGTTCGCTGCAATTTTTCTGCTCTGAATATATGTTTGATTTTATGTTTTGTACTTTTCTGAACATGGTTTTAGGACCATGAACACACTGGGCAGCAGAATCTCTCACTGGACCACTTTGCTGGAATAAACGTAGAACAAATGCTTTAATGTGAGATATAAATAGAAATACTCTCCAAGTATGCACACAAATTTGATTTGTGCATTCTGACTCCAGAGTGCTGTGAAATTCGTGCATCCTTGTTGAGTATTTCTAAGTCGCAGTTACACAAGTGATGCAGCGCTGCTGGTTTTGTCTCCCATCCTGGTTTGTTGGCTTTAATCACATTGCGCCTCATCTGGAAGAAAAGACAACCAACAGGGTTAAATGCACTCACAGGCTTCTTCTTAAAAGCTTTTGCTGTGGGTTTTATGGAGTATGAATGCAGAGAAAAAATCTAAACTGGGGAGTGTTTTATACTGGGCCATTTAAATGTTTAAAAAAAAATAAAACTAAACTTATTTGTTGCCCATCAGGATGGACAATCCAGAACAATCCGCCAGTTCCAGTTTACTGACTGGCCCGAGCAAGGAGTGCCAAAAACTGGTGAGGGCTTCATTGATTTCATTGGACAAGTGCACAAAACTAAAGAGCAGTTTGGACAGGATGGACCAATCACTGTACACTGCAGGTAAGGGAGAACACTTGCATTGATTAGACACACACACTGAGTTTTAGTTTTTTTCTTTCATGTCTTTTTTTTTTTATTTTTTTTTTTTACTTTGAATATTGGATCATTTTTAACACTTAAAATGAAAAGAATCACATTTTTCATGAAGAAAATATCCTGGAACTTCCTCCCAGCTGAATTCTTACAGAAGGACAGCTGTCTTGGGATTTTTATGTTTAATTATGTACATAAGGCATTCATTAGTTAATTACTCACAGATCTGCATAAATGAGCAATTACAAAACAAATATTTAAATCAATATGTTTTACTGATTTTTTTAAGTTAAAGCAAAGCATCCAAAATCCCAAAAATATGAAATAAAACTGTATTTTTAAAGTTAACACTTAGAATAAATGTAGATTTTAGCACTGCGTGAATGAGTGATGTAGGAATTAACCTCTACGATGAGTCCGATAGGAAAGATAATGTGGAGCAGAGATTTTTCCCTTTAAAAATGCAGACATGAAATATGAAGTATTTCATACAGTTAGACTCATAATAACATCAGTTGAGCTCCAGATGAAGGTAGCAGATAAAAAACGGAAGTACGCAGACTGTAGATGGTGGAGATGAAACAACAGAACAGCCTGAAGAAACAACAGAAATGAGACGGGAAGTTTCAGAGTGCCAGATTTACCAGACAAAGACTGTAATGTGTTTGGAGTGGGGGAACACAGACAGAACATGACATAGTTCCCTGTTTGAAATGAACTTGCAGTTCCCGAATAGTCCGTCATTATAGAACGTCCCAGGTTGATCTCTTGTACTTATCATTATGTATATCATCTTCTACAGGGGGAATACTCACAAATTCTTCATTTATATTAACAAGCTTCTTTGTGCCAACTTAGAATTTATTATTTCAGCTGAAGCATCTCTGCCAAAGGTTTTAATAAAAACAAAAAGCAATAACATCTAAATAAACAAATATGAACTTTCCAGACAGAGTAAATTCAAATCATCAGTCATCAGTGAGATTTTATCTTTCAGAAAATGGAATAATAACTATGTATGTTGTGTGTGTGTGTGTGTGTTTGTGTGTGTTTTGCAGTGCCGGGGTAGGTAGGACTGGAGTCTTCATCACCCTCAGCATCGTGCTGGAGAGGATGAGGTATGAAGGCGTGGTCGACCTCTTCCAGACGGTAAAGACGCTCCGCACCCAGAGGCCTGCCATGGTGCAGACCGAGGTAAGGACACCCTACAATATGCTTGATTGACAGGTGATGTTATATGTGCTGGTGCTTTAAGCTTGACATTACCAAACATGTCCTCTCTGAAGAGGACTCAACAAAAATGAGGACAAATCCCTCTTTAATAGAGGTTTTAGCGAGACACCCCACCCCCCCCAGAGGAAATCCCACGACAGACTTCTCTGCTGCTACCGCAGCTTTTCCGACTTTTCTCAAACGTAGTAAGAGTTTAAACGCATTTGTAAAGTTTTTAAATCAAAACCAAAAAGAAAAAGTGTCAGAACTTTCAGTAATGCCTACAAGTACTACAACTACTACTAAGCTGTGAAGAGGAGTCTCTTGGATAAATGTTTCCAGTAATTTCATGCTTCTGCATTTCTGAACACAGCAGCTTGTAACAATAAGTGTTAGATTAGCTGGAGAGGAATTAGAAGGGATGAAGACTTGCTCACTGTCTTCTTCTTCCTCTGTTTAGGACCAGTACCAGCTGTGCTACAGGGCAGCACTGGAGTACTTGGGGAGCTTTGACCACTATGCAACGTAACCACTCCCAGCGAGCAGGATCCCTGGTCAGACCTCTCAGGAGTGTGCCAAGTGTCCCATCTCAGCCACCATCAACTCACTTGACCCCCTAAAATCTGACCCCCTCGCAGCTACCGGAGGAGGGTGAAGAAAGGGACGTGCTTGCAGACCCGTTGCGGGTTTTAACAAATCACAGTGATATACGCCGAGTTAACCAACCACCTGAGATTTTGCTTTACATATAATACCTGAAACACTACAGTGACTATGACAAACATGACAACTCTTGTACAGATCTGACAGCACAGACCGGCAGCTCGCCCCTCTGCTCTGTCGAAGCCAAACCTCCCTGATTGTCAAAGGCTACTGGTAGCACAAAGAGAGCATCCTCTCTGTTTTATTTTTTTGTTAATTGTATTGTTTATATTATGATTTATGTCAAATATTATTGTTTAGTATGCATTTTAAGTTGCTTTTAATAACCATTTTAATATCAGACATTTCCTCTGTCTTAAAATGCCCATCTTTGGGCATGTATTATTTTCATAATCATTTTTAGGGTACTTTAGCACACGGAACATGTGTTTTGACATGTTCCTAGATACTAATACAGGAGGACCAGTGTCCTCTGAGCTGCTGTCAGATTTCTGTTGTCACATGATGTTTCGCTTATTTTTCTTATTCAGTTTATGCGTCATAAGAGTTATTTTTGTTGACATTCAGTTCAGTAAGTTGAATTGCCTTTTCACTTGCCGTTACCCAGTTTTCAAAGCGAATCAGCTGATTTCAGAGCACAGACATGCTGTCGTCGTCCCTCTGTTAATGTGGTAGCTAGCTAAAAACACAAGTAAATAACCTAACAAGGATCTATACTAAATCAGAGGTGCACAGGAATGGGAAGCACATTATTTCTATGTTTTATGTTCTTTTTTGTTTTTTGTTTTTTTATTTTTTTATTTTTTTAAATTTTACTTGTGGTTTGGTTTTCTTTTTCATCAGAAGCCTGTGGCATTGAGGCCTTCATACTCCAAAACGGAGAATTTACCTGAAGAAAATAGACTTTTGTACCCAAAGGGTAGACAACAGAAAAATAAACTCCCGATCTCTGAATAAAGATGCTCTTCAAGTCCCTCCTATCTCCTCTGTTGTCCTGATCAGTTTTATGGAGTGGAACCACGTGGACCAGAAAGGTATGGAAGTGGTTGACATGGGCTGAGGAGAAGAGCCATCAACGTCAGCACCTGTACAGAATCAACCATTCCTACCAGAGGGACAGAGACTCAGCCCTTTGGACAGAAACATGATATTATTTTATACAGAAATAAAACTATAAATATATATATATATATATATATATATATATATATATATATATATATATATATATATATATATAATTATGATTGATTATATATATGTACGATAACACATAGATATATACACAGCTTCAAAGATATATTGTTAAAAAGGATGAATACTGCTGATCCATCTAGAGACGCTGCAGAGAGCCTGCTGTCCTAGAATGTGTATTAATTGAAACACCATTGTATTTACTGTACTATCATAGTAACTTCAACAGCTGGTTGTCCGTCTGAATGAGGAAAAACAGCACAACCCCTGGCCCTCCCTCACCACACCCTTCCTCCATTCATTGAAGCGGACAACTCCTCATTTGTCAAGCACACACCTTCTCCCACACGAACTGCAGGAGGGGAGCGTCTGATCCGGGAGGCCTAAGCGTTGTGACAGTGGGAGGAACGGAGGGGGGGGGGGGGGGGACTTGAAAACGCTGGCAAAAACATTAAAATAAGAAAAAGAGTAAAAACAAAACAAACAAAAATGTTCATTTTTACCTTGTGAATGCTTAGTGCTGTAGGGGTTCAATCTGTTGTACACAGTCTGTTTTCTATCTGTTGATAAAGAACTGGAATTTAAAAAGAAGCTGTTGATGACAAACAAACATTGATGTTAATAAAGTGAAATAATTGGGTTTTTGTACAAAGACTGGCTTGTGATGCTTTGTTTTATTGCTGTTTGTTTTACTACTGCGTCATTACTCTTCACAAGTCTTCTCTTATAAAGCATGACATCCTACAGGTTGGATTTTTTGCTTTTCACATGTAAGGAGTACAGAAATATTTCTGCCTTGCCTCCTGCTGAGAATGTTTCTGCTTAGTCCTCTCAAACTGATTTTTTGCCCCTTCTTGGGGCTGAATTAACTGATTTTTGAAAGTGTGTGTTTTATATGTGCTTTAGTAAGGGGGTAACAAGAGATACACACCTCAACCTGCTTTTGAAAGCAGCAAATACAAAAAAAAAAAAACTACCCTTAGAAAAAAAGTAACTCTTAACCCACAACTTCTTGGTGACTTGTTCCCCTGAGTTCAGCAGCATCTCGCAGAGAATACAGCAGACAAAGTTGTCTCAGCTGTCTTGCTCATGATGGGTTAGTCATTTCTTAAAGAATATGTCTGGAAATGTCTCATGAAAGACAGCTTCATTTGTGTTTCTGTCTTTGCTCCTGTCACTAATTTGGAAAAGAGTGAGGCTTTTCAGCAGCAGAGGGATGTCAACCTTATCCTTGTTGAACTGAGTCAGAACTGAACAGTTCAAGAATCTAAATGTTTGTCTTGTTTGTCTCTGTTGCCATGGAGACATGAAACCCTCTGCACCAGCTTTAGTTAGGGTTTTCAATCTTTCTCATGGAGAGGAAATATGCAGATGGTAAATGCTGTAAAAAGATAAATCTAAGTGTTACATTTGTTAACTTTTTCCACTGTAAATAGTTACATTTTAGTTATATTTAGCAGATTTATGTTTTTCATTAGTTATGGTAACACCGTTGTTATCATTATTGCAGCATTTTTTGCACTTTTGAAGTCTAACATTTCTTATAACTGATCACTATTGGCTGTCATTAGTAGCCCCCCTGCATTGAAGTGGGATTTGCTCTGTTTTAAAAGACAATGTCACGGATTTTCATGGGTTACAAAACTGCGGGTGTTATTTGATGCATCCGCCGTTTTGAATTTCTGAAGAATACAGCAAAAATGTAGAAGCCATGACCAATACACCACCTTCTGATAACAATCTGAAAAGCTATTCATCTCAGTGTCAGTGATGATGGCTAAAAGTTGTCATTCATAAGTGTCTGAAAGCTGAATTCACGGCTCACCTTGAGGGAATCTTAAGGAATGAGTCACTGGCATGTTCTTTTTATTTGTTAGTTTCTTACAGTCACCTGTTTTGCCACTGAGAGAACACTCACTAAAACCTGATTAAAACCACCAGAACTTCTCATGTTTAAGCCTATTTTTTTAGTGATACAATCTGTCCGCAGAATAAATTACTGCTATTTAACACACCTTTTTTTTTTTTTTTTTTTTTTTTTTTTTTTTTATATACTCACAAGCCTTTTAAACATAATTGTTCATAAATTTGTTGGACTCACTCGACTGGCCTTTGTGCTATCTAGACGTGTGTGTCTGTGTGGGTGTTCATGCTTATAATCAACAGCTCCTCTCAAGAGAAATCTCCACAGAGTTAAATCAGTACCTGCTAATGTCACATAACTAGGATGAAGATGAGGATGTGGCTTTGATGAGCCTGCATTGGTTTTGGGTTTGTACCTTTATCATTCATGTATCAAACAGAAAAACATAGGATTTCATGTAAGTGATGGATCTGTTGCCCTCAACTTGCTGTGGCAGTTACGAGTTACATGCTGAGGATGATGAATTATTTGAAGACACAAACTGATTTAAAGCTGGATTTAAAGAACAGCTTTGTTCCTGTTTTACCCCTAAATGTTGATAAATCCAGTTTTGTGAATGTGGGTGTTAAGCAGCATCATATTTCCTCTGATTTGATTGTGTCCTAGGCTCTTTAACTGCACTGCAGAAATGTGCACCCATAATGATGTCACAGCTCTTTTGTGTTGACACACTGCTGTAATCTCTGCTGTGCAGAGTGGGGCTTAGTTTTTTGCGCTAATAAAATATTATGCCTACATGACGCTCATCCACAGCAGAATAAACTGTTGTGAATGCAGATTCAAGGTGAAGCTGCATTGTGTTGTGTGGAATTTTGGTTTGTGGCATTTTACAAAATGTTGTTTTTTGTTTCCATGCAAGCAACTGACATCTTTGCCATGACAACTGGCAGGTTTCCACACACAGTGGTTATAGCAGCATTCATTCCAGCAGTGTTAACTCAATCCAACCACCTGGTTTTGCTGAACACTTGTATTTGCTTTACTTAGAAACGGGCAAAACTGAAACAGTGGAGCAGTTCAGCATCCTTTTATCATCATCATACTGCGGAAGATACCATGAGTAATCTGAATGGGTAAGGAAACTTCAAACTTAAATGCCTGCCCAGTTTACATTCCTGGTTTTTGAGTGTTGCCATGATAATGGGTCATGTGTTTTAGAATCGGTGCACAGTCTGTCCAAGATGATGAAAGCTGTGAAGATGAGCAGCTCTGTTTCAAGATTCAAGTCCTCATGGAGGAAATGTTCTCTGACACTCACCTGGCAGAGGACGGCTTCCTGCTCAAACATGTGCAGAAAAACAAAATGGGCTACATCAATCTCAAGCTTCTCACTTGCTTAAAAAAGGTAAACATAGTTTTGTTTGCTCTGTGAATTGCTGTGTGAATGGCAGCTATTTGAAAGAAAACAATCCAGTGTGCCAATGTTTGCTGCAGATAAAGGCCCTGACTACAAACTGGTACCTGACTCTGGCAGCTGCAGCGTGCTCAGACCTTCTGGAGGTGAATGACGAATGCACCAAAGTAAGACGCAAAGAGCCACTTCCCAAATGGCTGCTGGTTTCCCCTACCAGCAGGCTCCTCCTTGTCTGGGACGTTTCTGCAAAGCAGAGAGGAGAAGACGGAGCAAGACAAGGTCCCGAGGATCCTTTACCTTTACTCAGGATCCTCCAAAAGTTTGGCATTACAAGCAGTTGCACTTCTGTGTGGATTCTGCACCCTGGAGAAGAGCTTCCCAAAGAGCTGAAATGTTACGGCAAACGTCACAAAGAGTTTGGCCAACAGTTGTGCGCAGTGGTGAAGTTTGATAGTTTGGAGGCAACTCGCAGGGCCTACCATGCCCTCAAAGCAGAAAAGGATAAGTCTAATCGGAAGAGCTTGTGTGTGGTGCCTCTGGGAAGTCATTCAGCTCATAACTTTGCCAAATGCGAACCATCAGAGGAAAAAGATATGGATCAGCTGGAGAAGGACACGCAATCTGAGGAAAACCCACCTGCTATATCCACAAACTTAATCCAGCAGGAATCTTGCTCACCTGTTACTGGTTCTGGAGAAACTCCAGACACATACCAGCTTCAAGAACACTCATATTACTCCACGCAAGGCACCTTTGACAGCTACAGCCAGTCCTGTGGACTGACCCAGAGGTACAGTCAACTCAGCTTATGCTCTGGAGATTGTAATAAAGAGACCTCCAGGAGCCCGTGGGTACTCAAGCGAAAATCTGCAGCCAATGCATTTAAGTCAGAGATGGCTGCACACCTGAATGCCCGCTGCCTAAAACAAAGAGTGCTGCGTCAGCCCTTTGGCCCTGATGGAACGAAGGGATTTCATGCCAGAGGAAGGAGGCTAAACCCTTCTGGATGGAACACCATTGGCTGATTTATAGAAGAAGGCAACTCTGCAGAAATCTAAAAGCTAAAATAAATAAAAATTCCTCTGCATTAACAACAGAAGGTGAGTGTGTGTTTAGTCATGGTAGTGTGTAGTTATGAACCACTGACAGATGAGGGCAGCCTTTAACCGTTCTCACATGACTAATTCTGAACATTGTTCTGTTTATCAGTCTGAAGGTTTCTCGAGTTGTGGGGAAGAATACAGAGAAGAGCTTGCACATATTAGGCTGGAGTAAAAAAAAAAAATTAGACCAAGGAAGGGTATTTAGTAGCTGAAGTGATAGGGGTTGAAAGGCGTGTGAGTCTTTTTTGAAACACGAGTGGCTTCTGCATCCCAGGGGCCTCAGCTCGTCTGGACATAACTGCAAATTTGCTTTGTATATTTGTTCTTTGGCCAGCATGGATTTACCTTGTTAGCACTGTCTCAGACTAAAATGAAACACAAATTGGTCTGAAAAAAAGCCCTCATTGTCTGCATCTTTTTCATAAATGCCTGTTTAGACTTTGTTTCTTTAAAAAGTAGTTTTCCGCTTGCTGAGATGACAATTTGGCGCAGGGCTACTTGTCCAATCATTGAACCGCATATTGTGCAAGACGAGTAGAGCAGAAACATTTGTACCTTATTTCCAGCCTTTCTAATGACACCTCGACTGGAATGGTCTGTTTATAGTGTTACTGATTGAGGGCTTCCTTAAAATCTTGCCCAAACCTAAACAGAATGTGTTTCTTCATTTTTTTTCCACGCCCAGTGGAAAAGCTTCAATCTAGTGTGTGTAAGAGATTCAATCATATCAAGATTGGAAACATACTTTGTTGTTTTCATTTCTTGTCTGTGTGTGTTCATATGTCAGAGTATCATTGTGACTAATGTAATCCTTGCTGTTGAGTGAGAGCTTTCATTGTATACAGTGTTTGACTCATGCTGTCTTTGACTTGATTTTGCAATTAACAGCTGTTGGACTTTTAAGTGCAGTTAAAGGCCGGGCTATGAAAACTACACATCTGTGAACAATATGTATAGGGAAGAAATGTTTCTGCCTCATGTCAGGAAATGTTTCTGTGCTGATAGACCCCTTTTCAAAGCTAGAAAAGCCAAATCTTTCCTGCTAACTGGAAGTAATTTTGCATTTGCATATCATCAGCCCCCATAGTATAATTGCATCACTCATATTTTGTGATATCTGTCTTACGTGTCTTCTCGTTTTATTCCTGATTGAATGTGCATCATTGCTTATAAAACCTTAAAATATGACCTAACCATTATGCTGTGAGGTGGGACTGAAATTTAGTTACGTGTCAAAACACAAGAACACTCAGCAAACATGTGCTTGTGTTCTCTGAGTGTTTTCATAGCGGGGATCCAGGCGATTTTACACTCACTGATCACCAAAATATGGGAAGATGAGACATTATTTTCATGTGAAATGAGAAATTTGAGGTGTTCCTGCTTTGAGAGAAATCTACCTTTAAGGCCGATACGGCCTTTGAAAACTGTCACCACATATTTGTTGGGATGAAAAAAATTTCCTCAGCTTTTTTTTTTTTTTTTTTTTGGTGTTCCCGCTCCACACGGAAGGAATTTCAAGTCCTAGAAAGGTAGAGCCAAGCCACATTTCAGTTTTATTAGAGCAACTTTTTAAGCTTGATTTGTTTACAAATTGGCCCCAGGATGTCAGACTGACTCATGCTGTTAGAATGAGATTTTTGTTACATCTCATTCTAACTGTATGAGATGCTTGTTATTTGCTTCCTGTTGTGATGCTGGCTTCCCTTTTCTCTCACACACGGCAGTTTTATTTCACAATCTATGTCTCCAGACTCTATTCTGGACTCTCATCTGTGTTTGGATCAAGAGTCTAGATTTTATTTAGCAGGTTTCTTTCTCCCAAAACAGCATCTGTGAGGTTTTTCATATCTACCATATCTCTTCCCCACATCGTCCACCAGTTTGATCATCTCTAATGGCCTTTGTTTATACATTACTGACCCCAAACACCTGACGCATTTCCTCCGGGGATAGGGTATTTATTTAGATTGCAGTCTGGAGGGCCTGATACCTTTAAAAAGCACAACCATCTGCTCCTCATTTGCTGCTTGAGGGCTCAAGGGCTAAAACACTGGTTTGTATTGGAGGAGAATCTGAGATCTTCAACAATAACACTCGTCGTTTTATCCCCAGCCAACTGTAGACTGAATCATGAAATACCTCTGCTGGGATAATTCTATTTAAATGGGGTTAATGTTGTCTTAGCACCTTTTAAACCAATTGTAAACATGCGTAATTCCCCATAAAAGATTGGAAGACGCTTGCTTTAGCAGACCCTTCCGAGGGCACTGATCTGCCCAAGTGAGGCTTTTACCAAGTGCCTGCTTAAGATGGCAGACTCCCTTGCAGCAGAAGGTGAATGTAAGCCTTTACTCAGGCCAAAGCATCCTTCAGTGCTCCTGGAGTTAGAGCCAGGAAGATTAACATATCAGGAGTAATCCGACTCGGCCCACAAGCACAACTATGGAGGAGGAGCAACAGTTGAAGGGGGGAGGCAGGCAGAGGCATCAGAAAGAAGCTCTGCTCCACTTACAATAACCACGCTCTCCCTCCTCACCCTAACCCATCCTCTCGACCCGCATAGTTCCCTTCCTTGGAGCCGAAGAGAAGACCTGCTGCTGGTAAGGAGATGTGCATTGCACTTCCATCAGCAATGCTTCTGTGGAGATAAAGTGCTCTGAGACAAAAGAGAGTTTCACAACAGATGGGATAAAAGTTAAAGCATCTGTGCGACCTGTTTATTGCATGCCACTGTACCTCAGTACTGCTCTGTTCTTCTGTTTTAGGTTAAAGTCTCTGCAAAACAGAAGACAAGAGGTTCTGCATGGTCAAGCGCGTTTTTGGGACTTTGCTGAACTGAGGCCAAGCCATCCAGTCATCATCTTTTTTGAATGGATAAACCTGAGTGCCACAAGGTGGCTGCTTGCAATCAGAGGAATGTTGATTTTGATCTTTGCAACTTAAAAGAGTTCTATGGAAGAGTAAATATGAAAAAAGAATAGGACATCCTGGACCTGAATCAAGTCAGGACACCTCCCGTACTTGCAGGGCAAGGGCTTGCAATTATTTTAATGACAAAAAGCAGGAGTCCTGCCCTCGCTCCTCGCCTGTGATGATGATGGACTTACCCAGCCAGCACTTGTCTGAGGAGGTCAGCTGAAGACGACGCCACGCAGCTAAGTCTGGATTAGCCGGCCGAACGGTAAGGACAGCGCATCTTCTTTTGTTGGTTTAAGCTGGCAGCTTATGTGGGAAGGCGTTGGGTGCTGCTGACAGAGATGCCTCACTAAGTGCTTGAGTGGCAGAAAACACACGTTGGATTATCTGTATCAACAAGCGGCCCTTGCTGGAACCGCATGACCGTAGTGCACTGCAGTCTGGCACGAAATGTTTGCAGAGCGGTTACCACCGATTACAAGAGGCATGCCACCATGCTGGAACAAAAACAAGAAAAAGAATTATTATTACAGTTCTTTTAGCCTCACCACAAAGACAAGTTTATTTTGTCTGTGTGGAATTTTTCTTTCCTGTCACTCTAATATAGCGGTTTGTTTCGTTTTCATGCATAATTGCTCTATAAAAACTCAGTTTTTTTTTTTTTTTTTTTTACAGTAAGTTGTTCCACTTAGATGTCTTGTGAAAAGAATACTTTCATTTAATTATTTTTCTAAGCATTCATTATATGTAGGATGTGGTTTTTGTCTTGCAGAGCTGCACCTTTAATAGTTTGAATGATTTAAAGGATCAGGTTCAGAGTGACACAGAGGAGCTCTGAGAGGAGCAAAGTTGATATTACTCCCTGTGAGTATTTTACTGAAGTGATGATCCCCTTTGCACTAAGCCTATATCATAGGTACAGATTATACAGTGACTGCGGTGTCCTGAGAGGCCGGATCGAGGTTAAGCCCCAAGTCAACTGAGTCATTTAACTTTCATAACCTGCCAAATGTAGTTATGACTAAAGCTGAACTGATGAAGATCCCTAATTTGCATAATTTTATTTCACTTTTTCATATTCTTGCCAACACGTTGCACATAATAGTAATAAAAGTGCATAAAGCATAGGTTGTACATGTTGTCAAATCTCATATTTCAGATGTCTGTGCTTGCTTGTACTTGCTTTCATTTGAAAGTGGTATTGAGAGTGTGCCAGATGGCCGTCAACCTTTTGAAACAGAAGCATTGACATGTTTAACGTGAGTTAAGAGGCGATGCTGTTGTGCTAAAAGAGGATCTGGCATGGACAGATTAACAACCAGAATAGCAGCTCATAGACTCTTTAAAAAGTAGCCCAGACAACATTAATCTTTCTCACACAAATATTGATGAGGCAAGACTGCGTTCCTCTGTAACTTTTATTTTTTGTGTGTGTCAAATAGATTATTTTAAATGCGCTGTCAGAGCTAAACCTGGGAATTCCCATAATAGCCCAATGTGTCATTTCCATCTATATATGCATGTTTACATTATACCACATTAATACCGCCTAAACAGCAACAAGTTTAAGTCATGCCATTCTGTAAAGAGCCATCAAATCACTGGATTAATCTGGATTAATTGGATTTTCTGTTTTAATCCATGGGACATGATAGTAGGCCTTCCAAATAAAAAATAAAAAAAAAGAACCTTTGTAAGCTACTTAAACACCAAGATGATTAAAGGGATATGCAAAATAAAGCAAATCAAGTTTAGAATTTGTAAAATGTTTGTAAAATTTTATCTCTGTAATTTACAAAAAAAAAAAAAAATGTTTTTCCTCTCAATAATCAACAGCAGCTTTCTCGGAAACAAGCCGCTTTGTTTTAATCAACGCTTGGTTGCTAGGTGACAGAGCTCGAGCCAACTGATGTGGCTGCCCAGCGAAATTACAGTCTTTTCCTTTTGCATTAGAACAGAAGCTGCATTTAGAGCAGCCAATCCTGGCACAGATCCCCCACTTTATTTTACAACCTTATGTTGCCAACACCACAGATCTAACTCACCAAGTTTGCCACTTCGCTCCTTCATTATTCTAACATTCTGAGGACAGGGCAAGCTTTAGAGGAAGAAGTGTTCTCTCTCAGTCGGCTCCGCATGCTGGCCTAACCCTTGAGTTTGAGGTGTCAGATGGATTAACACTGACACACACACACACGCACACACACATACATCAAGACCTGAGCTTCGCCACCAACACAGCAGCCAGGTGTTTATCCACGTGACTGCAGATAAACCCGGGAAGCATTAGTGCTAATCCCGCCCTGATCTTTGGAATATGTCCCTATTACCTTCCCCAAGCACTCTCTAGCTGTCCCCAGGCCTCCTGATGCTTACTTAAGAGGAAAAAGACAAGACAAGGCCTCTCTGGGACTCCATAAAGCACCTTGTTTTCTTGCAACAACACAGTAGGTGCCTTCCCCACTGTTCGTTGTGCCGCTGTTATCATTTCACTGCAGGTATTTATGGGGTGTGTTCAGTGTAAGGCAGACACGGTCGGTCACATGGGTAGAGCAGAGCTGGAACACACAGTGTGGTACTAATGTTCCATAGACAGAGGCCTCTGGTTGGTCAGTGGCAAACAGACAAATATTAGACTTGTAAAGATTCCTTGATATTAAAGAGCAGCAGTATTGTGTAAGACAGATTATCATGTGTTATGTGATGGTGCTGTTGGAGCATGAAAATGGAAAGGAGGTCTGGCCAACAATAGAAGGTTGGAAAGTTTATCTAAGAACATCTGCATCAGACAATTTGGGAAAAGTGAAACCACGCAATCGCTTGTGTGTGTTTATGGTATGTGTGAGTCACATAGTTACAGAGTGTGAAACAGAACAAGCTGTATTTAGGGTATATATAGGAATAACTGCTACAGGACAGAGAGACATAAAAGTTGGTATCTGCTTTTATTCCAGCACAAAGAAGCTCTTCATTCATTTCTTTCTGGGATCATCTCCTCGCTGCAGTCACTCCGCATCGGTCAAGATCTGAGCAAATTGACAAGAAAGCCTTGCTGTCTGCTGGCTTCATTCAGAAGCGCTAACCACAGATGCCCCTTACCCCCATTATGACAGATCTCTGGTTCATCATCCAAAAGCTGTGGCATTCCGTTGAGTGTCTCCCCCTCTGGCACTAATGCAAAGGGACGACACGAGTGGCATGCTGTTGTAATTGCATTACTGCCAATTTAGCAGCACCATGGCCACTGACCCAATTATTGCTTGAAAACATCAATTTTATTGTATCCTTTGAGATAATGCGATCTTTGAGTCAGCAACAAGAGCTCGGCTGATGGTTGAGAACTTAGCTCTGACTGGACGCTGCATGTGTGACAGCATACGTCATGTCTCGGGAATGGCTTGGACCGACTCCGGAATTCTTCACTAAACAATTCACTTTCATAGTTTGCTTGGAACATGTTAAAAACTCACTTAGGCTGCTGTTTCTCTGCAAGCTTTTCAGGTGATTCCCCCTCAAACAGTGCACATCAGATGTGCTGTAATATTCAACCCCACTCAGTGAGGAAACAGAAACTCTCCACTTCGCTCTTTTCTCTTCATGAATACATTAATTGGGCCTCACAGATTCAAACTGGCCTTCATCTCCACACACAGGAGCGTGCACAGGCACATCGCCGCACAATGCCTTGGTAAGAATCAGACATGCTGAGGATGTGTAGGAGCTGGTTTAGTTGTCTTTGCAGGTCATCTGCACTTTTATGTCTCTGTTTGAGGATGGGTTTTCCTTCTGCTGGAAAGCCTCTGGGGTTCCGCTATATCCTCTGCGTCTCTGTTCTTCTCTGTTTGCTGGAAAACAGCAGCTTTTCCCCACACGAATTTCCACTTTCTCTCCAAAGAAAACATCAGTGCCCCCTTCTCCCTATCAATATCTGTATATTTATGTCCACAGCAGCAGAGGCCAGCGGTGGATATTAAATGTCTGTACTGATTAATCTTCTGTGACCATCTGAACAAGCTGCAGAATGCTCCCTGGCAGTTTTTATTGCTGCCAATCGACTGCAGATGTGACTAATGTGTTTCTGAGTGGAGCAATTATGACAATCAAAGTGTCTTCAGGGATACGAGATCGGCGTTTGAGGACCCAGCTTTGTCCAGTGTCAGCCATCGAGACAGTGGAGACTTCTTGTCTTCCTGATGAGTTCATTGTTTTATTAAGATGAGCCGCAGAGCTAACAAGCTGATAACACTGACGCATTGCTGCCGTGTGAAAAGGTTAACTCCGAGGATGAATAAACGCCCCAAACTGACCTGTTAATACACTAAGATTTGGATCTGGATTTCATAAGACACTTGCTTTTAATATAAATAATGGATCACAGTTAAAACAGAAGCAGCAACATTTTTGATGTGAGCTGTTGGTGCCGAACCAACAGAAGCAGAGTGTAATTTCTCTGTGTTAAAAACAACACCCAAGACCCAAAATTCACACATATAGCCAGCCTGCAGTTCCATGTTTGATTTACATAGACTGTGCATCAGAGCAAGCTGTGAGGTGACATGTTTGACTTTCAAATGAATACTATTGTGCACAGACTCCTCAGCACGTCAAACCCATATGGAATTAGGAGTGATGAGTCTCGCCTTCATTGAATGGACTGGTTATACCTGTTTATATGCTGTTTATACCACTGCAGTTTGTTTGTATTTTCCCTCCAAAACACTCAGATTTGGTGGAAACTGTAATTGGCCTATACTTTTGTTTTCTTTTGTTTTTCTTCACTGCAAAGAGTTGAGCCCACAAGAAAATTTAAATTTTCCCACTTTTGACTATTTTTCTTTTACAAGCTGTTATGATTAAAGTGATCTACGGGAACTCAAGCTTTACAGAAAATATTCATGTGAGATTTTTGTTTCTATGATAAACCAGACAAAAATCTGTGAAATTCTGCCTTACTGTAAGCAGTCCAGCAGCCTGTATGCATGCGCTACAGAATCCAGTCTGGCAAAGCACTTTGGGATTCTGGTCTGGATATCCTGTTAGTCGCTGCCAGTGTACCATTTCCGGCTCAAGGGAAATGTTTTGCTCACTAGTGACATGATATGAAAAATACAAAGAAGCAAGCCTGAAAAATGTCTCAAATATCAGCAACAAAAAGGAGAGTCCTAACTAATTGACTTTTTGTGGCTTCATTGCCTCTGGAGAGGGAAGGGTTGTCAAAAATCAAAGGATGTACAAGTGCACGTGTACTCTGAGGTCTCATCATTCATAGCATTGTAAATAGGTGTGGTTAAAGGATTCCTGTAAAGGAGGAATGAGTCTTCCATCCTTAAAAGGACATGTACTTCTGGAAAAAGAAAAAAAAAAGTCATATATTATCATTCCCATAAGGGATCTTGAAAAAAAATTCACCTTTAACAACTGTCAACTAGTGAGAGGGTGCAAAATATGAAAGCGCAGTCATATTTTTTCCTCTGCAGGCTGCATCAACACAGCTTTAAAAACACACTGCATTCTCTGGTGTCAGCAAGTGATGTCAGGCTCTGGGATCATGAACCCACTCAGAGTGAGAATGAGCTGACAGCAGAATCAGAAAAAAGTAAACTGGCGGTAAAGTAAAACACCTTCACGTTAAGGAAAGGTCACAGAATTATGGCGGCGTGAAAGATTTACAATTACAGCACAGTGCTGTCTGCTTTAATGTGTCAAGCTGGGAAGATGCTTTCCATGATTGAAAGTGTGACTGTTTAAACACGTCTGATGTTTGTGCTTCTTTTCTTCTTCTTCTTTTTTTACAGAGTTTCAATGCTCCTCCACGTTCTAAGATGAAGTTATGGAAAGGTGCTACTTTTGCCTTTATGCTCTGCGGTGCAGCCCTGTCCACCATCCTCATTAGAAACATGGCCACTATTGGACAGTTCAAACTCAAGACAAAACATCCAGACATGTCTTCACCCTCATCAAGAGCGTCCTCGCCATCGCAATCAACATCCAGAACGTCTTCTTCAACAGATTCAAGAGTGCTGTCCCAGCAAACAGAAGGTCTTCATCGGAAGATCCGCTCAACAGAGGACAACATGAACGCGCTCCTGTCAGAGTGTAAGATGAACGGTTACTTCCCTTGTTGACTTGGAGATAACGTTTCAGGAGAAGGTTGTCGGAGTTCGCGCAGAACATTTACAAGCTGACTGTGTTGTTTATAGAGCAGGTTTTAATGTCTTACAACAACCTGCAGTCGGCTGACAGCTCATAGGTCACCGGTTGTCTGTAAGTGCAATAATAGCCCCATGCAATGAGGATAAATAGCCTTTTTTCTTTTCACCTCGCATTGTCTCATACATAAACATTCGTCCGTGTAATTGGTTCTATGGAATTATAAGGCTTTCTTTCACGCTGTTGCTGATAAGAACAGTACGTATCCATCAAGGTCTTAGATAAAATAAACTTGTGTACAGCTGTCGGCACCTGACTTTCATTACCCTTCCTGTTACAGCATGCTATTTCAATGAACCGTCTGTTCTGTAGAAATTCATACTTATTGTGAATATTTACCTCAAAATTATCAGCAAACCTGACAATTTGTGTATTTGTCATCTGTCACTCATGGTTCTGTTGATTTTTCTCCTATTTGTCAGTTTCCACGATGCTCCAGAGCTTCACAGAGGGCGAGCTGCAACATGTGGTGGAAACCTTGCTAGACAGGAAGAGAAGGAAGAGTCAGTCTGCTGGAAAGAAGCAGCCCAGAAGGACTAAAAGAGCAGGCAAGACCAAGCCCTGTGCTCTGAGGAAGCTGGTGCTGACAGTGAGTGACCTGGGTCTCGGCTATGAGAGCGAGGAGACAGTGATGGTGCACTACTGTAGTGGCAAATGCACCGCCCACCGCAAGAACTATGACATGGCCATGGAGCACATGTTTCGGACAGGCTTCAAACAGCGGAGTCGCAAGTACAAAGTCAGTGGACCTTGCTGCAGACCCACTGAATATGAAATGGACTTGCGCTTCCTGGGCAGCGACAGCCAATACCACGTGATACAGAATGTCTCAGCAAAGGCATGTAAGTGTGTATGACCCTGAGCAGAGGACTTCTAATTTCTTCACACTGCTCTCAGCCTCTGCAGGAATCCTCCAAGATGGATGCTGTTAAAGACAATGGAAAACAAAAAGCTCAAAGACAAGAGGAAACAATGGCAATACGTTTATAGCTGCTCCTTTGAAACTTTTTGGGCCTGTTTCCACCAAACACATAGACACTGAGTGGCATGGTGTGTTTGGTTTCCACAGAAAATGAAAAAGTAAAAAAAAAAGAAAAATAAAAAAAATGAAAGACATGCTCATACCAAAGACATATTTTCTATCTGTGTAGTAACACTGTAAACCGTGGTGTAATAACAAAGTAGCAAGATTGTGTTAGTGGGATTTGAGTAGTTGTAAATGCATTAGACCAATAATGGTGTGCCAGGCTGGACTAGACCATCGCTGCTACTGCACTTCTTACCAACATTTGTCCAAATCTTAGAGTTCACAGAGCAATGATTTTTAAAAAAAAGAAAAAAAAAGAAAAAAAAAACCCCCCAAAAATGGTTAAGCTTTTAAAAATGTAGAATTTATAAATTAAAAACATATTACCAATAAGGTTCACTCCAAGCTCTGTACAAGACAGTTTGGCCCACTGATCTGACAATAATGTGCAGATGTGTGATACCTTCAGTTTATGTGTTGATTTAAGGGTGTGTCAAGTGTTACAATCACAGACCATTTCTTTGTGGTCGGTTTCCTTGTTTATAAGTGCTGATGTTAGTAATTGCAGTGTTATTACACAGGTAAAAAACAACTTCATCTCTCTCCCAACTGATCACATGCTGATACTTGGTCAGAAGTCAGTGCAGTAGTTTTGAGTGGCAAACATAAGAAAAATGGCTTTCCAAGTTAGGAACATAACAAGTTGTAGGTCACATAATGAAAATAGTAACGTTTTTTTTTTTTTTTTTTTTTAAATTTTAAAAATCCTCACATATTTTAATGCCAAACATTTTACAGCCCTTACCTGAGATAAAAGTAAAAACAAAACAGGAAGTGTGAAAGGATATTGTCATGTCATGACCAGAAAATTGGCCAAAAAATAACTGGGACAGTTGCCAGAATAAAACAAATTTTATTGTTTCAACGCAAAAGGGTTGAATTCACTGCTGTTCGTTGATTGGTTGCAAAAATCATCACTTCCTGTGATGTTATAATTCAAGGAAGACAAATGTCACAATGATATCTTGCTATTACTTTTATGAAGCGGATGCATCTTGTTGCTATCCGGCTGCTATGCCACCTACCAAATAATCTTCATTTTGAATTGTTAACATACTTGTATTTGTACTACGGTTTTTACTGAAGGATACCACCATTTGCAAAACCGGACCAAACACAGCTGCCAGATATTTTGGGTCCAACATGGTGACAATATATTGAATATTAGCTTGTTGTTTTATTATGTACAACCATTGTCAGAAACAAAACAGCTTCAAAGAAGCAGTTAAATGTATGTTTCATACATGTAGCCTCAATAGATTAGTAGTTGAGGGAATTGCTAAGCCGACTCAGGCATAAGGGCATGGTTGATTGTGTAAAGGCAACAGAGATCAGAGTTCTCTGTTCCAAAAAATTCTCTACTGACCCAAGTCCCTTGATGGAAACCGGTCTAAACATGCTTGGGAGTCTCCCCCGACTCACATTGCAACATTGGAACTGTCTATTAACTATTAATAACCCATTAGCCTAGCAAGATGTTTCCTTTTCCTCTTACCACTGCAGAGTGACAGCTGGCAATATGCAACTGCGGAGTAGTTCCCCATGCCTGAAAACTCATGAGTGTGTCTCCTGACCAAACAGCAGCATGTGATAAATTGGGAGTGAAAATGTGTTGCCAGAAGAGGTGTTGTTGAAAGGAATTCGACAAACAGAGAAAATCATTTCTATAGCTCCACGTTTAATTATAGTGTTTCATATATACTGACATTGTTAAGATGGATTAAACTAAACACCCTACATTTTAGCAACAGAACAATATAAAAATGTCCCAGTCTGCTCTCCATAGACCAACCCTCCCTTTTTCTTTTTAACTACTTTCCTAAAATAACCCCTGTTTGTAACATGTAATCACCCATATTCCTCTGGAATTATTTTTCCTTAAATAATTGCCAAAACACACCTAGTCAAGTCAACACACAATGACTTCACAAAGTCACATTCACAAACATCTCTCATCTCAGGTTCCAGGTGAAACAACCTGTTTAATTCTTGTCTCTGGGTGTAATTTGTGAAAGTTTACACTCTCACTGATTTTAGCTGATTGCAAAACTCCAGCAGAAAACTGAAGAATGGTTTCAGCAAAAAGAAATGGAATGTTTTCTTTTTCTTCACAGTGGCAGAAAACTGAAGTAGACATTTGGAACTGAGATTGTGTTTGTACCCATCTAAAACTTTTTTTTAACCCATAACCCACAGTACAGCCTTCCACTGGCCCTTAACATGCCACCGCATTGTGTTGCCTGGTAGAAGAAAAAAAAAAGCCATTAAAGTAAAATGATTAAGCATCTTATTCACCCTCAGTCATTTTTCTTCAGTTTTTTTGTTTTTTTTTACTGTAAATGCCTGAAGTACAGTAAACAAAGCTTTTTATTTCTATTTGTTTGAGGAGGAAGTAAAGAGAGGGGGTTAGGGATGCAGTGCATCTTTGTTGTAGCTTTTATTGTATTTATTTGGGAAATAAATTATGGATTTGCATATTTATTTAGATTACAACACAGAAACGGGACAGCTTATTATCATCAAGCAACTGTGCCAAAATGTTTTATCTTACATTCTATACTGACTGCTGAATAAACATAAGCTCAAAGGTTTGGATGCTCATCATTTCTCCAAAGTCAGCTGTTTTGAAGTGTCAAATAATGATTACTCAGATTGTGTTTAAAATGAATAAATAAACTAAAAAGTGCTGTTTAATAATTGCGTCGGTTTTAATTAAAAGGTGATATGTGTGGTGAGAGTTGAGCTGAGCCCTGTGGCAGGTTGAAAGCAAATCAGCATTTTCATGATATTCAATCATTTTGTAAGATTTTTCATCCAAAAGTATCTGTTTTATTGTAGCTCAGCATCTGCTGTTCCAAAAAGCAGTTTAAAGCACAGAACAAGTGGCCAGAGAGGTTGTGTAACATCATCAGTCAGTGGGAAGTGTGACTGCTATCATTTTAAAGCTTTGACAGAGCAGAAATCATTCAAAGCAAGCCTGTCGTCTTTATCTTCATACGCAACAATACAGATGTCATATTGCTAACAGAGCTCAACAATAGACAGATTATTATCTCAATTTTTTTTTTAAATCAACCTAGACATAATCATTTTTGTCACAAAAGCTTTTTTTCTTTCTTTCCAAAAACCATTAAAACACACAGACAAGTCATACCATTGAACTGGATGACATGTCTATTCATTATAAGAGAGTTGGTTTATTTTACTGAACCAGTTCCACATTCATCATCCTGCTCACAGAGATTTGTTCTCCAACAAAGAAAAATAATAGTCTCTTATTTCAGTTTTAAACACTTTAGTTCAGGCACCCACAAGTTGTAATAGAGAATCAGACAAAGTTGTAGCTTTGTCTCATAGTTTAAGTCTTTCTTCATGATGGAGGGGCTAAGAGTGTCACAGTCTTTTTTTTTATTTTGCCTTTGTTAGAAGCATAAATGCATCCTTGATAACATCCCTGTTACTCGTACAAGTAAACCTTTCAAAGGTAAATAGCAATAACCTTGCTTTGAGTTTCACTGCCGTGCAGAGTAGCTAAATAAGGCTCTCATCATTATTCATACTTTGTAAAATTTTCTACACACACATTATTTTATCATTAATCTTTTGCAGCATTTAGCAGCATGAAACATTTGGAAGCCCTCTTTTCCCATCCAGACCCAGTCCAGGTGGAGAGAAATGTTCTTTCATCATGGTAAATTTAACATTAATTTGTCTCTCGAGCACCAGCTGTCCAGTCACTCTGAATACACCACAGAATAAGCTGAATTATTTTCTTTCCAATACAAAAACCACACAATTAATTTAGTTTATTGTTGACCAAAAGACAAAATGTCATGTAAACATTAACTTTCTATGGAAGCTGAGAGCGGCTGTGCTCTACTATTATTCTTTTTAAATAATTATCTTGAAATAAAGAGTCAGTTTTCTTGTTATTTTGAGATAACAAGAACTGTTTTCTCATGAAAGCAGTTTAGTTTATCTTGTTATTGTGACAAAACTAAGTGTGAACCCTCAGGACCAAAAGATGGTGGGCCTTTCAGGTACTTCTTTGAAGTGGTTTTGTTCCTGCCTTTCGGATCGACAAGTTTTTGTAAGTATGGATACATGCCCTCAGAAACCTAAGAAATAAGATGTGAGGTTCCCCATGGATCAATCTTAGGCCCAACAATGTGAATGCCCATAGGGCATAGGGCCCATAAGGCATTCACATTATTGAGTTCCTGTTCGGCCATTTTTATTATTCCGCCAAACTTTGGCATGCTACTGCTCCTGCACCATTCAAGTCACTTCAACCATTCAGATCTTAAACCCTGCAGCTCCTTCAGGAGAAGTGTGCTATGACTTTTGTCATTTCAAATCTCTGTAGTTTTTGAGATATTTAACATTTAGCAAAAATATATTCAGCCTTGTGCTTGGATGAAAGTCCTTCCAACCAAATGCTGATTGCGCCTTGCAAAAATTCAGCACAGTGATTGGTCAGTTTTTTGCATAATGAGCTGAAAAATGCTTCAACAAGGTTTTGGAGCTCTGCACCATTTTGTAGTGTCCGGTTCATCAAGTTCCCGTTTCACAGTTTCAAACTGTGCAGTTAAAGTATGGGTGGTCTGCACATGTAAGATAATGTCCATGCAATGCCAGTCTTGAAAAGTTAAACACTTAATACAAAGTGTTCATATATTATAAAAATTAAACTGTGCAGAAATAACAGTTCAATTTTACATTGTTAAAATGCTTCAAATGAAACAAAGTGGTCTTTCCTACAAACAAAATGTTTGAAACACTACTCTTCCTATACCTTGTGTCTCAATTCAGATATGTGGAGATATGTGCTATAACTTTTGGTCTTTGTAACATTTAAACTTTTTAAGGTATTCAAGTTTTTGTCAATTTTTCAAATCTGTTCCTGTGATTGGACAAAACAGAAAATGCAGCACAACGATTGGTCCATTTTCTGCACCAGTACACAGGTACACATTGGTATATAAGGAGAGGGATCAAATCCAGCATCAAACATTGTGCATCATGATGCATGTTCTACACAGAGTGCTGTGTACTAGTCCATCAAAGTGCAGTTAAAGTGTAGATTGTCTGCACAAACAAGTCAATATATGTGCAAAGTCTGTCTTGAAAAGTTGTACAATAAACACAAAGTGTTAGTTCAAGTTTTAAAAAAAAAAGCTTTGGGAAAACAACAGGTAAATATTACATTTTGTAGTTAAAATGCTTCAAATGGAACAAAGTGGTCTTTCCTGCAAATGTTTGAAAAGCTACTCCTCCTATACCTTTTGTCTCACTTTAACTATTCAAGTATCAAACTTTTCAGCCCCTTCAGGAGATATGTGCTAAGACTTTTGGTCTTTTTGGGACATTTAAACTTTCCAAGTTATTCAAGTTTTTTTTATTTTATAAATGCGTTCCCATGATTGGACAAAACAGAAAATGCAGCTCAGCGCTTGGTCCATTTTCTGCACCGGTACACAGGTACGCATTGGTAAACAAGGCAATGGTTCAAATCCAGTCTTGAACATTGTACACTCTAATGGTATGTCAATTATGCACACATAATTGTGGACTGATCTGATCAAAGAGCTTTGGCATTAGTTTTGTCTGCAAACAGTGCAGTTAAAGTGTGGGCTGTCTGCATATATAAGATATATCCTGTGCAATGTCTGTCCTGTGTGCAATTAATACAAAGGGTTAGTTCAAGGTTTTTAAAAAAAAAAAACTGCAGAAATGTCAGTAGAATATTACAGTTTTGTTGTTAAAATGCTTCAAATGAAACACGTTGAACAATAAAGTCTTTAACTGATTACACAAGCAGTTCTAAATGGTTTTCTGCAATGATTAATGTAGTTTAACTACTGACAAAATTTTAATTGTATTTACAAACTTTTTAAAATAATCTTTGGCTTCTTGACAGAAGTTCAACCTTTCACATCTTTTTGCAATTCTGCTGATTACACACTGGTGGCAAAGGCAATCCCATACAAATGGCAAAAAATATTAGCGCTCCTGCCAGAGTGTGAAGAAGAGCTGTAGTGGCTGTAGTGGTAAAATGAATTGCCTTTCATTCAGAAGGTTGTGAGTTCAGATCCAAGTGCTGGACTTTCATAAATCATATTAGATGGTTGTACTTCTCCTTATGCTGATCTATATCTAACAGATCTTGTGTGCTATTTTACACATTTAAATCTTGACCTCTTTTGCCATTTTCACACTACAGGAAGTGGTTTAAAAAAAAAACAAAAAAAAAAAAACATGCCCTATAAAGTTTAGATGATTCTGCCATGGGGCAGTGGAGAGCTGTGCTGGCGTAGTTGTTAAAGAAATGGGCTTGTGTTCATGGGTTCAAGTCCCAATGCATTACCATTTCTTTCGAGGACCAGAGGGCAGGAACGCATTACACCAGTTTTAAAATCACTGCATTGGCTTTCTGTGCACTTCAGGATTGATTTTAAGATTTATTAACTTGTTTATAAATTATTATAAATTATTATTTATTTGACCTTTTTTTAATTGTGAGCCTTCGTGGAACCATGATGTCCTCTGGTACGGGCCTTTTAGTTGTTCCTAAAGTCAGGACTAAAACGTACGGTGAGGCCTCTTTCCATTATTATGGTCCTTGACTGTGGAACAGCCTGCCAGAGAGCCTCAGGGCTGCAGAGACTGTTGATGTTTTTAAGACAAGCGGGGACTGGCTCCTGGTGTGGGCGGAACCCTAGATATCGTTTCCTCACATCAGCATCAAGTCAGAATTTTAGCACTTAATTAATGTTTTATCTGTTTTATTAATTATACCTGCATTCAGTTAAAGAGACAGTATTCAGGGAATGATGTCATTTGGGGAATGTGGGTGTTTCAGGGGGTTGCTGTCTGTCCTTGTGTGTGTAGGAGTGTGTGGAAAGAGCTTGCGTCTTAATTGTTTTTAAATGTCTTGTTATCTACTGTTTGTTTTAATCCTTATGACTTGATTTTATCTTGTTACCCGTGGCATGAAAAGTGCTCAAGAAATAAAGTTTGATTTGATTTGATAAGATGATTAAGTTGAGCTTAAAAGTAAGCGGTCACTGGGTTACACCTGATTTCATTGGTCAAAATAGACTATATGACAGCTGGGGAGGGCTAAAGTCATGGTGTATTTGTTAATTATGTGAAGTCGTGATTGGCTAGCCAATTATTGAAAATTCAACCTTTGTCAAATTTGACAGAAGTAAAGTTTTTTATTTATGTGTTTTACCTGTAATTTCTGTTTCAGTCACAAAGTATTTGATAGAAATGGATCGTTTTCTACACCCTCAGCAATTTTCCAAACAAATGGAGTTTTTGTCTAAAGTACTGGTATCCACATCCTTTTCTTTTCAGGAGGACTTCCCCCAGCAGAAAGCTCTTCCTCCTTCAATAACAACCACCTATATGGAGTTTTAATGGGTAAAAATCCACTCTAGAGGAATCCAAGATTAAGAAGTCAATGAGTAAAATAATCATGCCAGGTCCACTTTAAAGAGTTGTTAGCAAGTCAGTCAATTCCATTGACTCCAAAGCCTGTAAATAAATAAAGGGCTCAAACAACTTGTTGGCACCCAAAATGTACATAATACATAATTTATTCTTAAAATGACTGTATTAGCATTATACTGACCGGACAAGTGAAATTAACCAACATCATTTTAAATTTACTGTCCTCATATTTTATAGGAGAAATTAAAAATGATGAATGGTGTTGGAAAGCTAGGATAGGCTCCAGCTTCCTCCTAACCTCATGTATTTTGATTAAAGGGCATTTCTCATGTTACATTTAGAAATATTTTAACATGACATACAAGTGTTAAAATATAGGTGCCACTAATTTTAGCCACAGTCTTTTCATGTGACAGCTTGATTGATAAGATGTAGTTGTGATTTTCCTGTGAGGATATTTTTATGTCTTGCTGAGAAAAGGGCTCCAGTGTAACACTAACAGCAGGGGAATCTATGGCGGCACTTGGGGGAAATGTGGTTTAATCTGTGATGCTAATGATAGTAGTTCATGACAATTCCACTCAACGGTGTGAAAATATCTGAGCAAAAATCTATCTTTGAATGGAAATCAGAGGGTTTTGTTCATGTGGCACCCACAGAACAATATATACAGTGTTTTTTTTTTTATGTGGAAGAAATCCAAGAGCAAGATTTGTTTGAGGTGAATGCACGCCTAGCAGCCACCAAGCACTGACTTAGAGCTGATATGATAACTTTACAATGGACTCATAGTGGTGTATATCAGTTGTGGCGCTTGCTTGCTTTGCTAACAAGCTGTAGCTTACTCTACATTAGTCCTTGGCTGGAAGTTATTTGAAGTATGTTTTCACCGTATTTTATCCCCCGAGTTCCCGTAAAATTAAGCGAGGAACACTCTTCCTGAGTTTTACATGCATGAAGACTGAGTGCTTGTTGTCCTCAGGAGACACAAATCGCAACAAATTCCAGACATCACAACTAATACAACTTCCTGCTCAGTTCCAATGAGGCAACACCAACTTTTGGAGTTCATATGTAAACTATAACTGCAGGCACACAGAAGTCAGCTGGAGTTTAAAGTCGATCAGAGCGCAGTCACACAAACCTTGCGCGCTGATGTACGGTCAGAGGAAACCTTTGTATATTTGTGGGTAAAAAAGAGTCATTTTTCTCCCCTTGAGTTTTATTTGGCCAAGTGCTGCACATGTTTCAGCTTGACTGTGACTTGTGTTTACTACAGCTGTGGGGGTAAATTGATTTCAGCAGTTTATATTTTGTGCAATTTCATATTCTGCAGCCAGCTTCAAGAATAACACGAGAATGAATGTGTTCATCACATCAAAGCCATATAATCCTCAAACATTTGGATGTAATTAAATTGAAAATATCAAGAATTCTTGTGTAAAACAATAACTTTCACTTCAGTTGTTAAAGGAGAAAAAAGGTTTCCACTATTTATATAGCTGTCTTTATGGAGGTCCCTGCTAGTTTGTCACACACTAAGTAGTGAAAATATGCTTAAAATATTTATAACTGCAGAAAAAGAAACCACTTTACCTCTGACATAAACATACATTTCTGCAGCAACGGGCCTTGAACCTAACCGTCTGCAGAGGCTCAGCAATGATCTGAAAGGCCTACCAGAAAGAAATGTTGATCCTGGGTTAATCAAAGCAGCTCAGATTGCGCTGTAACACGTGGTAGCAATCTGATCACAAAATGTGATCTATCTCAAGAAATTACCTGTATTTTTAGACTGTATTTTGACATTTTAAAAAAATCATTAGAGCCTGTTCTTTTTCCTGATGTGTTTTTGATGGTGATAACAGCAAGGTAGAGATTGTATGACATCCAGACTGAGAATAAGGTAAATGTCATGCCAACGGATGACTTTAAATGAAGCATGGAAAAACTTTCAAATGAACATCACACACCCCTTCATGCCATTTTTTCTCATATTCTTTGGTAGATTAGGCATCTTGCGCTGACAATGACAGTCGTGAGCTGTCCACATGTTGATGTTTGAGAACAACACGTTTTTATTTACAACCTCAATTCCAAAAAAGTTTGGATGCTACATGAATATAAACCAGTTGCAATGATTTGCAAATCTCATAAACTCATATTTTATTCCTAATAGAACATAAACACCTTGTCAGCTGTTGAAACTGAGACGTTTTAGCATTCCGTGGAAAATATTAGCTCATATTGAATTTGATGGCAGCAACACATCTTTCGAGAGTTGGAATCAGGTGATGTTTACGGTGTGTAGCATCCTCTCTTCTTTTAAACAACTGTCTGTAAATGTTTGGGAATTGAATTTTAGGAAAGGAATATTGTCGGATTCAGGATTGTAGCTGCTGAACAGTACTGAACAGTACTTTTTTTTCACTGATTTTTATATTTCATGAACAATGTACCAAATGTTTTTCTTCTTTAAACTGGTGAAAGGTGAAAACTGCAGACAGGCCAGTCATCTGTATGGAAGCAGATGTTGCTCTGAAACCTCAATGTACTTTTCAGAATTGATGGAGCTTACAGATGTTTAAGCACTAACGCAAACCCAAATCATCAGAGGTGCAGGGCTGTGAACCGTGTGCTGATAACAAACTGGATGGTCCATTTTGATCAATCTGACCACAGAAGTTTTCCATTTTGCCTTAGACTATTTGAAATGAGATTTGGCTGTGGTGTTTCTGGATTGGGTTCACACGTTGCTTCTTCTTTGCATGAGCTTTAACCTGTATCTGTGGACTGCAGAGTGAACTGTGCTCAGAGTCACAGTGATTCCTGCAAGTGTTAAGACCATGCAGTCATTTGATTTTTTTTTTTATTTTTATTTCATCTTTATTTAAGCAGGAAGGTCAGTTACCAGTTATCATTTGCTATAATGACCTGGACCAGATGCAATGGAAAACATGCTATTGGTGCAAACATATAGTGATAGCATAGGTTTATATAATGTGCACATTTCATGAAAAGTTAAACATTACTAAAAGTGCAATAAAACAATTATTCCAACAGGATTAAGAAGCAATTAATAGCGGGAACAGCAATAACAGACAATCTTCTGCATTTTTCTTAATTTCTAGTAGAGCACCATGCCTGTCAAGTAGCCATGTCTCATGTGCACAGAAATTTCTCCCAATTCTTTTAATTTTTTTAAATGACATTATGGGGGTATCTTCACTCATTCACATCTGACAAAAAAAACCAAACTTTTTTTCTGTACTTCTTCCACAACAATTTGTTGCACATAGGCCAATGTTGCCCATTTGTTTATTTATTTCTTTATTTATTTTCATTATTCTGAGAGGCTCTACCTCTTGGAAATGCTCCTTGTATACCTATGTTCCCAACCCGTTGCAAGTTGACTAAATTAGTTGTCAAAAGCTCCACCAACAGTCTTTCATTTGTACCGATTACTTTTTCAGTCTATGGTGTTGCTGTCATTAAATACAAAGTGAACAAAGGTTTTTCATGAAATTATGAAATGTCTAAGTTTTAACACCTGATATGCTAGCTATCTTTCATTGGGAATAAAATATGGGTTTATGAGGTTTGCTTATTGTTGCATTCTGTTTTTATTTACATTTTATTTGTCATTCTGACTTTTTTCTGAATTTAAGGTTGTGAAATTGATGCTTGTGTTTGCAGATGTAAAGGAAACCCCGACAATATTCATGTCCACATTGATGTGTAATAGTGTCAGTGTATACAAGACATCTGTTGTTGGTAACAGCGCTGACAAGATCTACAATAAACATGCCAAAGTTTCACAGCCCCCTCCCATGTCCAGCTGCAGCATGTTGGGGAGTTTAGAGGATGCACGGACGGAGGATGGAGCACTGACTCTGGAGAACCTAAACAGCCTGAACAACTGCAGCAAGCAGGTGTTTCTTCTCTTCCTGAGCAACTCTAAATTCTCCAGAGGTGAATTAACACAGTCCATTTTGGCTGTATCTCTTCTTTTATATAAAAATATTACTACATCGAGACAGTGGGTGTTACATCTTTAATTGCACGAGACGATTTATAGCGGATTCCTTTTGGAGGGAAATCTTAGATCATGGATATTTCAATGATAAGACAGATACATGTGCACAAGTCATAGACGTTGATGACACCTTGTATTAATCCATAATTCATGCTCACTTTGCTGTTTCCATTCATAAATATTTTAAAACCTAAACAATCAATAATTCACAGACTTATGTCTGGGGGGAAAAAAAAGAAAAACGACAAAAGAGCTACTCAAAGGATAATCATGCATGTACAGGTTGCTAATTATAAGTGTGGAGCAGAGTACAGTAACCAGGTGTCTTACCTTCTTTAGTAGCTTATCAGAGCTGAGGCCGTGACACTGAAAGTGCACATGGCGCTTAATTTAGTAGTGCAGTCTCTAAATAGCTCTTGGATGAAACCATCTCGATGGGTATTCAGTAAGCTGGCCTTTGTGTGTTTACAGTACTTCACCGAAGGATCTAGTGTTTTCTGATGGAGCTGTCTTTCAGTCTGAGTTTTGCCTTCATGACCAGAGAGAAGCTGTACCCATGCTGTTGGTACAAAGCTTTGTGGAGAGCTGTTCAGATTATGTTGACATTGTTTATCACAGCAGTTTTTGACAGAATTCAGAGATACTGCAGCTGACAGTTAACCCTGCCTCAAAATATTCCTTTTATACTATATGAGTGACTTGCTTTTATTTATTTATGTAGTTTTTTTGGTTTTTTTTTTTTTTGCTATTAGGTCACTGGTTTCTACATGGATCAAAATATGCTCCACACCTTGAAACCCTTTGAACTGCATAGAGTACCTCTTTATGCCAGAGATACTCATGTTCAAACATTATGTACAGGAAAGAAGTATTTTACGTGAAATGCTTTTGCTTTTAGTTGCATAAAAGCCTGTGTGTGCTAGTGGGTGTACAAGTGTTTGAAGTGAGCGTGAGTGTTTTGTAGGGGCTTTGGGGTGGGGTGATCCTTGGGAGTGGCAGGATTTGATGAAATAGGAGGATTAACAGAAGGGGAGGAAGGAGTGGGGCAAGGTGTAGAGAAAGAAGGCTGCAGGGAGTGATGATCCTATATGGTTCACCTCAGCTGCTCCTCAAAGCCTCTGTTCGGACTCTGGCTTTTTATGAGCCTACATGCTGTATTCAAAGGAATTACTCTGGTCAATCACCCACTTTTCAGCATATGTCTTTGGACATATGCTGGACCAGTGTGAACCATAGTTTCTGCTCAGACAGTACCTTGCAAATGAAAATAAATATGTGTATTTGTCAGTGTTTGATAAGAAGGTCCAGAGTGAAGCAAACCAGTAACATACTAGACATGTGGAAAAGATACAACAAGTTCAAATAGTTCATCTATAATGATGAAAATTTCTGTTTTATTATTTAAAGCTCACACTGATCAAGTCTGCAGGCTCTTCTTTTCTCTTCCTGATTTTTATTTGTACATGTATTCATTCATTGGCTTCTTTGATGCTCTGGATCATGCCTGTGTGACATCAACATTATCAAAAACTTACACACACATTATTGATAGTATCTATTTAATGCTTGATACATTTATGAACATTAAGTGGCCTGTAATTCCTGAACAAATCTTGGACTATTAGCAGTTACCTGTTTTGTTACCTTTTCTACCTCATAGCTCCACCATGTGGAAACATGAAGGGATGACAGTTTAGAGGGGAAAGTCCTATCTGGGGTTACTGTAAGGGCATGGTTCAGTAGAATAAAACAATATATGTCAATATCTATGTGTGTTTCAAGAAATGTAGCTTTCTTAAGACAGTAGTGGTCATGAAAGAAGTACCTGTATGCCAAACCATTTGAGAAAGTATTATACAACTGATCTAGGGGAAAATTAGAAATATACCCCATATTTACATGATGTACTATTACAGATTGGAATTATGGCCATTTTCAGAAAGTGTCCTTTTTAGGCTATATTGACTTAATTATTTTACACAATAACTTAAAAATTAATATTCTGATGGGTGTTTCTGGATCTAAGTCTTCGATTTGATTCTCAACTTTTAAGACAGTTTTCCCAAGAGTGCTTGAAATTGCTCAGAAAAATTTAATTATTTGCATCTTCATTTCAGTTCAGTTTCAAGAAAAATAATGGGGAGGAAGAAAAACTTTATAATGCAAGTGAAAAATCCTTTTTATCAAAAAGTTGTTGCCTTTCTGGATTTGCAACGATATGAAAGCATTTACACAGCATGTTAAACTGAAACAAGTCGGATTGTACTTGACAGATTGTACAAAGATCATGCTGGGGAAAAATCATATTTCAGCTATGAAGGAGGCTATGAAGAGGAATTTGCCTCTCTGTTAAAGACAGTATGATCAAATAGTTCAAACTATTTAATTAAAAAGTTTCCCAACATGAAACAAAAAAGATTTCATTATTATGAATATAAATCTGTCATCATGGGACAAGTCCAAAGACAAATGCTGAATGACCATGATCATGGAATGGAAATTACCGCACACTTCAGTCACTGAGTTTGTCAGAGATGGACTAAAGGAAAGCAAAACACTGTGCTATTGAATCTTCATCTTCATCTTCATCTTCAGCCGCTTATCCGGGTTAAGATATTTGGGTGCAGTGTGAGCTATTGAATTCTTTATGGACATTGTAGACCCTGCATCATGCAAGCTAAACAAATTACATGCTTACCATGACATGCCACATTTGTTTTTTGTTTGTTGTTGTTTTCTTTTTGTTTTGTTTTTTCAGTTCAATTCAGTTTATTGTCACTTTCATTAAAAACCTTCTGCATATAAGGAAGCAACATACTCTTACTCTGTAATCAGTGCTCAATACAAATGCATACAGCATACTAAATCATGGGGAAAAATGCACTTTAAAAGATTTAAAAAGTGTTGATTAAAGCACACTGAAAGATTGAAAACATTGTAGGTTCAGGTTTAAAAGGTATGTATTTGGTTCATTGGCTTCATTCCTTGGTGCTAACCAAAGGAACTGATGGGAATCTATGCAGATAATTAGTTTTTCTGATGGCTCGATGGAAGAAGTCTGGATGGTCTGGCCCGTAAACCAAAGGAAGGAGTGCAAAGAAACATTGAGATTGATAACAAGGGTCCACCATGAAGTTTGTTGTCTTTTTGATACCAGTGCAAATAAAGCATCTCGCTACTTGCTATAGGAATTTTGCCTTCAGCAGAATAGCTACTATAGCATAAAGTGATGCAGAAAGCTGTCATAATATGTGGAGGGTATTTGGCCTTTTTCAGTCTCTGCAGGAAGTAAAGGCATTGGTGGGCTGTTGTTGATGAGAGCAGTAGTTTTCATGGAAAAGGTGGCGTCATCAGCAATGTGCACTCCAAGGAACCTTGTGCTGTTGACTCTTTCAACAGTAGTGCCATTGATGTTAAAGGGTGGGTGCTCACTGCTGCCTCTGCTGATATTCAAGAGCACTTCCTTAGTCTTCTATATGGAGAGGTAGCTGTTGTCACATCTTGACGACAAGATAAGTGCAAGAGAAACAACCGTACGATCCCTAACCTTATCCCCCCACCCATAGCAGTGGCTTTAAAGAGACTTGGCAGAAAACATCCAACAGCCTCTGTAAGGAAAACAAAGCAAAGAATCATCAGGAGCACCTAAAGAAAAACAAACTTAGAAAAACATGAACTATAATAACAACATATAAAAGAAATCATGACTGTAGCCATTTGTGATTTAACCTGCAGGACAATGCAGGGACTCTATAAGCATAAACTATATGCTAAGAGTGTGTGTGAGTGTATGTGCAAGAGAAAAGATCAATTTAAAAAGTCCTACAGGATCAGGAAAAATTTGAATAGCACAGATTACTACTGTTCATTCATTCAATCATTCATTATCCTAACCACTTAGTCACCCCTTATGAAGGGTCACGGGGAAGTCGGAGCCTAACCCAGCAGTCTTAGGGCAAAAGGCAGGGTACACCCTGGACAGCTCGCCAGTCCATCGTAGGCCGATTACTGCTGTTACCATGTTAAAATTATGGATACAGATTTTGTAGCAATTTAAAGAACAAGCCAGACAATGTGCAAATTCACATTAAGCATATATCACAACAGCATGACTGAAACAAAACATTTGGGTGTTTATTTGGCCTATTTCTATTCCAAGATTGATAGCTATTGAAAACATCTGGCACATAATAAAAAGAAAAAAGGGAATTAAAAACAACAAAGGAGATTCAGAACGATGTTCAGACTGAACATTCATTTTCCGAACCGCTTATTCCAATTCAGGGTCGCGGGGAAGCTGGAGCCTATCCCAGCTGGCTTTGGGCAACAGGCAGGGTACACCCTGGACAGCTTGCCAGTCCATCGCAGGGCCACACAGAGAGACAAACAACCACTCACACTCATTCCTAGGGGCAATTTAGAGTGACCAATTAACCTAACATGCATGTCTTTGGATGGTGGGAGGAGGCCGGAGAACCCGGAGAGAACCCACGCATGCACGGGGAGAACATGCAAACTTCACACAGGAAGGCCACTGACCAAACCAGCCAAGGATTGAACCAGTGGCCTTCTTGCTGTGAGGCCACAGTGCTAACCACTGCTCCACCGTGCAGCCTCAGACTGAACAATATCTTGTAAACACACAGTTTATTTGACTTTTTTTTATTTTGTTTGACTTATTTTATTTTATTTATATATTTAACATCATTGTGAATGTTGTTCGATTCAATATCCTGATGGGGAAGGCATCTATTAAATCCCTCATTAAAGAGATGGTCATGTTAAAAAGTGCATTTTTTTTCCTAACTGTTTGGAAAAGACTGAGTTCTTGTAATAAAAAAAAAAAAAAGAAAAGAATGACATATAAATAATCAGGGTGTGTTTTAAAGAGGTTGTATAACTTTTACTGAGGTTTTAAAGACAGCTTTTTATGTGGCACCCGCTGTTTACCTAGGCTGCTGAAAGCAAAAGATATTTGCCTCCCTTCACGTCTCCATTAGAGCCGGCATACTTTTAATCGTCATTAAAAGTATATTCATCGAGATCTTTTATCAACTTCCCCGACTGCAGTAATCCTCTCTGACATGAGTGTCCTTAAAACCCTGCCAAAACATGACACATTTACAGATCTGCCTTTTAAAAAGCATGCTCCTACTCACCGGTGATTACAAGTCTTAAAAACGTGATGTCTTCTTCGCTGCTTTTAACCAAGGCTGAGTGAAGAGGAGCACAAAAGCAGGTGGAAGTCTTTTTCTTAGAGGAATTTGCAACAGAAGTTATTTGAGTAATTACATAAGAGGTTAAGTCCTTTGCAGTGCATATCAGTCACTTCTCATTCTGACATCAGAGCATGTGTAGACTTAAAAGAGGTCCATTTCTAGTGAAATCCAGGAGCTGCTGCAACTGAGAGGTATCGCATTACGATGCTTTCCACCTGGCCTGATGTAATGTGTTTCTGCTATGAGTCACTTGAATTCAATGGGCAAAAAAACATAATCTGCATATTGATTTGATCGCAATACAATGTTAATAGATTCTGAGCACAAAACAGGGGAGAAAGTTGTGGTTTAGCAGATACATAAAACTAGAAAGCAACGGTTTCAGCACTCCCAGGTAGCCAAAAAGACGTATCTTGTTGGTTTTTAAACCAGCAAGAGACATTTCACTGAATGAATTAATATCATTGTGAGACCATGCATATCTTTGATTCAATTAATCTCTTTAATTTTTTTATATTCATTTGTTTTTTTTGTCTTTGTCGTGGCTCTGTGGTTCATTTGAAAGAGGGGAAAAAAACAGACAAAATTAGCAATGATTAAGTCTGTAATTATATTCCATAGTATTAATCAAGGAATTTTTTTTAGTGAAACTATTTTACATTTATTATGATTTTTTGAACATTACTAATTACGCAAAAACATCTACTGTGACAGCTTCAGCCTATTTAAATAAAACTTCTTACATGCTCACTGATAACAATAAACAGGCTGTATTCCAGTATGTTGTGACCCCAAAACTAAAGAAAATAAATAAATGAAATCATATCTTCAGCTGATGACAAGCACTCATGTACAGAGTTGATTGTCAGTCTAATCTAGTTTAAACATGTCTGATTCTGTTTTAGTTCATTGTTTCAGTGCAGCAAAAATACCAATGCGTCCCTCTGAATTTACTGTGTTTTGTTTCTTTGTTTTTGTTATTGTAAACTGAACCACTTGTGGTTTTGGACAGCTGGCTGGACAGAGGAAGAAAAAAAAAGGAAAAAGAAAACAGGAGGGGAAAAAACAAAACAAAACAAACAAATCTGAAAAGATCTTGTGGGTGAGGAAGACTCTTGTTGCCTGCACAATTATCATTGCAACATCACAAATGAGATGAATACAGTTAAAAGCAAAAGAAATTATGTCCTTTCTATATGAATTCTTGGGGCCTTAAAAGGTAATAAATACAAACAGAAAGGATCATTATGTCTCTGTCCAGCTGCTGGCAAGTCAATGACAAATCCTGAGACAAGAACTTTGAGTTGAGATGTGTCAGACCTGCAATATCAGACCTGGATTTCTAACATATCAAGAGTTAACAAATGAAGAGGATGAAGAACAGAAACAGATCTGGTTTGTGGTAGCTATCGAGTCTGCAAGCTTTCTGCAAAGCTCAAATGCTGGCCTACAAGAAGATATTTAAAGTGTTGATGCAGGGAATGCATCAAGGACAAATCCGATCCACATTAGCTTTTCTATATAATTCTAAGAAACCTTTGTATTTCATCTCATCAGTTTGTTTAGTTTCTGAAGTCTAAACTGGCTCCACACATGAGTAGTGATCTGTCAGTCAGTTTCACTTTGCAACTAATGTGAAAAAAAAAATAGCAGAAGAACCAAAATGTTTGTTTCCGCTTGAATTTCAAACATGAAATCACTTGCTTAGTCTTCTTCTCTCGGAGTGTAACACATAAAAGCAGATGCTTTCAGTAGAAATCTAACCCTCCTTTTTTATTGCATCACATCTCATTGCAGTTACTCAAAACCAAATGCTCCATGCCAGTGAGGCATTTCAGTAAATGTAAATCACATGTTGCACATGTTAGGTTTTAAGGTTTCCTCAAGACTAAAACAAGAACATTTTCAACAAGAACACTGCTTAAAATAAAGTTTTTTTTAAAAAAAAAACCCTGATAAATCCTTAGTGCTGCATGAGTTTAATGGCCGATTCTAAGAGGTTATTGCCCATTACTGTGACCACTGACATCCGCTTGCCCAATCTGTGGACTCTTTTTAAACACCATCTGCTCAACGCAACTTCAAAATCAGCTCATTCCTTTGTCTTTTATCTGTGACTTGTGAAAAATGCCTAAAATTCCACTTTGGTATTTAATGAAGACAACATTTCTGAAATTAGACCAAGATGTTTAGACCATTTTGCAATAAAAGTGGCTTCCACTTGCAAAACGTGTTTATAAATTTACACCTACATGAACTCATAGACCTCCTTGTTCCGTTTTAATAAGGTTCAGATAAAAATATGAAGCCCAGCTGCTGTGACTGAAGGAGACTCTGTATGTCGGGTTTCTACTAAACAAGTTACACACCGTCTCAGCTGCAATCATTTCAGCATCTGAGGTCAGAGAATGGGTTTAGTTTTGACTTTCACATCACAGTGATTTACAAGAGGCACAACAGACAAATGCTTCCTGGCCCAGTCACCCTAGAAAGGCTGATAAGACTAAGAGTTCTCAAACCATGGCAGTTCTGTTTCAGGTTTGGATGAATATGATAGCGTTAGGCTCTGGTGATGGGTACATGCATCAAATATTCATGACCTTGCGCCTGACGAATACTGTATATAAGCAAGATTTAGTCAGACTCCTGTTCAGTGCAGTCAGACCACAGCATACATCAACCTGTGGGCCAGATCCAACGCATGAATACTAAACAGATGAACCACCCTCCTTCCGTGTATTCAGTCACACCCAAGGTTGAAATTTGTTCTCTTCCACTGTTCTTTTACAGGTACTACAAAACATAACTAAAGATGAAGCCGCGGTATGAAACAGGACTAATGGCTAGCTTTAAAATATAGCACAGAAGGCCAGTTTCGTAAGGAAGCAAATCAGTCAGTCCAAAATGATTTATTTTGTAAAGGGGGAAGTTGGAGGAAATGAGAAAAACATGGTGCGCTACTAAATGATATATTCAAATGTACATGACATTCAAAGGGTATTACAGTTATCACTCATATTTTCCACACACAAAGTCTTCATTCCAACATGTTTTCCAAATGTAAATGGATAAAAAGTTCATATAATTCTCAACATAAAAATATGTATCAACACAAAAGAAAAACCTTGGGATGTTGAAAAGAATTAAAAAGTTACATGCAGTATGCAGACTGATGAGTTCATTCAAAAAAAAAAAAAAAAAAAAAGGTGAATGACTAACATCTCGTTAATTTCAGAGAAAATTTTGAGGTGAATCCTTCTGCCCTTATGTTCTTACATCATTAACTCACATTAGCAGAAACTGTATTGTTTGAGTCTTTTATTCACTATAATATAGATCAATAGGAAATATAAGAAATTGCTAGTAATGACAAGTTGAGTGGTCTTAGCTAGCCATTACAAACAGCACGTATGTGTTGAGATGCCTCATGAAAACCACTGCCAAAAAATAAATTACATTTGCCAAAATCTAACGCACAGACTGGTTGGGGGGGGGTTGGTCTTGATGTAGGACCAACCGGCTGGATGACTAGTCAAACACAGTGTGAATGAAGCTCCTCTGGGTGTGTGGAGTCCAGAGATACAGCTGTAGAGTGAGTATAAAGGTCCCAAAGTAGAAACTGCAGTCTTAACATGTGCCATACTTAAAATGTAGAGGAAAACACCCATACACTCATCAATATGATGAGCAGAAAAGTCCCAAACCAAAGCTTTGAAGTCTTTATTTTTGCTATCGGGAGAGGAAAAAAAAAAATACTCGAAAACAAAAATAAAACACAAAACGGGAGAGGGAGGGAAGAAACAACTCCAGATATTACGCTGAATGCAGAGAAGATGAACTGCACGAGTTGGGTGAGACACTCTGGCACAGGGGGTTATTTCCTGGAGCTAGACTTCTAATATCCAAAAAGTACTGGTCTGGAGGACCCATATTGGTCAACGGGTGTCCATGAGATGCCTACAGCAAAATGCCTCAATAGCAGCATCTTAGCAGGCTGTCCAAGAGTGACGCTATGTGCTTCCTGTTGCCTGGCTCTCCCCTCCCTCTGAATTACCTGCAGAAACAGTAGCAGAAACAAAAGTTGACAATGGCAATGTAGGAGTGTGGCTTTAATAATCAATGTACGCAGAAAATCTGTTGCTGTTTAAGTGTTTGCTCCTGGTGTGTTTCAGGTCATCCGATCACAAATGACAGTTTGTTTACACCCCGCATCTCAATGTGTTTCCATGTGTGGGTCACATCACATGATCACATGTTTCTTTCCCTCGCTTTGCAATCAATCAGTTGTGGTGGCCAAACAAACATGACAATACTAACAAACCGACTTGTGCTCCGGCAAAATCTCACATTACATTCAGTGACCTAGTCATTTCAGATTCAGCTGAATCTTATCAAAACTTGGCAACCATTTTACTGGGAATGTACAAGGAGGATGGGGCTGCACAGTGGCATAGAGGTTAGCACTGTGGCCTCACAGCAAGAAGGTTGCTGGTTCAGGAGTGAGTGTGAGAAATGTGACAAATAGCCTGAAAACCGCTCCCGTCACTATTAGAAGTTAATTTAAATACTGTGTAATACATCCAAGAGATATGTGCTCTTTGTAATGTGCAACAAAAGCCAACATTTTTCCTTTACTCCAGCTCTAAAGTTGGAGCAAAAGTTGGACTAACATTTCAATAAAGGCAGTTTGGTTTGTCATTTGTCATTATTTTCACACAGCTGTCAGATTGCTGATGGAAAAACTACAGACAACAGTGTGATATTTCTGAAAGCTGAAATCTAAGAGCCTAATACAGCTTTTAAAATGGTTTAAAAAAAACAAAAAAAAAACAAAAAAAAACAAAAGAGAGTTCAGATCATTTGAAATCAAACTAACTGGAAAATGAGAAGACAACAAAGGCAATAGGTTTCCCTGTCAGCTGGTGTTTCAGTTTTTGGTGGAGCTGAAGAATCCCCCTCCTTGTTGAAATGGTTTCTAGGACTAGCTTAACTTCTATAAGCAGGAGAGCTGCTGTGATCTACACCTCTGTTGACTGACAGGTTTTTATAAAACACAGATAGTTTAAGAGATATTTGGGGTCAATGTCAGTGCATAATTGGAAGAAGGATTAAGACTCACTGGGAACCTTTCATTTCCCTTCTGTAATAACAAGAGACCGTCAACTTGAGTCACATTCATCTTTTATGTGTTTGTGCAAGAGAACATATTTTCTCTTCTGCATATATTAACGGCGTTTGCTTCATGGTTGACATCGACCTGGTGCTTTCAAGATAAAATGGAGATAAACAACTCTTCAGTCCTTTGGTTAAAAAGAAAACAAAAATTGTTTCGTTTTTCTTCATGTTATACCAATAAAGACCAATTCCTAAATCATTCACTACATTATGTAATGTATAAACATGAACCAGTCCATCTTCTACAACCTCCTAATCCAGTTCAGGGTCACTGGGAGGGTGAGGTGAGCTGCCCTGGTGGTAGGTAGGTTGTGCACTGGATGGGTTGCCATCCTTTGGTCAACAAACAAACAGGACAAACAAGCATGGATGCTCACACTCTCTAAAGTCAGTTTACAATCACTGGTTCCAGAGTTCCCAGAGAGGACCTATGCAAGCATGGGAAACTATGCAAACTTCAGAAAGGGCCCCAGCAATAATTTAAACCAGAAACCTTCTTTCTAAGAGGCTGCACTGCTAACCACAACATTGCCGTGCAGCACGTAAACATACACACAAAGAAACATTACTGACTTGTAGCAGGAGCAGAGACTGCAGCCGAGGCAGAGGCTTTATCTTCTTCGTCGCTGTCATCCTCGTTGGATTGCGGTACCTCTGCTTCAGGGATGGTTGCTGTTGGGGTCTCTGTTTCCTGCTCCGCCCGGCTCTTCAGGGCTAAGATACGATGATGTAACGCAGCAGCCAGCTGACCTATGTCTTTAGAACTACCCTGAAGAGAAGAAGACAAAAGGTAGATGTGCTTCAGCCACATAGACATTAAACACACACATTACACCTCTATTTGCAGATGTTTGCCTGAAAAGATTCTACCCTTTAAGCTCCCGCAGATGTTTTAATGTCAAACATCTGAATAATGCAGTTTAATAACAGTAGCTCAGCAAAAAGACGGAAAAACAAAGGAAAGTAAGCTATGTTCCTCAGTTTCTGTGCTTAAAAACAAAATTACCTGGACACTCTTTCAGACAGAAAAAATTAATTGGATGGGAGTTTTTTTTTTGTTTTTTTTCTCCTGAGAAACTGCTAAATTAAAATAGATGCTTATGCTCTGCTTTTAAGAGCTGATGCACGTTTGTGTCTTTTGCAAAACAAATAAATAAATAAAACAGATCTGCTGTTTAGTAACACATACCGATATTAAAAAGACCTTGAACCCCTGGTCTTCTGTGTCCATGGCAGTGATTCGCACACTCTTCTCGCTGGCCTTGTCCACCTGCATCTGGGGCCAAAGTTTTGTGTTGAGGATCAACCGCAGGCTGCCCTGGGTCCTCATCACTGAAAAGACACACAGCAGCATTAAATAAGAGCTTAAAGTAAACCATTTCTAGTTAGTCAATTCTCCAGGCCTTCATAGTACAGGATATAAGAGTACTGTCAGTAACAGTATACAGTGGACATAGTGCCGTGTAGTGCAAGGTATGGCTCCCCCTTGTGTTTAATATTAGGCATCATAAGAATAGGGATCATACACAAGAGGATGATTATTTATTTTATTTAAAATATTTTTTTATTTTATTAATGTTTATTTTATTATTTACTGAGATAACACTTATATAAACTCTGCAAAACCCAAACACAGCCAAGAGAGTTTTCAACCATAAAAATAAAAATCAAGGAACACCGATTCTTAACACCAACCTTCCTTTATGTTTTCACCCTGTCCAAGTTTCTATAGGTGCGTTTACCTAGACGGGACTGTAGTGTGCCATCATCTGTCGAAGCCATGTCATTGAGTCTCAGCAATCCTCGACCTCTCTCTATCCACGACTGAGCCGTCTTCTCAAATACATACAACTTGCACTGCATCTGTAGTAAAATACCAAAAATCAGGTTTGCTTTACATTCATGTTTTTATTTACTTCAGGGGTTAAATCCAGAAAACCAGGCGGTTCTTCCACCTGTAAAACGTTGCTTTCTGATTCCTCTCCAGTTTTCACATCGACTTTCTCTAAGATGCACTTCTTGGCTGTGGCTTTGGTGTACGCTGCTGCAGACTCCTCCAAAGACTCTGACACGCTGTTCACTGCTAAGATAAAACACAGGGTGAATAATCTGAACCTTGTTCTGAGGGTTTACTCCGTCTTACTGACTGAAGTTATAGAGTAAAATAGACTGAAGGAAGATCGTTTACTGACTGAAGTGAGAGCTGGTAATTAAATATTTCCCGAGCTGAGGCGTCTTTACAGCAACCTAAAATCAGTTTACAGTCATAGCCTTACTTGTGTTAAGATGTTTATTATTCATGAAATTCTCATTTGAAATATATAGATGTACTACAATGGCCTTTTCTGTGACAACTGCATGTTTTTTTTTAGTGAACAGCTTCTCCAATCCTTAGATCTTGTTTTTGTTGTTTGTGGTCGTCAGTAAAGTTTAGCCAAGTCTCTTGCACACATTAATGAGCAGTCAAGCCAAATAGCAACCATTTTCCCATAGTCAGTTGGAATGTGTTTTTACCCTTTTCCGGTGTGGTTTCCTGTGATGAAGGTTCTGAGGCGGGAGCAGCTGAAACCTCTTTATTTTCCTCGATTGAGGTTTCACCCTTTGGAGGACTCTGAAACAACAAAGCTGATCAGTGGATGTTCAACAACTGCAAAATGTTGACCAAACATACTTTGATCTGTTTTAACTTACCAGAACTCGTTCGGACATATTCTGCCCAAAAACAAATTTCGCTCCACTGTCCGCACTGTTTGTGGCATTTTTTGAACTAAAAGTATGAATCAGTGAGTACATGGATGTTAATAATGAATTAAATTGGACAGCTAAAAATATGTAAAGGATGACACAGTTTCATTACCTTGGGGTAGAGATGTACTGTAAGAAATAATTAGTGCCTTCTGATTGAGAGTCCAGTTGCACTCCATCTTTTGAATTGTTTTCTGTACTGTTCTCATCCAACTAGAGGACAAAAAAAAAACCCCAAAAAAACAAAGACATGGGAAGACATCTAACGTCAGGAAATGAGGTCACAACCCACTACAGGCAATCTTCAATTAAGAAGCCAACCCAAAACCTTTCCTTTCCGTTCTAAAAATAAAACACAGACATGCATAACAGTTTGACAATGTGAGCAATGATGGACATCTTTCCGCTGTTTATCTGACTTCTACATGTTGCATAAAATCCTTTAAGTCATACACCGCTTTTCACTAATGTGTTAGCACTGAATGTGTCAATTATCTCCCCTCTGTGCCTTCCTTTACCATTTTTCCCCAAAAAATAACTAAGTCAAATCTTTTTCTTAATATTTTTTTTTTTTTAACTTTCAACCCAGCACAAACATATATTCATATCTCATGTCTTGGGCTGGACGATATGACAATCAGAAGTGGCAATTCCTGGTCCAGAAAGTAAAATCCTGCCATGTTTTTGGATCTATCTGTACATTTAGAACAGGTGTTTTCACTAATAGGGTCTTTTACCTGGTAAATAAACTCTGCTCATTGAATTCATCTCATTTGGTGACTGGTCGGAACAGCTGCCGGAGAGGACTTTTACTTTCTGGACCAGCAATTGCCACCTCTGATGACGATATATATTGTTTGGACGATGGAAAATGTCTATCGTTTCATATAGTTGACGCCACAATAAGGTGCTTTACTGCAGTATTTTCCGTCAAGATGCGCTTTACTACATGCACACTGCAATATGAAAACAAACATGGAGAAAGACGGTAGCAGAAGTGTTTCAGAGCAGGATAATTCACTAAAAGATGACCAGCCAACCAAAACTGATGAGCTTGTTAATAAAAGAGGGGATATTTCTGTCTCGTGGATGCGATTTGGATATAAAAAGACCGACGTGGAACTGACAACAGACTAGCTCACAGTCCCAACAACGGACTCCGACACAACTCATTTTATCACCTGCGCAAAAATTAGGATACGGCCATAGTTCCTGCAGATGGAAAGAGATCACTGCTGCCGTTGCCAAGCACATCTGACACATAACTGATTACTGACACAAAATTACACCAACAATTTTATAGTTATGTATATCGCTATGGGATATAAGATGAGCTATATCAGGATATGAGATGTTGGTCATCTCACTCAGCCATACTCATGTCTGAAATTTACACTAAAATAACAACTTCACTAAAAGGCTCACCCACCTTTGCTCTGTCTTTGATATTCTGACCAAACACAAAAGATAATGCTACATCTGCCTCTTTCTTCTCTTGTCTGCCCCCATCTTTGTCACCACTTGCTCCATCTTCCTCATTTTCATGTTTCTAAAAACAAGAAACATAAAAAAATACACCAGAGTCAACTTCTATGGGCTGCCACTTTTTACTACGTGCAACAATACAATTTGTGGTGCATTAATGAAATTTATAGACACTTTTATGACTAACTGAATTAAAATGCAGTAGCTGCATATTAACGTTTTTTCTTTTTTCAAAACCACAATTCATTCATTTTTATAGCAAGTCATAATATCTCAAAGTGATGTTTTTAACAATGAAGCTACTATGAAACAAAGAGATATGACACATTCAAAACAAAACACGTGCACACACCACAGCTAAGCTTGCCAACAAAAAAATCTTATTAACAGAAAATGAATTAATCTCATGGCAACTTGACTTAGAGCAAGTGAGACTACCAAATCTTGTAAAGGAGAAACTTTCTCGTTTTTTTATAATTTAAAACTGGGAATGATCTCACAGTTTGACATGACTGCTGCAAGTCAAAGAAGTTTTACATTTTTTCCAGCACATACTATGATGCCATGTCAAATCAAATTCTTCCTGTTTGAAGGAAAAATAAAAGAACCTTGTGCAGTGCATCTTGATAAGGTTGACAGCTCATGTGTTCAACATATGAATAAAGCTATTTCCAATCATTAATTAAATTTCTATTCACTCAAAATAAACATTACTTGCTAACCAATTTATTAAAATAAACAGTATAATTATATCTATCCACCTCTTGCCAACAGCTAATTAACTCTGCAGTGATCTCATTCATGTGTTGGTTTTTACTAAATCTGTTTTTGCAAAAAAAAATACAGCTGTGCGTCATTATTTCTTAAATTATCTCTATTTAACTGACATGTGTATAAGTGTACAAATTAATGATGCAAGAAAATGAGCCACTACTTTAGTTATTTAGTGGGGTGCTGAGAGCAATGTTTAAATATATTTATCAAAAACAGTGGATGTACTTGTTTTGTTTTTTTGCTTCGTCTTGAAAAAATTGACTTTACTTCAGTTAAAAATGAGGAATTTGAGGTAAAACCAGAACTGTGCATCTTTGTCCTGTAGACTGATAGTGTTAAGTCATATCTGTGCTCTCAAAACAGACTGCCTGAGAATAAAAGGACAGGACTTTAACAATAAAGCATTTCTGTGTGTCTGTGTGTGTTTAAAGTCAACACAAATGATCCCCATTTTTTACAATTTGCTACACAGACAAGTTAATTTTCCATCTTGGTCTTTTGAATTCAGCTGCAGCATCTCCCATATATTGTCTTGAACCATAAGGTATGCTTAAGAGAAAACATATTCTGGACCAAATAATTTTTCTAAACCCCCAAGCTTGAGTTGATATTCAGGCTCTCCTCACCAGTGACTTGGCCACTATAGCTGAGTGCTCTTTGTTGTTTAGGAATAGGGACTGGGTCACAGATTCTCCATCTGATGACTTTTTCACACCATTGGTTCCACAACTGGAATCTATAATTGCAGACAGAAAAGGAAATACTTTATAGAGTTGTTATCTGTAAAACAGTCATTGTAATAAGACACATATCATAAGCAGACTGTTCAGCATGGAAACATCAACACATTTCACTATAATTACGCTAACTTCACCTGAATTTATTTCTTTATTTTTCCATCTCTTTCATAGATAGTGATTATGTTTAAGATGAGATTATAAGTCTTTTTATTGAAGAGGTTGAGTAAATAGTTATATTGAAACTGCAACATGATTTTGCAGCTGAATGACCTGATAAATATTTAAATTATTTAGTCATGTTGCATCATATTCATACTGTAATTCTGTCATTAGTGGTCTACTTGTTACAGAGTTAGAGTTCCTTGTAAATACAAAATTCTGCAATGCCGATTTTAAGGTTGCTATAATTAGCATCCCCTGTTTATTAAGCCTATGTATATGTTACACATATGAAACTCACAGTGATTTATCAACAGTCTAATTATGATGTGGGAAACACAATTTTAATATTAAATGTAAGTGTAAAGCGTATTATTGCCCTGTATGTTGGCTTGCTGCCAGTCAAGTGTTTGTCTTGGTGTAGATCTACTCATATATTTTTAGTCACATGACATTATTAAATCATACATAATTTTTTTCCATTATAGAAATGAACAATAATTTCTGAAATATGAGAATGAAGTGCTAAAACTTTACACAATTAACAGCACTGGTGTCACACATGCTGAGTATGCAGCAGGGCCCATGTCTATAGTTTACTGGGAATTATGAATGATTTAGAATTATGCAAACATCATAACTGACCAGTAAACTAATGCATTTTGCAATGAAGGTGCTCACTATGGATTTTTTTCTAGTAGAACAAGTGCTTCCACAACTGAGAAATATCTCATTAAGAGGGTTTTGTCTCTACTTGATCACTTCCTGGGAGTAAGATCATCAGACTTGAAAACACTGGTTGATTTGTAGTTGCAGTAATGCAGACGTTTGGACTTCAGAGTACACTTGAAAACAGCCATTCAAAGTCAACAGTTTCAGACAAATATGTTAAACCAAATGAAAAGAGATTCTGCAGTGGTCTCCCCTGAAGTTTTTGATTATTGTTATGTGCAATGTTGTTGGCTGTATCAACTTTGCTGTTAACTCAATTTAGTATGGAGACATTTATTCTTCTTAACACACACAAACTACATCTCAGTGGTACATTATCCATTTGGGAATGAACTGTGTATCTGGAAGTGTGAACATTCACTTGCGTTATCACTCATTAGCTTTTTTTGGCAATATAACTTTGACACCAGCAGTTCAGACTTTCTAAAAACAACCTGAATGTGTTGCGTTTAATTTAGCCATAGTATAAGCTGTACTCACTGGACTCTATATGTGATTTAGAAGGTGGTGCCTGGAGTACTGCAGGGCGCAGGACACTGCGTTGCTGCTCCTTGGGTTTTTGACTTGGGACACCTGCAACAGAGACAATTCGTCTCATGTCTTTTAAATGCAATCGATTGTTCTCAGTCTTAAAGTACAGATGTATAATATTCTGCAGGTGTTATATAAAGTGTGCAAAACAGGGGATACACTTTTTTTTTTTTTTTTTTTTATCTGTACAACTTTTTTTTTTAAATTTATTATCAACATAACAAAAATGTAACTTAACCACCAACCTGAACTCGGTGCTTGTCCGTGTATAAGAGTTGGTGGCTTTAAACGGAATCCCACAGGTTTCTCTTCTGGTGAGATGGAGCACAAGAGGTAACAAAGATTTTGCCTTAAAATAGATGTGTTACTGTCTTACACTTCTCTAATCACAGTGCCAGTTACCACAGCAACCCTCATACAGCATCAAGAGTTGTGTTGCAAACCAATTCTTATAAAGTAACATGGCAGACTCTTTGGCCTCTGATCCAGTTCTACCTCTGTCTCTCCCACTCGCTGGCTTTATTAGCTTGGCATGACCTGGCCTTAATCAGTGCTAAAAAAGAAAGTGTAGCAGTACTTTTGAAAACTATTTCCACTTTGACCTCAGGATTTGAAAGATCACCCTAGAGTCTAATAGATACTAACCAGGTCTATCCAGCAATTTACACAGAGTGTGTGTGAAGTCAGCCTGCCATTTAACACTGATAATGGATTTTGTGTGGTCTGCCCTTACTAGCAAACCACCATAGTGCTTTTAAGATCACAGCAGCAAGAGCATGTTACACTTCATATACTGTCAAAAGCACAGTTGTTACATTTAAATTACATCAAACTTACTACAAAAGATATGCAAATTAGAAAATATGACTTAAGTTAAATTTCTACCACAGAAAAGAATTAAGGATGATTAATGAATAAGCAAAGCTGCTGCAGAGGTGAGATGTGCAGCTTGCACAAGAGGATTGTTTGCAAGACTGGCTGTTCATGCTAGTAGCTTGACATAATAGTCTAGCTTTCTGCATACTCATGACTGTTAAATTTCCTACAAGTTTAAGCTATCCAGCCTTGTTTACACTTCTAAATAGTGCCACTCTTTGCTGTGCAGTCTTATTATACTAAAGAATATGTTGTGAAATACAACTGGGTTCATGCCTGAACTTTAGCCAAGCAGGGTTTCAAAAGCAGAATGGAGCAAGTGCAAGTAGGTAAAAAAATGCATTCTGATGCTACCTTGCATCAGAATGCATTCAGACAACGACTGTCTAGAGGACTTGGTTCTATTGAGTGGTGAATTTCACACCTTCATTTGATTTGCTTTGAGGGTCCATTCACATCAGGACAGTTCGCTAGACTCAGTCTGATTGGAGACTTGGCTCAGTTGTAGGGGGATGTATCCATGCGGCCCGAGATTGTGTACACGCTGCACTTTGGTCAAACGAGTCAAACTTTTACAATAATATATCCCATTCCCACCAAAGGGGGCGCTGCACTGGTATTTAGCAAACGAGAGAACACGACCCGCATAAAGAAGAAAACTCTGTTTCCTCCTCTTGCAAGTTAAACAGAGCGCAAAACTATCACTGTTTCTGTTTTTTTTGTTGTCTTATGCAAGTATACTGCAGAAATACACTGCAACAATGGGCACAGTCGGAACAACAAGCGAGGCAGAGGACTCTTAACACAATCGCTACGCATTTACCCACAATGCAATGCTACGCCAAATGCAGAAAGGGACTGTCTTTGTATTCCACTTCCTAGTCCACTTGAACCGGGCCGAGATCTGCGTTTATAGGCGGACTAAGTCAGCTTCTTTGGTCCGAATCAGAATTCGTTTGGTGCATTCACAGCTCCCCAAATGAAGCGGACTTTCGAAGCAAACAGACTCGGATTCGAATCAAAAAGGCTGATGTGAATAACCCCTCAGACTGCACTTTACTCACGAGAACCCAACCGCCTTGACAATGAAGTAGTTACAACAACAGTTCACCTGGTGGCAATATTGCCTGGAACAGCCTCAAACCAACAAGAGGAAAATCTAGCTGATAAATTGGCCAAGACAGAAAACTACTCATTGCATATAAAATATTGAGCAACGCGAACTTTGTGCAGTCACTGAGTTTTTGTTTTTAATGTGGTATTTAAATGTAGCGCACTTTATCAGAATCTCTACAAGTACCAGGAAAAGCAGCAAATTGCCTGACATGTTGCTCTATGACACATACTATGACACTTCTTCTCATTGGTTCACAGGACGGTAGGCTTGGTTTCACTGTAAGAGTACGTTACCAGGTTTACCTTGCTAATGAACCAAGACCCCCGGTTTTGAAAAAAGTTCACTTCTCTGGTTTGCACCAAAGTCTGAATGAGTGTTCACACTATTCCGAACAAATTATACCATCTATGGAAGACTAGGGGTTTTTTTTTAAAGTGGACCAAACTATGCCAATATAAATGCGCCCTTACAGCACCCAAACATTAATATAATAATAATAATAATAATAATAATAATAATAATAATAATAATATACCAGCTTCAGAAATTTGTCTGCTAGTTGAACTTGTCATTTGGAATATTTATAATTAAGAGGTAAGCTGTTGGATATTTTCACAGGTTACTAAAAGTCATGATGTCCCAACCATGAAAGGCATGTGTGAACTACTAAATTAAAGGAAAAAAAAAAAACCCCTATCTGGCAAGTTCTGCAAATCAGCTTTAGCATGCCAGGATAATGCAAAACAAAAAAAGTTCCACTTTTTTTCCTGCTTTTAATATTGTGTGATTTGTTAACAATAAATGACAGAATTCATCCATTACTTAAAAACTGCTAAACCCTGACTAATACACAAATCTGGATCAGAGGTTATTCTGACTTGGCTCTGTCATTTATAAAAGCATAGGTAATACAGAAAATACAAAAGGGATTATAAATTGGGTGAACTCACTGTTTCAAGAAACACCTGCATTCATATTTAGCAGCAATGTTTGAAGGGATGGTTACAGTAGCTCAGGCATAAAATGCTTCAATTTGTGCATGTTCAACTGCACATGACTAATCCCTACAGATGTTGCCTAATGGTCTATTCCACCACTTACAAACTCAGAGGTATATTGACCGCAAGGAAATGGGTTCACTAGTCAGGATGTGGGAATGCAGAAACTTTACACTGACTGGCAACCATAATTTGAGAGCGCAAACATTTTCAAAGATCTCTCAGGCATTTAAACCCAGGATAGGAGAAACAATTGTAAGTCAATCTGAAGAAACTTATTGAAATTTGTTGCCTTAAACTGATGTAAAATTCTATGTTGACCTTTTAAGCTAAAAATGAACACTGACTGCAGAAAGCTTAAAGCTGTGGAACTAAACAAGGTTTAGTTGCCTCACCTGGCTCAGAGTCAGAGTTCCCAGTCGGAGACTGGCAGAAACTTGAGGGCATGAATACATTGTTCTTGGGAACTGCAAAAGTAGCAAACAGACATTACTCTCAGCATACAAATCCATGTGTGCACCAAAAGGATGAATCAAGAAAAGAAAGAAAAAAAAAAAAAAGCTCTGTTTAGTCACCACATGTTCTTACCAGAATGTGGGGGTGGGAATGATGAGGTCCGTTCCCTTTTCACTGGGGGAGAATAGCTTCCCTCATCTTTATCAGAATCTGAAGTTGATATGAAAAATATAAATAAATAACACCCAAGTTTTTAATTTAAAAAGAAATTTATTGTGAAAATAAAGTAACAATAATAATAATAATAATACAATAACAACCACAACATTACAAGCAGGTTAGGATAGGTTCTTTACCTTCACCATCTTCAGCACTCGAGCCCTCAGCAGATCGCTGCAAAATAATAAAAATTCATCTTTTACTTGCAATGGACCCAAAAAGAGCTGTATAAGTCATTAAAATGAACAGCAACAAAAACAGGTTTACTTAAACACAGTACCATTCAGTTCCAAGTTGTTATAACTCATAAATAGGATTAAGCAGGACATGCTCTGGCTATTCACAATAACACGTTAACCAGTTAATGGCTGAAGATTTGACCAATGGATATTGAATGTGTACATGTCTGTAAATATGTCAGTTTTAGCCATGAACAAGCAAAAAACTTACCTTCTGTGCTTTATCTTTTTGGAAAACAAACACAGGGGGCGCTATGGCAGGCTTGTCTGTTAAGAAAAAATGTAGGCTGGTCATCCTGGCACAAGCTTAAAACTTGCAGTAAACCTGTCCATTTGATTCTTCATTATTTGTAGGTAAAAACAAGTTCTACATAAAACTAATAATTTGAGTTCTGTTACAGACCGGAGTACAGTCAACACAGCCATTTAGTAGTTACAATTTTAATTGAAATTAAAGTTCAAAGCTGAATGGAAAGTGAAGCTGAAAATAATTAAAACAATAAGACTTCATTATCATACATTTCAGACTGAAAAGACAGCCATTAGAATATTCATTATGTCAAAGCTTCCAGTGAAAAAACAGATCAACAGAAAATTGAAGTGTGTAAACAAATGACAAAATACATTTTAAATATGTTTCATAACTATAAGCATTGGCTTGAGGTAAGTTAACTCCAAAACATACAACATTTAACCATGTTGTCCTATTAATAGTCCATGGATCAATTAAATTAAATGGTTTGGATGTAAATTTGATAAACAATATTTCCTATTGTAAAAGAAATTAGTATCAATCATTAGGGAACAAGAGTCTAATCAATCTATCTAGAAAAGCAGGACCTAAATTTACCCGTTTAAGAAAACAGCAAAGGATTTTATAAATCTGGCTAAATCTATACGTTGCTTTCGTAACAGCAAGATAATCAATCGACTAGCCAGGTAACAATTTTGTTGTCCCTCAGGTCATTTACAGCAACCAGCTTCACGCCGTTACCTCTATAAGATGTGTAATCCAATAACGTTATCAGACAAAGGTTTTCCTGTGTCCGAGTGGGGCCTATTACAGCAGGTGTAGCATCGCTGTCGTTACGAGCCTGGCCGGGATATACAAGTATGCAATAAGAGCCGAATAATCAGCAACACAGAGCCGAGATTGTTGAACAATCAGTCCTGACAGAAGCCCTCGTGGCTCATACTGTTTGGTTGTGTATGAAGCACGTTTGGTGCATGAACGCATGAAAATATTGTGACCTATTTTCACCAACCACCTTTGTGGCCAATTGTGCTAAAGTAATTTGGCTAATAAATGAGAGAATTCTGTGTTGATATTTTTTCCCCAGGCATCCAAGTGCTCCAAAGATATTCCCGGCTTATGTTAACCAGCTACTACTTTGACTAGCTGACCCCTTCCAGCAAATAGTCGCAGCCACCGGTGGTTCCATAAAGCCGTGCGTAGTTTAGCTTGCGGGCTATCGTTAGCATGCTAATGCGCTCCAACCTACATGAGTCATCTCTCAACATTTTAAAACATACCAGACGTCTACATTAACTCAGTGTTACAAATGAACACAAAGACAAGCGGATCTGGGCGTAATCCACACACGATTCAATTAAAACATTAAGTAAATTAGAGCATTGTGTTGACTGCCATTTTTCACCGTACGCGCCGAAAAGAGCGCTGTGCTACTCTGCAACAGTGCTAACTGCATGGAAACAGAAGCATGATCAACTACAATAGCTTATAAACAGAAAATCCGGCGTTGGAAGCGTATATCTGTTAAGCCGTAAGATGTGCTTTTCGCCATGAAACCTGCAAGCTTGAGTTCCAGTGCACAGGAAATTCGCTAACCTACCACAAATGGCAAGACAATATTTGCTATAAATAGCCGAGTGTTAGCATTAGGAGGTAAGCCGGCTATATACAAGCGGCAATCGAGGGCGTTCCGAGGCATTCCAGGTATTACCCATAGCCCAACCATTAGCCTTGTTAGCCAGTTTGCTAACGTTGTAGTTTTTCCAAACCCTCCAAAGCTACATTTCTCCTGTAATCCTCGTTATCATGCGACCGACGTGCTTCTTTTTAGTTGTCAAATACTCAGACAATATATGGGTAGCCTTTACATTGCAGGATGAGTTGTATTGTTTTTCTCACACTGCTACTTACTCACCTTCGTTTGCCAAGTCCGCCATTTTACTTCGACGCTCACACACCCACAACCCACCGCGCAAATAACAAGCGCGAGGCACAATGTTTTTAGTGGCAGACTGTACACTGCCACCGTTTACACATGGACAGGCCACTAAACTAACATGCCAGGTCAAGGGCCTGTTAAGGCCACATCTGTAATTTATTCCAGACTTGTAATAAAAAAAATAAAGTTATCACACAGGCAACATGAGTTTCATGTACATGTATTTACATGTAAAGGACATGTACCTAATGTAACTTAGCACACAGATACAGAGTGCAGTCAAATGGATGTAAAACAACCAAAGCTGAAAAAAGAAGCAAGAGGATCTACAATTCACAACAACTGCAAACAAACAAACAAACTGCAATGCAAAATGTCTAGCCTAGTACCCATAGTTATCGGAGCACTGGGGCAATGTGTCCAATGCTGGAAATGTTTTGGTCATTTCAATGTCCTCTGTGGCTTCTTTTGGTCATTTTTGTCACACGCTGGGATATTGTATGTATTTTAACACATGTAAGAACTCTGAATATTTCGAACCCTGGGTTTTAATTACATAAATAGGCCCTATTAGCAATCTGTTAATGCGTAAAGGCATCCAAAACAACCTAGATGTGAACTCAAAGTGTCTGCAAAGAAATGCCCTGCAGCTTAAATGTGACACAAAACCAACTGGATTTCACACCAGTTCTGAGGGTTTGCTGCACAGAAGATTGTCTGCATATTGTCTCCGGAGCAAGACCTCCTCTTATTCATAATTATCAACTTTTTGTATTTTTTGTATTTTTGTATTTTTTATTCATTCATTCATTCATTCATTCATTCATTCATTAACTCTTTGAGTCCTCTGCAGGTTTTTTTTAGGCCTCTTCTTGGAAAGTGGATACCTGTAATGAAATGCAAGCACAAAGATTTTCTGAATACTTTAGGAGTAATTGTAAAGAGAACTGCTTTAGGTTCACTTAAAACCTTTTGGGATTAGTAAGAATATCTTGTTATAATGATGCAACTGTAGCTCTAAACCTTTATCAAATCATAGTGCAATATAACCTTGTTGTTTCACAGACCAACTCTGATGAAGTGAAACAGAACAAATTTAGGGTTGCTTTAGTACAGTTCAGGTGAGTCGTTCAAAATAACCATTTTGGCAGAGTTTGACACAATGCTCTCAAAGTTACCCCAATCAGGGGCTTCAAGTTTGAACAAGTTAATGTATAAAAAAAAATGCAAAGAGGTGCAAAAATGAACACGATACCTTAGGAAATAGATGCAAAAACAACCCAAGCAGTGAATAAACAACCATTAAGGAATGCAAAGTTTCCAAAAACAGAGTGGCAATAAAATTCATGGGAAAATGTTTAAATATCAAAACACAACACAAATAAACAAAATTAAATACCAACAACTGTAACATTATAAACACATAAAAATAAAGAGAAACTAAACTATAACAGTGATGCCAAAAAACAACCAAAAGTGAACACAAACAGAGGCACAAAACAAACTGACTCCAGAGTTATACAGTGGCATAATACCAGGTTACCATAATACAACAGAAAACCAGTGATAATGATGCAACACACAACATGCATTGTAGGAGACGTGCAACGACTGCTAGTTGTGTCTGTATAGTTTGTGCTTGGTGCAGGAAGCTCTAACACTCCTATGGGGATGTGTTTTCTACTGCAGCAAGCAGCCCTTTTAGTTTTCTCAAATGTCTGTTAGGCCACAAAAAATCAATTACTTTTCTCCTTTAATAATAACAATTGGTGTTGCATTATACATAGTTCAAAAGTCTGATTAGCCACCTTCACAACAAGCTTGAACATGTAAGGTTTGTGCTTTTGAACGAACAACTCATCCAAATATGTGGGTAGTGGCCCTAAAATTGATATAAAAATCCCTTGCCATGTTTTTCTCTTGATAGTGACTTTTGTTTTGAGATTCAGGTGTGTCACAGTTGTAGGACTGGCACCTAATCGTCACAGGTAGAAACATTTGATAGGCAAATATTTAGGAGATTCTGGAGTCAGTGGCGATTCAGGAAAGTGGGATCCTACTTCAAATTCCAGGATGACAACACTCCCCCACAGAGTCAGCCTCATTACAGATTATCTCCAGAATTTGTGAGTACAGAGGTTGCACTGACCTGCTGGGAGTCCAGACCTCAACCCAACTGAACCCTTACGGCATCAGCTTAGACATGAGGTACGTACTATAGAGTGACCAACACAACCATGCAAGTTTATCTTCAATAGCTCCTAACCAAGGAATGAGATGCCATCCCAAAGCTAAATGTGTGATTTAACTTGCGCTATGCAAATGTTCAATTATGGTGCTCATTTCACAGAAGCACAGTCCTAATAAGTTACACCTTGTTGTAAAGGTTATGTATCAATGAGGTCTAATACAATACCACTTAGTATTATTATTATTGAGAAATAATTGGACAAGCACAAGTTTCCTTACTTTTTGTGCTAAATTTACACATTTTAACCTGCCAGTTTGAATAGCTTTACCTTGCACAAGAAGTTACACACTCTATGTGACATCACAGATTTAAAATTAATTGTCCAGCTGAAAGTTTGCCCTGAGCAGGACAATATTTTCAAATCCTCTAACTAATCTAAAGTTTTAAACTTCACAAACTTTCTCATCATGTAGTGTTTAATAAATTGCTATAATTACAATAATTCTACTGTGAACCTTCACATAGCAGGTTGTGAGTAATTTCCCTTTTGACCTCTCAGACAGCTGCTCTACTTCAAAATCTCAGTTGGTTTCAGATGATGGTGGAACTTAATACGACAACTTTTAAAGGGTGTAAGATCACTTGCAAATCAAGAAATTAGGGAAAAAAAACATGTTGTCTTGTACATGCTTGCATTTAGGAATTAGCTGTGTAACTACACTGTTTTAATTAAGGAAGTCTATCAAACACAGTGCACACATTGCCAGCCTCATTATACATTTTAAAGGCATGTGTGGAAGTTTTAAAACCTGAGCTATTTACAATAGCTTGTAGCACCTTTCTCTCCTTAATTGGTAAACTAATAGTTTTTATGGAGACCACATTCACTGTACTGTGATTTAATCATGATCAGTCCCCAGCATTGTAACCAAGATACCTTTGCACACAAATTTAACCCTTTTAAGTCTGTTTGGCAGACATATAAACTGTTTCATGTGCATATTTGTACAGTGTCATGTACAGCACACGATCGTGCGATCTTTTTATCAATTGCAATGAGCATAATCTGCCACTAGGTGGCACACTGTCATTACACAGAGGAGAACTAATAGAACTAAAGATGTCAGATGTTCAGTATCAGACTGCAGGGATGCTCAGGAAACATTCAAAACAATGTGCTATGTTTTTCATGCTTAAACTCATACATCAAACTTATTGTTGATGCCTCTTTCACACAAATTATGCACAAAAAGTAAGGAAGTCTGTGTCTGATAGATAGTTCTTTGGTGTAACTTGGCAATGAATCCTATGCAGCTAAAAAAGCCTGTTTATTTCACATTTGAATTGAGTTAAATCTTTGCCAAATCATTTGTGCCAGTGCCAAACATCTTATTCTGCTATTGATACTTATATGCAGTAATTTATTAGAACAGGAACCTCAGTTGCAGAAATGCAGTAAAACCCATATACAGCCACAACAGGCTGGCACCCTATCCTCATGCTTTTCTTAGTTTTATATCATAATTCTGAGAATGGTTTATGACGAATACTACACTGTAAAGGGTCAACATTGTCGTTTCACATGATGCAGTTTGGTCACAGATTGGGGGGAAATAGAATTGCCATTTACTGAAGAATTACATCTCATTATCTTTCTGCACAAAACTTGCCCTCAGTGATGACAAGCTTACCTTTACAGTACTCCACCATAAGCTGTTTCCCTTGTCGGCAGTGGGAAAGGAAATTTGGCACAAAATTTTTTTTTTCTCAAATGACGGACGATTTAAGAGGTGAAACAAACTAGCTTCCCAACAGTAAACACAGATAAATAATCCTCCAAACACACAAATAAATTTAAAAAAAAAAAAAAAAAAAAAAAAAAGGTTACAAATCTCCATAAATGGACCAAACTGATGTTATTAGAAAAAGTTAAAAAATACTTTTTAAAAAATGCTTTATTATTTTTGGGTAATGACATTAAAAGTAATTAACATTGAAGCTGATTTTTACTGCTGAATTAAAAACATTTGTTTTTCTCTCAACTACTTTAAAAGCTTTCTCATATTTTTCTCATAAAATTTCTAAAAAAGAAGTTGAAGCAAAAACACCATGCCAAACGCATGTTCAATGTTAATGTTACCAAGTGGTGAAATTCCAGATAAACCAACATCAGAAACATGATTTTGAAAAATGAATGGAAGAAGTTGCTAATAAATATATGCCTGCTATTTGCTCTCTTACTTATAGTATGGTTAAGACACAGTGAATAAAGCCCAATATCTGCAAAGTGTTTTTTTTTTTTTGTAGAATGAATCATCCTGCAGATTTCCCTCAAGGCCAAACTCAAACAAGCCGTTGCATGAGTTTAAGCTGTCTGTCACAGATGTGGCCTCATTTGCCTGCAAAAGCTCTGCTTGTGCTTTGGCCGTAACCGTTTTGCTTTTTTATTTTGTATCCAAATGTAAAACTCATGTTTTTTTTAACACCAGAGTCAACATTTCATTTTTTAACATTTAATTGGTGGCAGAACAAGGATCTCTGCTCTTCTCAACCTTTAACATTACTCCAGTATTTGCACATTTTTTGACATTCCTGACAAAGCTGCCTGTGGCAGGTTCTGGAACATTATATGAGAAAGGTGTTTCATCTAATCTATGAATGCATGAGAGATGGGAAAAACCAGACTTCATGCCCTATGGATCAGTATAATTATATATTTTGAGGTTAACCAAAATGTCATTTCTTCTTTTTACTTTCTTACATAACAGCCCCCCCACCCCCACCCCTCCCAATATAATTGTAACTGATAACATCAAATATATTCCATGGGAATTTCTCTGAAAAGCAAGAGTAATCATAATTAGATAATCATGAAATTCTAAACCACATCATTTGTTTGTGGTAATCTTGGACATTTTATCTTATCTGATGCCTTTGGAAGACGAAAATTTCACAACGTCTAAATAACTGAACATCCTAAAAATGAGTAGATGTTCATTTTGGTACAGGCATGTATGAAACCTTTGGTTAAACTCTGGGTTTTAAGTCACACAAAAGGAGTTAACCTCTTAACCAGGATGTTATCACTATGACAGGTGGATACCAGACTTGCTTCAGAACATGTTATGTAAGGGATCATTTCATGTAAAGGATCATTTCCTGCATAATCTGTTTTTGGAGAAAAGGACAAATAGGAGGTGGGGGCATTGGTGTAGACACCAAGAAGGCCAATTTTTATCTGAATAGTTGTGGTTGTCTAGCATCATGAGAGACATAAAAAAATAAAAATTGGAGCTATGTGTAAAATGAAGATTGATACATAATAGGACATAAACAACACAACAGATGCAGAAACAGACATTCTTTTATTACCATTTCATGGAAAATATTTGCTTATTTTGAAACTGGGAGCAACATATCTCAAAAGCTGAGACAGGGATAGCAAAAGGGTCAAAAGGTTGTTGAAGGGTTGTGTCTGAAAAAAGGCTAAGACTGACTAAAATGTGACAACAATGCACCTGTAATATATTTATTCAACACTGTAATTATAATTAGATGAAGTCTGATCTAGATGTGCATTGATACATGAGGTTATAACTTACAAGTGGCTGCGACAACAGCCGCCACAATTTAGGATTGGTACATCATTCTCTACAGTTTTGTGCAATCGTCACAGTGTTCAGCTGGTTCTCCAGTTTATAAGTCTTGATCTGAAAGTCTTACGGCTTCCCAGCTTTGTATGCACCATTGTTTTGTGTATCTCCTACTTTATTCAGTTAAGATGCTCGTGTCTACTTTTTCAGCAACTTGGTTATGGTGTTCCATATTCTTTACCTGGTTGCTACTAACACCCCATGGCTATTTGCTGGACTGTCTTTGGGGTCTTGCTTGATGGGGTAGACCCTGGACTGTATTGCTCTTCACCCATCTTTTTTTCTTGTCTTGCCATGAGTAGTGCATCCACATTGTCTTTCAGTCACCTTCGAAGCCAGAAAATATGAGTTTGTTCCCGTTCAGTTACTAGAATCTAAAAAAAAAATACAAGAAGAAAAAAAAAAACACTTCTGGCTTCAGGCAGGGAGTTGAAACTATACTCCTTATGATAACTTTCCTCAATGTTTAATCAGATTTTTCTTTTCTGGTACATTGCAGTTTGCAAATGGGTGTTGTAACAACAGTAAGTGTTCATTCAATGCCATTACCCAGTTTATAACACGTGAGACAGCCCCGCGTTCATCAATGCTGTAGTTTTTTCATATGGTGTGCCAAAGTAAAGAGAGTCAGGCATTGATAAATAGCTTCTCAGACATGTCTTCTTTTAAATGCATGTTAAATGACAGCAACAATGAAGGGATAAAACAACATATCAAGTTGTCTGCAAGGAATGCTGAGGACAACATGGTGTATCATTACATGAACTGAGTCCAAGTCTCCCTGGCAGTGGACCATCATATTCTGTCAAATAGTCAGAGCCATTAATCCATCGGGATTCTTCAAAAACACAAGCCAGGAACCGAGACGTGCACTGCCAATTTGTTTTTTTCTTCAGAAGTTACAGGTTGTCTTGCCAATGAACGTTCAGTTCATTGTGACTGTGATGAAACCCACAAATACAGCAGGAAACTCTTTTACAGCAAGATCGGGATTGCCCAACACTGAAGCAACTTGTGAATAAATCACTGCAAGCCATAAACAAATCACATACTTAAGAATCAGGGTGGCCTCTTGAGAGAAATAGATAATTCTTTAATTCTTTAAAAACATTGCATTCAAGTTTGTTTTAGAGTAGTAAGCAACTGAAGATAATACCCATATCCTGCAGTCAAATAAAGTGAAAAGAAAATGCCAAAGTGATGGTTCAGTGAGTGCAAGGAGATAATATTAGCCCAGGCAAGAAGCATAAACAGGCAGCAGTCCTATCAGATATCCACTCAGACGCTGAAGGCTCATTAACGGTTGTCACATAAAGTCCAACAAAAATCCTGCCGAAAGTGACTCATTCACTACCTACAGAAGTCACAGGAAACAATCTGAGTGGATGCGCAACATGGCAATGCTGACACAACAGCTATCACTAGTTATTTGGTTAAAGTATATAATGCATTACCATCCGGAAGACTTAAAACCTAGTAAGCTATAGTAATTCTGCAATATGTTTATGATATCATTAGGGGAAATGTTGATATCTTAAAGGGTTTTGTGACATGTAGAATTTTTGTTGTGATGTCGAGACATGTCAAGCTGTGTGTCTGTATTAAGAAAGAGAAAATAGAAAATCTAGAAAAGCAGAGTCATTTTTAAGCCTTTATAGAGTAACTGTGCCACTTTGCAGTGTGGACCAACATAGCTGCTGTGGTGTTAAAACTCATATGTATGTACCTTCTCTGCCTTATGAAGGTGTAGTCTCTTTTTATTGCTTTAGTAGTGTCTTTAATGTCATCACAGTTAGACTGACTTGTTGAACATTGAACAGGAAGTTTTGTTTGAGGAGATCTCATCAGCTGTAGGGGTTTCTAAAGTTTAACTGCTGACAGACATCCATGCACTGCTCTGTTGTATGCATGTTTGATTTAAATGACATATTTCTCTAAAAATAATGGAGAATGATTTTTACTATGCTGTCAGTGTTTAGACTATGGGAAAATTAATTATTTATTAGCTAAAATTAGGAGCATGTAGTATCATTACTCTCTGCAGTTTACACTGATTTGCCATCCGACCCCCACATATACTAAGTGGCTCCTCCAAACACCCCCAAAAGACCCCTGACGAGTCAGGGTAAAGATGAAGAAACATCTGAGGGTGTCCTGGAATATCAGGTTGGTAACAACAGAGTCTCTGGGTTATTGTGGGGTGGGTTCTTTGTAGACTGGGTTTGTAGAGCCCATTTGATTTATGTCTGAGGAGTTTGCAGGCTTGGTTGCCAAAGCTGGGGAGTGCAGTTGCTGTATGAGAGGTGGGGGGGTTCACATAGGATGCAAGTGAAAGGTAGTGTGAATACCACGATGTGGGTTTTCCCAGCAGAACGTGGCTTTGTGTTTCTCTCTTCGCCTGTTCACAGTGGTTATAATCTTACGGCTGATCAGTCTACATTTTTTTGTGACTACAAAGTGCAGTGACTTATTACTTATTAACTTTTATTTTCTTCTTCCAATCAGTCCTAAGGGTCAAAATGGATGTCTCATGCTATCAGGAGAGATGAATGCTATCATTGCTGAGACAGCCCACAGTATTTATGATCTCATAAACTTTTGTATACAAGCCATTGGGGATTTTCAAACAATTTCTTGTAAATGAGCTGTGGCTTAAGTTTCCCTTTTATACTTTTTTACATTTACTATGTGCACATCAAAAAGTTCCCAATTTGAAAACTAAGTAAGGGACCACTTTTATTTGTGTTTGATTGTTAAGGTAAGTCAAAAAGTGGAACTAAAAGACAAATGTCTTACATTTAGTATAGTATTTAGTGGCTTGGTGATCATATTACCAGAAGATGCTCAGAAATGACTTTGCAGCAAGTTTCTACAGTTAAGGTGTGATTCAGTCTGTTAAATCTTTCAAACCTATTTCTCTGGAAATATTAACTCACATTATATGTGGGTGCGTTGGTTATTTGTTTGTGACATATTCATTCATGAGAAATCTGTCAACAATAACTTTTTTTTAAGGAAAAAAGGAAGAAAAACAGAAAAAACAGAGTTACAGGAGTTATAGTTGACAACTTTCCAAATACTATTAATATACTCTCAGAACATTGTGTTGCAAAGTCGGCGTTTCATTGTTTTTTATTTTTATAAGTAACTGAAATGGTGAAATACTCTGTACTAAAAAGATAATCTTGAAGTCATTGTGCAATATTTTCCTGCTTTGTCTTTAAGCCTTGAGAAAAACAAGAACTGAAATGTGAAATGATTTTAGACTTCACCAAATCAAGCTTATATAGCTCTAGTTTATTTATTTATTTATTTATTTCAAATATTCTAATTCAGTGTTTATCAACCAAACATTTATCAAACAAAGGACGTGCCCGGACCGACCGCATCTCAACTACCACTTACAGACTTGAAAGAAGCTTGAGGGGCTCCCTCAAGGTCTTTTGCCAAATCCCCGTTTTTAGTTTTGACAGACAGTTCTGAACTGGTGCTTTCACTGTGAAAGGTGGGATTCTACCTGTAAGTTAAGAGGGAAGATCATGTGGTCAAGAACAAGTCTAAGCAGACTGCCCAACCTGTTGTTTAATGTAAAGCTCATTAAATATTTGATACATACTTCGGTTTGCACTTCAGTAGTTGTGTGGGAATAATGAACAAAAACAGATAAACTATATCTACAATATTGTTTTATAGCCCCCTCTCAGTGAAGAGACCACCAGTTTTTACTGTTAGGTTCTGTCTGAGCTAATGAGTTTTTAACTTGTTCCTTACTTGCAGACAATAAATTATTTGGTTACCTAAAAATCAAAATTATTTAACTTAAGAAACTATTTGAGCCACAAACAGCAGTAACCTAGCTGGTTTATTTTATCCAAACCTTCATAAAGAGTATCCTGGATACTATGTAATCTCGAGGAAAATGGCAGTCACAACAGCATTGTCACAGTCAAAATGCTTTGGTTTTTAAGCTGTTTTTTTTTTTTTCTTTTAAAGAATATCCTAGTTTTCAAGAATGGACAGTTTTCAATTGGAAGAGAGAAGGAACTTTTTCATCATTTTTTATACTATGCCTGTCACACTATTGGGATGTAAATGATTATTAGATCATTGGAAATTATAGCTCCAAGGGTTTTTACAAAGGTCGTTTCCCAGAGAGACCCAATGTGTGACAAGAAAATACCCCTGTTATCACACCTCTGCTGCCGTTCTGGGCCAGTGACTCAAAGGGAACTGATTGATGCTATTGACACAAAACTCTAAATCTTTCATCTGTACGTTTTAGCAAAAATAAAGATTTCACATTAAGCCTGTTAATGGAATAGTGTTCAGTTTGGATTTCTTTTAAAAAAAAGTTGCTTCAGGCTACCTTTATCTGTGTGTACAACAAGGGATGGTAAAATCTTACAAGTACAGCAATGAAGTTAATTCTGTAAATGTCTAATTTCTAAATAAAAGAAAATTGATCATGAGAGCACTCCCTCCCATGGTATTTGTCCAGTTTACATAAACACTGGTCCACTTCCATGGATAGTACAGTTCATTTGGGGGAAAGTGCATTTGCACTCTGATGCAGACCAAAGAAACAAATTCTGGTCCTCTTAGGGTCCATTCACATTTGGATAGTCCGCTAGACTCGGTCCGATTGGGGACTCGGCTCAGTTGTAGGGGGGTGTATCCATGCAGAACGAGATTGCATCCATGTTGCACTTTGGTCACTAGTATTTAGCAAAAGAGAGGACAAGACCCGCGTGAAGAAGAAAATTTCCTTTTCCATTTCCTCCACTTGTGAGCTAAACATGGAGACAAAATTATCCCTGTTTTGTTGTTTTTTAACTTATCTGAAACAAGTACACTGCAGAAATACACCACTGCAATGGGCGCAGTATGAAAAACTGATGAGGCAGAGGGACCTTAACGCCATCGCTACCCACAATGCAACACTACCCCAAATGCAGGAAGTGACTTTTTTTGTAGTCCACTTCCTGTAGTTGCTCCACCTGAAATGGGACTGTTGCTCCTTGTGAGATGCTACAACTGGGTAATGTTCAGGCAGTTTGGTCTGTTTGAGGAAAACGCATCCTCATAGCAAATCAACCCAAATAAAGTTATGAATAATTCAAATTCCCTACCCAATCAAACTAAGTAAATACTCTCCAAAAAACACATGTGGTCTTTTCTCCACAATCACAAATGCTTTGTGCATTCGTCTACACTTCAAACCTTCAACCATTTATTTCTACTCACATTGACACCAACGACAAAAGCCTGTAATTTATATTTTCTTCTTCTCCAAGCACATCCAGCTGTCTTCCTGCTATGCCTATATGGGATTCAGCAACATAAAACATTTTTGTTTGTAAGTCATCAGCTTGTTGAGAGATGCTTAAAACAGCATATCGGTGTTGATTCTTAAGTGAACTTTCAAAATGGACAGACCAAGAAGATGAAAGCCAAGAAGTACAAAGGTGAGTTACTTTATGGAAATATGATACCTGCTGAGGCATGCCCCTTAGCTGAGAGCTTTATAAGAGAGGGTTGCCTGTGCAGGTTGACAGATTTGCAAGAGCTGTAGTATCAGAGGTGAGTAATCTTTCTCTCTTTTTTTCTTTTATTTCATTTATTTTTTTCATGAACACAAACATTGGGTTTTATTATACACACACACACACACACACACACACACACACACACACACACACACACACATATATATATTATATATATATATATATATATATATATATATATATATATATATATATATATATATATATATATATTTATATATATATATGTGTGTGTGTGTGTGTGTGTGTGTGTGTGTGTGTGTGAGTGTGTGTGTGTGTGCACAATGTGTACTATTTTATACCTAGATTATTTCATTGAAAAAGCAAAATCTTGTAAGTGTTGAGTATTTTGTTTTTCCCCATATTAGCAATGAGGGAAAATATTGTATGGTGACACAAACATTGCCGACGTGGAATATTTATTTAGGCTTCAAGGCTTAATGTGTAAATTGTCACAGTGTGATGAGCTGAGGTACGACTGACACAGTGATAATGCTGACTGAAGGTAAAAAAATTTTCTGGCTTTTTTTTTTCCAGATCTGCCATCACAGACTTCACAATGCGGTTCAACACGCTGTTCTTTGTGGTCGTCCTTTCTTGTCTCTGTCTTGCACTGACACAAGGTAAGGCTTTATGGAAAATCAGGGGCTATCTCTATATAGTATCACACTCAGCATACAAATAATGAAAAAAGAAAGAGCAAACAATAAAGATAAAAGGAGGGTCAATGAGTTTGACTTATTGCGTTAGGACCTGCACCGGTGGATGTATTAGTCTGTATCAAATTTCTGCCCCATTACACATGTATTGGTGTTCATAGATTCATAAATTTGACTGTGTTTCTGAACTTTTAGGGTTCTATGATGACTGCTGTCTGAAGTATGTGAAGGAAATCAAACCAAACAATCAAAAACATGCAGTGAACTACAACTATCAGAGGACAGATGGAGGCTGCAACATCCCTGCTGTAATGTAAGCACCCAGATAAAAATAAAAAACAATACCCATTTTAAAGTGGATTGATTGACATTTTGAATTTTGAACCTTTCTTGTTGTAGCAGAAAGTTTTTATTATTATCATTATTATTGTTTCTAAAATGGAATAATTGTTTGCATAATTTTTCCTTTAGCTTCACCATGAGGAAAGGGCGCAAGCTTTGTGCAAACCCCAGTGAGAAGTGGGTCCAGGACCTAATGGACAGGATTGATAGAAAGCGAAGCCGAAAGGTAAATACAAAAGTAATTTTGGGCTGTTATTTTGCATAAAGCAAAAAGAAGTCTAAAGAATGAAGTGATAATGTAATGTATATTTTTGTTCTTCGTAGATCCATGCACAACCTTCATACAGAGGCTGAGGGTAGCTGTTTGCAACAATTGACTCCGCTCATCTTTCCGCCTTCTGCAGTCTTGTTATTGAGCAACAAGTGGTTTTATGGTGGTTTTATAGCATGGAAGGCACTTAAAAAGCTGGCCAAGGAAATACTGTAGTACTACTTTTGCTTTCACTCAGCACTAAGATAAAGGTCAAAGGCTGGTCTAGAGTTGCAGCACCACTTTGTTCTTGAGGTTGGGACTCTTGAAGCTGACTGATACCCACACAATATATCAACGCCTTTTAAATGCATGGCTGCTTCAGAGGATATACTTATTGTGTCTTTTCAGATACCAGATATGAAATAAGCTGTGTGATGATATATATGGTGATGGAGAATAAATTAATCTTGTGATATTACTGTTTCTATTGCATCTATAATGTTTACACTGATCTTTCAAGTCAGTTGTATAAGTAAACTGTCAAGTTGTAAATAACGTTTTTTGAAATTTGTGTCATTGAAAACTTTATGCCTTTTCTTCATTTCCACTTTTTTTTTTTCCAAGTTTTATGTATGTGTCTTGTCATACATTTTTTTCTATGTTTTATGAGAGTAAATGTGTTCCAATAAAATCATTACAACATAAACTTTCCTGTTAAGTCTCACTTACTGTTGGTTATAAGACCATAAAAAGGACAAAGTGTGAAAAAGACATGAGCATAAAAGTCTTTTGTTCTATTATTTAATGAGTTTGACCTTAGACTTAATTGAGAAAATAATCTTCTAGTTAAAATTTGACATGATGAAAAGCGTAACAAGCAGCACACAGCAACAGATCAAATATTTACATTTGCAAAAGGTTTGGTATCCTTTGTTACCTAACACTAATACAATTCTTGATTTAAAAAACTTCCTTATCAAACCAAACATATACCATAACTAGGCTAAATAGGCTTTAACAAAGCACACAATACAACATAACACAGAGTACACAGCAAATACTGATTATCACTAATCTCACCTTAAATGACTTCTGAAATGAAACTACAGTGCAGATAACTGCAATGAAAGGGGCCAGCATGTTTTTTTTCTCGGTTTTCTTAAAGTATTTGTTGAGGTAACATGCCCATTGCTTTACGGTAATAATAGTTATGTTTGCTGATGGTTTCAAGAATGCAATGGCAGCTTGTTATGATTCGTTTTTATGCATCTGTACCAAAGCATCAGTCCTACCCCCTGTTTCAACCTTAAATAGTTCAAAGTTACAAATGCGATTTTTGCTTCATTTTCTTTTTGTTTTTCGTTGAAAAAAAAAATTGCAAAGTGAATTTTTTTTCTTCATGTTGTGCAGGATGCTTGCACAACCAATGCAGCCCATATTTCAGAGCAGTACAGAAGGTGTGCAGAAACAGAGCAGGCACAGGCAGCTACAGTGAGGAAAATCACCTGATAATTAACATCACTATCTGATCTGCCATGGAACTGGATTTACTCATTGATTCATATGCTTCTCTTTCTTCTCCATGGGCATTTATAGGAATTGCTGGGGCTTGCAAATGATAAAGATCTCACTGTGTGATGCATTGTTTGACTATGCTGTCTGTGGAGATTGATGACTTCCACACACATGTGCCCTGCAGAGGCAGCTTGCAAGATGAAGCAAAGATAAAGTGTGTCTCAAAAGAAACGCTGTAAGACCCTGAAGGCCTCTGCTCTAATGCATTCAGTGTGTCGTGTTTGTTGAATAAAATAAAGATATAAAGACTTTCCAGCCTCTTACAGATTTTCTGTACTTAAATTCCTGTGTCAAACACGTGAGGAGCTGCTATAACAGATTTAAAGGCCTGCAATCAAGACTTGAAGGCAATGAATCCTCTTCAAGCTGTTGAGATGTTTCTTTGAATACACTGCCAACTTAGCTAAGTGGGGAAAGGTGATGGATAACCTGATAAATACAAGATAATTACCAACACATTAATTGCTTATAAAATACTGATGGACACCTAAAATTGCATTTATTTGTCTTGATTAAGACAAATAAATACCCTCACAGGTCAAAAAATTGTGCTGCAACTTGAAGATGATGGATGCAGAGGCTTTGTTTCTTCATGTTTATATCACAAGAAAGCTGAAAAAAAAAAAATCTTCCATTCTTTGTTTTTGCATGCTGGGGCACAAAGACTTGCCTGTTTGGCAGCGTGAGCAGAAATTTCCCTTTTTTTTTTATGAAGTGGAAAAAACCAAGGTATGCAAACAAAAAGCTGGAAATATCATTTTACTCAGAAAAAGATGTGACGACTTACATGAATTAAGATGTTTGAACACATACTGAAAACACGGAAGGCTTTTAAAATTACGACACGACGTGTTACAAGAGGCTCAAAAAACAAAAACAATGAAGTCACTTTCACACCTTTATTATACAAAACGATGTGTTAGCTCGGTGCCAAGCATCAACACCTCTGATTCATAAAGGTTGAGAAAGGGAAATGAATAAAAAGAAAGATGAAAACAGCTATAAACATTACACAAACTTATTTGAATGTGACATTATATCCACTTGAATAATATTTTGTGTGAATGCTAAACTGTCAAAACACGAACATTCTTTCATCCTGAGCCATAGTTACAGTAAATCAAATATATTGTGCTGAAAGGTGGTCTCTGTCATGGTGTGTGTGTGTGTGTGTGTGTGTGTGTGTGTGTGTCCGAGTTTTGGGTAGGGATGAGCAGGTTGCCGTGGGAACTCAGGGCAGAGTCTTGAGCTTCAATTGCCACCACCTGCAGCTCATTATCCTGCTTGATGATCCTGTGCTACATCCTGCTATTTAAGGACAAGCAGGAGCTCCAGTCCTTTCCAAATTGTCTCACTTTGCTGCGTGGTAATCAGGCTAGTTCTAGTGACTTTTTGTGACTCCTTTCCAGTGATCTCACCTTGCTTTTTCCTTACCACCTCAGTGCTTCTGGACAATTTGTGGAATCATTCTGAATCAGGAACCTTTTCCTCTACCCACTACACCTGCTGTGTATGCCTGCCTGTTCATCCTGCCTCCTACCAGAATTTTGTTACCTCAGTTGGAGATCTCTCCTCAGCGACCCCTCTTCACCATTGGATTACTTGGTAATCCTAGAAAGTTTTTCTGGCCCATGACCAAGCCAAATCTGTGTTTCAAAATAAAACATCATTCATTCTTTCCTCCATCCTTTGAGTTTACCCCGGTGGATGAAAGGGTAGTTTCCCTCCGCCTCCGGGTGGGGGGACGGGTCCTGACTGTTGTCTGTGCTTATGCACCGAACAGCAGTTCAGAGTACCCACCCTTTCTGGAGTCCTTGGGTGGAGTGCTGGAGGGTGCTCCTTCTGGGGACTCCATTGTTCTGCTGGGGGACTTCAATGCTCACATGGGCAATGACAGTGAGACCTGGAGGGGAGTGATTGGGAGGCATGGTCCCCCCCCTCTGAACCCAAATGGTGTTTTGTTATTGGACTTCTGTGCTCGTCATGGATTGTCTATAACGAACACCATGTTCCAACATAAGAGTGTCCATATGTACACCTGGCATCAGGATTCCCTGGGCCGCAGTTCGATGATCGATTTTGTAGTCGTATCGTCAGACCTGCGGCCACATGCCTTGGACACTCGGGTGAAGAGGGGGGCGGAGCTGTCAACTGATCACCACCTGGTGGTGAGTTGGCTCAGGTGGTGGGGGAGGAGGCCGGTCAGATCTGGCAGACCCAAACGTGTTGTGAGGGTCTGCTGGGAACGTCTGGCTGAGTCCCCCGTCAGAGCGAGCTTCAACTTCCACCTTCAGCAGAGCTGGCGGCTCAGGAGGGGGAAGCAGTGCTTCATCAATACTGTGTACAGTGGAGGTGGGGAGCTGCTGACCTCAACTCAGGATGTAGTGGGTCGGTGGAGGGAATACTTCGAAGACTTCCTCAATCCCACCAACACGTCTTCCGATGAGGAAGCAGAGCTGGCGGACTCAGGGGTGGACTCTCCTATCTCTGGGGCTGAAGTCGCTGAGGTGGTCAAAAAGCTCTTTGGCGGCAAGGCCCCGGGGGTGGATGAGATCCGCCCGGAGTTCCTTAAGGCTCTGGATGCTGTGGGGCTGTCCTGGCTGACACGCCTCTGCAGCATTGCGTGGACATCAGGGGCAGTACCGCTGGATTGGCAGACTGGGGTGGTGGTCCCCCTTTTTAAGAAGGGGGACCGGAGGGTGTGTTCCAATTACAGGGGAATCACACTCCTCAGCCTCCCTGGTAAGGTCTATTCAGGGGTCCTGGAGAGAAGGGTCCGCCGGATAGTCGAATCCCGGATTGAGGAGGAGCAGTATGGTTTTCGTCCTGGTCGCGGAACAGTGGACCAGCTCTATACCCTCTTTGGGGTCCTGGAGGGGGCATGGGAGTTTGCCCAACCAGTCTACATGTGTTTTGTGGACCTGGAGAAGGCATTCGACCGTGTCCCCCGGGGGCTCCTGTGGGGGGTACTCCGGGAGTATGGGGTACCGGACCCCCTTGTAAGGGCTGTCCGGTCCCTGTATGACAGGTGTCAGAGCTTGGTCCGCATTGCCGGTAGTAAGTCGGATTCGTTTCCGGTGAGGGTTGGACTCCGCCAACGCTGCCCTTTATCACCGATTCTGTTCATAACTTATATGAACAGAATTTCTAGGCGCAGCCGAGGTGTTGAGGGGATCCGACTTGGTGGCCTCAGGATTGGGTCCCTGCTTTTTGCGGATGACGTGGTCCTGTTGGCTTCATCTGGTCGTGATCTCCAGCTCTCGCTTGAGCGATTCGCGGCCGAGTGTGAAGCGGCTGGGATGAGAATCAGCACCTCCAAATCTGAGACCATGGTCCTCAGCCGGAATAGGGTGGATTGCCCTCTCCGGGTCGGGAGTCAGGTCCTGCCTCAAGTGGAGGAGTTTAAATATCTTGTTCACGAGTGAGGGAAGGATGGAGCGCGAGATCTACAGACGGATCGGTGCGGCGTCTGCAGTAATGCGGACTCTGCGCCGGTCTGTCGTGGTGAAGAAGGAGCTGAGCCAGAAGGCGAAGCTCTCGATTTATCAGTCGATCTACGTTCCTACCCTCACCTATGGTCATGAGCTGTGGGTTGTGACCGAAAGAACAAGATCTCGTATACAGGCGGCTGAAATGGGTTTCCTCCGCAGGGTGGCCGGGCTCACCCTTAGAGATGGGGTGAGGAGCTCGGTCATCCGGGAGGGGCTCAGAGTAGAGCCGCTGCTCCTTCGCATCGAGAGGAACCAGTTGAGGTGGCTCGGGCATCTGATCAGGATGCCTCCTGGACGCCTCCCTGGTGAGGTGTTCCAGGCACGTCCCTCTGGGAGGAAACCCCAGGGAAGACCCAGGACACGCTGGAGGGATTATATCTCTCGGCTGGCCTGGGAACGCCTCGGGATCCCCCCCGCAGAGTTGGCAAATGTAGCTGGGGAGAGGGAAGTCTGGGCTTCCCTGCTTAGGCTGCTGCCCCCGCGACCCGACCCCGGATAAGCGGCAGAAGATGGATGGATGAATTAAATTAAACCAGTTTTGTAAAGTACATTTATTTACATAGCGCCTTTCAAGATAAAAATCACAAATCACTTTGCAACAAAATGCAAAACATTAAAACAACTTAAAAACATCAAGAAAAAACAAATAAAACCAAGGTAAAACAGGATTAAAAATATATGTCTTGAGCTGCTTTTTAAAATAGATCACCGTCTCAGTCGATCTCATACTGAGAGGATGGGAGCTCCATAAAGCAGGGGCCACTGCTGCAAAGGCTCTGTCACCTTTTGTTTTAAACCGCGTATGATCCTCATACACTCTTATCACACCTATAGGTTTATGCAAAATAAAACTTGCTTATGCTTCCTGTTTTTTTGCGGAGCATTTGGCATATTTTTCATTTTGCCAAATGCAGTCATCTTTTAAAGTGCTTTTTGAAGAATTACAATATTCAAATAGAGGTGAATCCATCCTGACAAATCAAACAAGTTACTCACATTACTAATCAGCTTTTTTTTTTTTGGTTTGAATAAAAATGAATATTAGCATGAAAAAATTTACCGACAGATGCCTCCTCTTCTGTGCAGCAAAGCAACTATACTTGTTGTCCTTGAAGTCTGGTTTTATTAGAACCTTTATTACAGCTATTCAAAGTGTAGCCAGTAACACCACCTTGTTACAACACTAAAAAGCTCCGTTTATTGTCCCTAAACCAGAAAATGGTTTAAAAGAAAAGAACATTTACAAAAAGAAATTCAAAAAGTACTTTGAGATTTCTTTGACAAGTGAATGAAAATGCAGTTAACAACAGTAAAAGTACTTATTGTAGCTATCTAAAGGTTTTATTTCATCGCTCAGTTCATAGTTTCTCCCACACTTCCATTAATATGCTTTCATTTTCTTTATATATCATCTTTTTCTGCAGATTTTTAATAGAAATAAAGTTTATCAGCCACTTGACAGCTTGGAGTTTTTTCAGATCTTTCTTTGTACAGTTGGATGTGTTCTCAGGTTGTCTTCCTGATCCGAAGCCTCTCCTTAGTTTTCCGACTTGTGCCTTTTTTGTGCTCCTCTTTCAGTATTGTATACTTCTTGGCTTTCACTTATTACTATTACTACCTGCTTGGTCGAAGTGCATGGTATAGGTTATAGATTACACCACCACCACTCCAGATAAGTCCAAGCTTGTCCATTGTGAAAAAGAAACTAGAAACAGTCAGTGACTTCTTATGCAGCGAAAGTATCATTTACCACATGACTCAGTCATGAGGAAACTTAAAAGTCAGGTTTACACTTTCCACAACTGTTCCAACAGTGATTTATGGACTTAAAAAAAAAAGCTCAACAGAGTGGTTTTAATATTCCCACATTCCCACTGCTTTACTGAAGGAGGAATCCATTTGTCACTGAGAGCCTTTGATATGTTTCTGTCATGCTCAGTGGATTTAAATACAACTTACATTGCAGAGACTTTGAATGGTATTATAGTTGCCAAAAAAAGAGCCAAATATGTTCACGGAGTTTGCCACTCTGTGCATTTGCATTCAAAGAAACCTTCATGAAAAATGAAACCATGTTGTGCTTTTTTAGAAACCTTGTCAAACAATGAAACTAGGTCAGTTATGACAGGACGCTTCCCACTGAAGCCATAACTTTTGTTTTTAAAACTCTGTGTATAAAGTGAATAATGGTATGATACTAGCAACTGTGCCATAAGGAGTCAAGCTTGCATGAAAGAATCTTCTTGTCCAAACTATCAGTAAGAAGGTACCAACACTTTTTAAACTGTTGAATCATACTTGTGAGATATGAAGCTACATTATGATACAAACCACAGAGTGACGCTTCTGCAGCAAGCCGTCTGATGCTATTCTACGTCTGGGTCTGTTCTGGAAGTCTCTGGTGTATGTTTGACTGAAACCCACACCTTCCACAGACCTCCTCCTCTGGATTCGATGGAGTGAGATCCGATACGCCCCAGTGATAGGGCTTCTCAGGTCTAGGCTGTTGTTGAGAATATGGCCCTCGGTGACACCAAGATCTTCTAGGATGGCCTTCACATTTAGCTCATCTGCGGTAAGGATGAGGCTGGGATCGACCAGGTGGGAGGGTGTCGCCCTATGAGATGGGTAGGCCTGGGGATATTCAATGCCTCTCATCCAGTCACTTGTCATGATCTGTGCCATGGAGAGGCGGTCTACAGGAACTGGCCTCAGGAGGCCCTTAATAATCTCCTGGCAGGACTGGGGTACGTAAGAAGGAATGGCAAAAGAGCCTTGGAGGATACAACACTTCAGCCTGCTTGTGGTCATAGCTTTGAATGGCATTGTGGCAGTTACCATGAAGTAAAGTAAAATACCCAGTGCCCAGATATCAGCATATTGTCCGATGTAGCCTTTATCTTTGAAGAGTTCAGGGGCTGCATAAGGTGGAGAGCCACAGAATGTGTGAAGTATGTCACTGGAGCAGCAAAGTGTGCTAAAACCAAAATCACCCACTTTAATGCAGTATGTGTTAGTATAAAACACATTCTCAGCCTTCAGGTCCCTGTGGACAATATTATTATCATGCTGGAAAAGGAGGAAACAAAGAAGGTATTAGAATTGTGTATGTAGGTCACACAGATTTGTCTCTTATTCAACAGTTTTGAATGAAAATATAATCTAATAAAAGTTCAATTAACTCAGTATCATAACAGATAATGAAATAATTGCTCCACTGTGCCATATTGCACATTAACAAACTCTAAAACTGTAAAAATATATTTTTCTTACTCTTTTCCCAATGCAGATAAAGCATAAGTTTCAGCTCATCCCCATGTCAAGATCTTATCTCATCTCCTTACACATTCCTACATGATAATATTCAGTTTCTACATCCTGCTAGTTTTGACCTGGCCACAAGAAAAGCTATAAATGCTGATCCAGGGACAAGAAACAACACAGGTTCAAGGCTCGCCCAATATAACCTTTTGAACAACCAAATAACATTCCTTAACCATTTTAAAGATATCCATACAAAAGCTGCTTCTGACTCACCATATGCTTGACTGCAGACAGGACCTGTGAAAACACAAGTTTGCTCTCCAGATCAGACAGGCGTCCCCTGGTGCTGATATGGGAGAACAGTTCCCCTCCACTGGCATACTCCATCACCAGGTAGAGCCGCTTGAACGTTTCCACCACTTCATACAGGCGCACTATGTTGGGGTGGGCAAGCCTCTCCATGCATGTGATTTCAGAGGCAAAAAGCAAATTTGAGTGTTTGCCCAGGCGCTCCTTATCCAGGACTTTTACTGCCACTCTTTCTGTCAGGTGAAAACAGATGAAGAAAGGCAGTGAGGCAACAAATAACTAAGCATTTACTTTCACTAAAGCTTAATTTTGTTATCACGAATACTATGTCTTGGCCTTCCTCTGTGTGTTGATCTAGGCCTGCATTATTTCCTTGCTTATCAGCATCGTTGCCATGTTACACAGAGGCTGAAAATTTGGATTAGTGGACGGCCGGCTGATGAGATTAGACATGTCTCCTGACATCTGGAATGACCCAGACCGACTAGGGTATGTCCTGTGAGCTGAATCTGATGTCTGCACATTCATCTTAAAGCTGAGAGTTCCCTCTGAACACGAGACTCAGGTCATTCAGCAGACAATCAGACATATCCTCCGCAGCACAAGCCTCACAGGAATATTTCAGCCATGTCTGCATATACCATAGAATTAAACCTTCCAAATGTCCTTTTAATTCTATGTCGCAAAAATGTTTTATATTTTTATCAATATGATGATCAGATGATTAAAGGGGCGCTTAAAGGGGAATTTTAGAATTATTGACCAAAAATGTATAATTATTATTGCAAATACGTTCAATTATAGCAGGTTGCTGAAGATGATTATGTGAAATATTTTTCTATATAACATAAGTTTTCAAACAAAATCTCTTTTTTTCATTTGAAGATGATAAAAATGAATTAAGATGCCATACTAATACACAGCATTACAGGTCTGCTGTATTCCAGGCAACTACAACTTTTTCTTCATATTCTTCAGTGTCGACAATAAAATGTGACAAAAAATGAAAACTACGTTATATGAAAGATGTTTAATAAATTTTGGTTTAGCAACTTGCTTTAACAGGAAATGTTTACAATTTTATCATAGCAATTTATCATTATATATTTACATCAGTAAATCTAATGATTCATTTCACCTTCCCCTTTAACTACCTAAGGTGATATAAAACATTTACAGAAATGATCTATATTTTTCGATTTTAACTTTAGAATATCAAAAAAACACAGAAACCAAAAGGCCATGATGTAAAATCTGCATTCGTGCGTCCTACCTGATCTTTGATGACGTAAATATGAAGAGGATAAAAAAAGGCAAAGCATCCAAAATCTCACCTTTGGTCAGGTCATGTATTCCCAATCTAACCTGGGAGAAGTTGCCAGAGCCGATCTCCCCCCTCAGCTCATAAAACCCAACTCGCCGCCCAAATATCAGATCATTCATCACCCTCTCTGAATGACTCAGATCATACAGGGCCTTCCCGAATGCTGTGCGCTGCATCGCCTCCTCATCCTCTGTCATCTTCTCTTTTGTGTCCACCTTTATGTTCTCCTGTAGGTATGCCTGGACAGCAGTTTCTTCCTGGTGGGAATTTGTCTTTAAGTGAGAACCTGAAAAGGACAAAAGAAAATCCAGTTAGGAAATTTGGAATGATGTTTCTACATTATATCATTTCATTCATTTTCTGAACCACTTAGTCCAATTAAGGGTCACAGGAAGCTGGAGCCTATCCCAACAATCATTGGGCAAGAAGCAGGGTACACCCTGGATATCACACACAGAGAGACAAACACCCATTCACACTCACACTTACTCTTAGGCACAACTTAGAGTAACCAATTAACCTCACATGCTTGTCTTTGGATGGTGGAAGGAAGTAGCCATGCATACACAGGGAGAACATGCAAACACCCCCTAGGCTTGATCCAGTAACCTTCTTGTTGTGAGGCCACAGTGCTAACCACTACTCCACCATGCAGTCCTACATTATAATAGAGCTACTTAAAATAAACTGTGTCCATACTTACTTGATTTTCCCCTTATGTTCTTCTTGTTTCTCTCTGTGTTGATTGTAGTTTTTCTGCTGTTCAAATACATGATTTCTATCCAGCACACAAAAAGTCACTTTGTTTTTATGTCCTCTTGCAGATTTCGGAAGATACAAGGGTACCAAGTTACCGACAAGTTTAATTTTCACAAAGAAAAAGCTCAAGGAAAAAGGCTGTCTAAAAAACTGTGAGCAGCATGATAAAAATCCAAAACTGTCTGCATGCATCAGGAAAGATCCTCAAAAGACTTTTTTTAAATACTAAATAAACTGCCTGTCCAGATGCTGCTGGTGTGCAGCTGCTCCTTCTCATCAGCTCTCTTCCTGTGCAGCAGAGATGTCTCATGGTGTGTAATCCAGAACTACTACATAATACCATGTAATCCCTAAGTGCTGGACTCCTCCCATGCAGACAGACAATAGACGGGCATTAGAGGCTTGTTTAACCCCTAGACATGAACATAGCACCTGATTCAGGTCCTTGAACAAGACATTGATGAGATTACCTATTCAATGCCATGGACACAGCGACCATTTTTGTTTGTGTTCAGCAAGCAGAAGGAAAGTTATATGTGATTGACGCAAAAAGATTTTTATACTATTTTACTAATCACAGCTAATTATTTTTTTTACATTTCAGATTTAAAATGTTGCCAGGATCTGTGCTGATAAAAAGTGGCAATTAAATTGTCGTATTTAAAAATGTTACTTTATAGTCACCTTACTGTAGTTTTACAAGCTATAGGAAGTAAACGCTGAGGAGGGATGAGGAGGTTACAAAGTGCCTTGTTGTGACTGGATGACACAGCAGCACAGTGACCCAGACTCTGACCATGACACCAGACAGGCAGCACAAATACACTGACGTCTGTTTCCCATCAGTCTCGCCACCCTGATTTACTCAGACTGGACAAAGGGATTGTCTAGCAGTCACCAGGCATAAGCTGCTTGTTTCTGTCACAAGTGACTCATTATGTATTCCTTAATGTACACATCAACACGTGCACCGCTGACAACAAGTAGCTGTAAATGTGACATTAGACTTGCCATTTTACAGATCTTAAAGAGTCACTTCTTGAAAACTCGGTGCATTATTGGTTCATGCACAAGCATTTCTTATCAAAGATGAACAATTACCATAATGGTCTTATCAGAGAGTTATGACAGTATAATGAGCATAACACTCTATGAGCAAGTCATTTAACACTCAGCAAGTCCACTAATAAAGGGAAAAGGAATACTGCTGTGTATTTATGTCTATAAAAAGAGTGGTTGTAGCTCAAGGGGAAAAGCAGTTGTCCACTAACTGGAAAGTAAGTGGGTTAATTTCCCAGCTTCCCCAGACTATACACTGACATGTGCAAGACACCAAACCCTATGTTGCCTCCTGATGTGTCTTTTGGGGGAATAAATGTGTGTGTTATTTAAAAGCACTTAGTGAATAACAATAAAAGTCTTATATGATTGTGACTTAGTATTTTGAGTGGTCAACATGTGACAAGAAAAGTACTGTATAAATACAGGCCATGTAAACATGGAAGGTGCTTGAATACATAAAATATGCAACAATGAGAGAGATTCTTGGACTTGGAAATAGCAACTGGAAAAACTGAAGCAAACTGGTAAAGATTAGAAAAAACTTGCTCATTATATGTAAGACCTTTCAATGAGACTGTATTCCATAAGAAACTAAATAAATAAATAAACAAATAATTAAGTAAATAAATAAATAAATAACTAAACTTCAGATCTAAGGAAGATTTAAATATTAATATGTGATAAAATTAAAATTAAAATTAAAATTAAAATTAAAATTAAAATTAAAATTAAAATTAAAATTAAAATTAAAATTAATCCTATTATGGGCAAACAGGCTCTCCAGTTCATTCAAAATAAATAAATAATGGTTATAAAAAATTAAAAAAAAGAAATTTCTTTTTTATTGTTACATTGTTTACAAACATTGTTACTAAATAAAAATCCCAATGAGATTTACACGTTTCTTCCTCCATGCCGCATTTTAGTATTAAACCAATTAAGCAATATGAAGAAATTCCAGTTCCAAAGGGCAAGGACACAAGCCTATCTGGACAACTTTTATCTCTGACCCCTCTAACATCAGCTCATTATATAATATCTATCAATAGACAACGCATGAACAAGTGATTATTGCAGGAAAGCTTTGTTTAACTCTAAAATACAGTTACATTGATAAATGGTACATAAAACGTCCCTGTGAAAAAGAGTAGCTATGTTAACCTTATGCAGAGGTGGCATTCCGTTGTCTGGGCTTGGGGCCATCTGGGATGGAGGCATCACACAGCAGAGGTGAATACTGTGACTGACCAGTCAGCACTGATGATGTTTTGTTTTTTTTTGTTTGTTTTTTTTTAAGAAATGCACAGTGTGTACTCCAGATGAAAGAAGAAATGGACCGTCCAAACTGTTCCCAGTAAAAATGCCTCTTCTGCATTGGTATGTGGTTGTATCAGTGCTCTTGACTAAACTCATTCATACTCCTGCAAGCAGAAAAATAACACAGAGATTCATGGATTTCTTAACAAACAATGCATAACCAATATAGAAAGTGATGATGACTTCCAATGCAAAAATGAGACAAAAAAGTAAAACATCTTCCGTTTTTATCAACTACAATAAAGTAAAGTCCAAAAAAAGTTTAAGACTAAGACTTTTAATTAAATTACTGTGGCTGACAGTGGGTTTTAGGATCACTCTAGATTTCAGAGTAATCTGTTGTTACTTAAGGAATCAACAATTAAATTTAGGGTTAAGAGCGTCACTTTAATCAAAGTGTCTGATGGCTGTCCGAACGATGATCCTTTAGTCCCTGGGAAAATGAGGCGATTGCGTCGGCATATCAAAGTAGAGCAGCTTGACATGAAAAACGCCTGTCTTTCCTTCTGTGTAGTAAATTTTTTTAGACCTCGGGGCTGAAAAGAGATACTAACCATGACGCATTACCTTCTCAGAAAGCTGGGGCTTTGATGTTTTTGTCAGTTTACTTCTGATAGCCTCAATAATCTTGGAAACCATGGGAACTTGTGTAATATACTGTGTTTTCTTTTATTTTCCTGCAAAGAAAAGAAGGAGAAGAGATTTGAAAGGCATGTCCGAGGGGGTCTGACCATTTGGTGTCATGTTGAATAAACACAAAGGTGCTGGAGTTTTGTGAAGGGAAGGCTCCAGGCCCCCATGCTGATCCTGTTTATGTGTTTGGGCCAGGTTTTGTTTTAAGTTGGAGGTGCTAAACACCTTCCCCCTGAGATAAAAGATGATTAATGCCTTTGAGTGAGCGACACTTTAATGGCCCAGGGCTACTTAAGCTCTTCATTAGTATGAGCTCAGGCCCGCTCAGTGCATTTGAGCCACTGGGTCCCTTTGCTGCAGAAACACAGAGACGCTGGGGACATTAGACAAGTAGTCCCTGCTTGGAAGGAAGTCAGCATGGAGATTTGATTAGCTCTCCCTTTTTTGATACCACACCAGTCTGAAAAATAGCTTTTGGGTGATATTTGTGGCGAAAGCTTGATCCTATATAAATATCTGAGGAGCAGGGAGAGGGTCACTCAGGAGCTGACGGCTGAAGAATAGATTCTGCAAAGGCCATGGGTGTATCCCAACATATCCTTGTCTTGCTCTGTCTACTCCATCTGACCTGTAAGTATGTATTTTACTTACTCAAATTCACTGTAGCTGCAAATGAATGTTGTGGACTGTCACTAATCTAAAAATACTTTGGACATAACTCGTATTTGCTTAGCAAAAGGTGATGTTAACAGTTCTGTTAATCTTCAATTGAACTTTTTTTTCACTTCCAAACATTCTTTTGCAAACCCAGAAAAAAATGTATTAAGGTGAGCATGACAATTTATGAAATAATTCAGGCAAATTTTAATTTTTCATGGAAAACTATTGCTATCTGATGTGGTATGCTTCCTAGTTAAAGTTCTTCAGACGTAAATGAGCTGATAGTCTGTGTGTTGTGTTTTCTAGTGAGAGGAGTGCTGAGCAAAAACATTGATCACAGAAAGCTGTTCACACAACGAGTGTGCTGCAGAAGACAAAGCCACTTTGTGTACATTGGCCAAGGTAAGGTCATTTGTTTTGAAGAATTCCCTTACTCATTTCTAACTCATATGAATTAAATAAAATATTTGTTTTACTTACTTTACTCTGTCTCTCCCACCTCAGATATTTCTGGGAGTCCTGTCAGTGTAGATGTGGGCCTTTGCAGGTCACACTGTGGAGTGACAAGATCAGCACATGAAGCAGCCCAGCATGAATATTCTAAATATTCCTCGATGCTGGAATTTCTCAGGAGCAAAAAGGTAGAGAAAAAAAGCTGTTGCAGTTTCATCAATTGCCACCAGATGGCGCTGAAAGTCGGCAATGACACCCCAAGGCTTTTCCGGTGTGATATCAGGAGTTGTCATTGACAACATTTTGCTCGAGATTTAAGTTTGGTTTCAATTATAATTATGAAAACATACAAACAAAACATGAAAATTTGTGGAAAAAATTAACAACGTTTGTTTTCATTTTAAATCAACTTAAATAAATATATATATAAAAGTGTAAATAAAAGCGTTTCAACCATTGATGCACCGGAAATAATTTGAATCATTGTCCAAATTATAAAAGAATAAAACATTACCGTTGTTTTCTGTACAACAACAACCAATTTCTCTCGGACTACAACAGATGAAGACGCGCGTGGCCCCTGCCTCTGGGAGCCCGGAGCCCCTCAACCAGCTGCCGTCTTGCGGGATGAACCAGGTGTGTGAGCCCACTGGGATGCGCGTGGACCGTGTTCTTCTGTTCGAAGGACCCCGAGAGGTGGAGATCATAGAGGAGTGTCACTGCGAGATAACGCTGAGCCAGTGCATCCGCGTGCCCGCGTTGAGGACTTACTATTCTGAAACTCCCTATGAGACTGTCATAGACGTGGGAGGATGTTCACGGTCCAAAGGATCCCCAGGTGTGTGTGGTGTGTGAGAGAAGCAGCTACATGCCTAAAACATATTCTGATAAGTGATAGAGGCAATCCAGCACATGTAGAACAAAGTGGGAAGTTAGACTGCAGTATGTGTGGAAAATTTTGATTTAAAGGAAAATGTCTTTTTAAGCTTCCATAAATGTGTTAATGCACATTATTGGTTTTGTTATACATCAAATTATGCACATTTTGCTGTTTGACAGCAAGAAAGTAGTCAAACAGGAGAAGATCTTTTTAAAAATAATAATAATAATAATAATTTGATCAAATTCACCTTCATATCAGCAACAATGTGCTTGCACTCATTTTCAGATTTGACCAGTTTAAGGAAAACTTAAATTAAGACTTGTTCAACTTGTTCAGAGAGACTGAAACTTTTATGTGGTGCTGGTTGAAATGTTTAAAACTGGATCCTGTATTTGAACTAAGCTGCTGTTTGATGCTTCACAGAGGGATTCTCATGCGTCCCCACTCATTTTGACTCAGCTTTGGTGGAAACCCCCAACAAAGTGGAACTGATTCAGACAGTGGTGGCCTGTGAGCTGAAGGAAAGTTGTTATAGGGTCCCATACGTGGAGTATTACTATGAAATAGTCCATCACGCAGATGGAGTCAAAGAGGAAAGACTCAGAGTAAGTGTGACTGATTCCAGCTTTTTTTATATTACTTTTTTTTTTCTTTGATTAGCACGACATACCAACCAGTCAAAGTGATTCACTTGTGATCTTGACTTCACACTCTCTTTTGTAATCAAGCACGGAGGAAATGGGGCTTTAGCTGAGTGCCAGACCATAATGAAGTGTTTTTATTCATCAGACACACATGTGGAAGACAGCCCTTAATCGTATTAATCCTTCAGCTGGCACCGCACATCCTGGATGTGAAAGACTTCAGGAAGCATTGCGTTCTTGTTCAAACAGAAGCACAGACTGGCAGGTTCATACTTCTGCAACACTTGTGGTACAACATAGAATTTGATCACAACGAGATCACTTTTCCTTTTTATCGTCTGATTCCCAGCTGTCTCACTTTTATCCAGAAAACATCAAACACAGACCTAAACAGCTTGTTGGCCATATCTAAGGCATAAAGGGGGTTCAATCTAACAAAACTTTCCTTTTAAATAATATTCAGAGCTGCAAAACCAGCTTTTATCCAGCCTTCGATTGTTAGTACAAGACTATATTAAAAACCATTACACTGATGGAATGAATTTAAGTTAAAGTCGTGTGCTTTTGTCAGGGTTGCCTTCTGTGTTTTAGCACTAAAAGTGTGACTGGAACACAAACACAAATGGTCACTGCAGGTGTTAAATCAAAGCAGTTAACATGCTAAACAGCAGCTCCCCCCCACTCAGACCATCCCTCCCACTTCCGACTCAACTGGGTCAATATTTGTGAGCAGCTGTGAGCTGATTTCCTTCCCTCTGTGTTGCTAATTTTCTCCAGGAAATAGATGTGGGCAGATGTTTGGGAGGTTGCACTACAGGAAACCGATGCCTTCTCAGGTAAGTATGAACACAGCTGCGACACACACCCTCGTACACACCTCCTCTGCCTCCTCTCATAACAAGTACCTGTGAGCTCTGACACCTTCTGCACTCAGAATGCTGGCTTCGTTTGAATTCCTGCACCAAATGTCCTTTTCATACCTTCAGTCTGATTGCAGCCAAGAAACAAGAGTTATCAGTTTAAGAGCATGAAAAGAGGAAGAGATTTGAATTTTTAAAATTACCTTTATTTGTCATCATTGGTGTATCAGATTTAATATATGAGGACATTAAATCCAACAACGAAAAATGATGCACAAAGAAATGAAAAATTCCTAAATTCCATTTTTTGGTTGTTTCTCTGCAATTTCCTTTACTTTTGTTAAATAAATCAGATCATTTATGCTGTATTGAATGAACTTGGTCAATTTATTGGTTTGCTTATCTTTAGAATAATAATGTTATTACAGAGACATGAAGATAAACGTTCGTATTCCCCATAATACAGAACAAAAATAATTTTCACATTGGATGTCCAGTGTAATAAACTTCAGTATAGTATAGTATAGCATAGCATAGTATAGCATAGCATAGTATAGCATAGTATAATAACTTCAGTATTGGCAGTATAATAAACTTCATCAAACATAGTAAATTTAATGTTTTTTAATAGTTTTGAGCAGTGGTGTAGTGGTCCTTCAAGAAGTGGGTATACTCTCAATTTTTTGGCCTTAAAAAAAGAGTGGCAGTGGGCATCTGGCTGTGAGACATATAAACGTCTTTATTATGTCTATGTTCAGGCTAAAATGAATGCAGCTGCTGGCTAACTGCACCATTGTGGATTTGGTGTCATTAGCTGAGATGCTGGTAGACGTACATTCATGGTAATGTTTGTAATTGTAAAAGCAGCATCATAGATGCTTTAGAAGTGGGTATACTCGATGCTGACTGAAAAAGAAGTGGGTATACTCTGTATACACTACTGGTTTTGAGCATAAATTTGAGTTTTAGGGGGGATTGTATAATACCTACCTTTTAAGCTTCTGCTCAAAAATAGTTTATATCTGCGATCAAAACCTATAATTAATCAAATCACTTTTTGATATGTGTTTTGTATTTACCCCATAATTATATGTTTTTAATGACGGGCACAACAAAGTCCTTTTAAACACTGCAAAAAATATTTCATCTAAACAAGATGCAACACATTTTATACACTGCTTTGTGTCTCCATGATGAAAACAAAGTCCCTTCATATGATGGGCAGGAAATCCACAGCTGAAGTTGGACACATCAGAATTTCCACATATATGTGTATTGATTTTGAATTACTTAATTTAAAGCTCACTTTACCCTCATTTTATATAAATGTGGGTCTAATTTTGGACAATCCTGGGAGGAGAAGAAAGAGGTTTTACAGAAGTCTGGCTCGATACTTCAAACGAGTTGAAGGAGTCACAGTAAAAAGATCTGTAAATATCAGTATGTGTGTTGCTGGTCAAGAATAAACTAAAATAAAATAGCACCAATGAAAAATGTTTATTCAAAAACACTTTCAGGATCAAGATGAATATGAATATGAATGTATCGTAGCTCTAAACTTCTATCAAATATTAAAATAGATGATCATTATCTTTGTACAGGCAAACTGATAAAAATAAAGCAGTGCTGAAGTTTTAGTTAAGACAGTTCAGGCACGGTCTCTAAAAGGGTCATTTTGGCACCATCTGTTCCCAAAATCTCCCTGTTGGGGAAACTTACGTTGTAAATGTCAAGGGAAGTTTTTTTTGTTTTTTTTTATTGAGGAAAAAGTTATTATAATCATGTCTTTTAGGAGTCCTACTGATCCTGAAAACTGCCACCTGTGGTCTGAAAGGCAGTCCAGCTCCTGCGTTCCTCAAGGCTATGAGAGCCACAGCTTCCTCAACCAGCATGGACAGATTCGCACCGTCCTCTCCATCACCTCCTGCCTCTGCCAAAATTAAACACAGCTGCTTTACTGGAGAACAACTGACCCAAAAATCCCCAGCGGGTCCCGAATGCTGGCACACAGTTCAGACTATGACACCCCCCACCCCCCAGCAGATGAAGAAAATGCTGTAAACAATTTGCTAACTTAAAGTATTATTGTATAATATGTAATATATGTAGAAATGATACGTTTGTAAATAAATTTAATGCAACAAATTGAAGATTTATGATGTTTTTGACAGCCGATGGAAAGTGTGTCTTTTTACTTTCTCTGTTAATATTTGCATATTACATTTACATTTTGTTTTGCTTTGTGTGTTTCTGTGTGTGTGTGTGTGTGTGTGTGTGTGAGAGAGTATGGGTTTAAAACATAAATAACAGCCTCAAACAATGCCAAAGCAATCCTAAATCCACAAGTTCTGCATGCAGCATCATTAAAACATTTTTGACCACCGTATATTTTGTATACACCATATACAAAAACCAAAACACAACACTTGGAAAAAGTCAAATGGAACTTTTAGAAAAACCTGGGAGCAGATTACACGAGATAATGGCTGCTTTGAGAAAACAAACTTATTTTCATGTCGACATGTGAAACAACACTTTTCTGTCACTTGTCTGTGTCGTCTAAAAGGAAACGTTTTATGGTTTGCCTGTAAGGTGTCATGTGCAAAAAAGAAACTTTGATCTCTTAAATGTTAAATACTCTGAAGGAACCTTTTCCACTCTTGTGTTTTCCTTTTATTTGTGCGTAATTGTGCGTAAAGATCAAAGACACCGCAAAACAAATGGCACCGTTTCCCTTAAAAGCAGCATAACTGACTTTGAGGTGTGCATAAAAATAAGCGAATTTAAGACATAAAGTCCATGCAAGAGGAGGATTTGGAAGAAGTAATCACGAATAATTTGGCTGAGAAGTGGTCGTGGGCAAACTTTAAATTAAAATTCTTCAGCAAAACGACACTAAGCTTAAAAAAATAATTCTGGTGAATATGACTGTAACTTTAACTGAAAAAAAAATATCTTGCAAGTGGCCAATCTAGCTGTTTTTTCTGACGATTATCCAGCTGCAACTGGATAAGCTGCTATGTAAATCTCTCCAGGTGCAGACAGTGACACCAGAGACTTTGTCGAAGTAATTGGTTTCCACCCAAAACAATGTTCCTATTATTCTAAATTAATGGATTCATTCAGGCACCGTTGACCTCCCACTGCTAGAACATAAGCTCAACATATCAGCTCCATCTTATTCTGCCCACGTTTCGACGTTTTTATGAAGCAAATCAAACTTGAGTTTCCAAAGCAGTGCAGCGGCTGAGAAAAAAAATCGGAAAAAAAAAAAAAAAATCCACCTTCTCAAAGACTGATCGTTGTTTATTTCAACCTTTATTGCCAGACATGGAAACAATGCCCTTGAATAAAATCTCCAATCGGGGTCACACCTTCTTAACGTCGCCATTAGTCTTCCTTTACATTGGCTGATTGGTGATTTACATTTGCAGCCAAATAGCATCTTTACTGCTGTTTACCAAGGGTTTGGGGGGCACTGCAGAGGGAACAGCGGCATTTCATATAAAAAGTCGAGCTTCCAGGACTTCACGGTCACACCAACTCCAACCTTCAGCGACACGGATGCACCTGGAATCTACTGATACTTCCGAGATGTTGATGCTTCTGCTCCACGTCGCCGTTTGCTTGTGCATCACTGCTGCACGGCCTTCCTTCAGCGACCAGGAGGATTATTTCCCAGCCGAGAATGAGTCAAAGGAAGTCCGCTCAGCTGCCATCAAGAGGCTCCTGGAGGTTTTTGGGATGGATGACCCCCCTGCAATCCATGGACACATGCAGCCACCGCAGTACATGCTTGATCTGTACAACACTGTTGCTGATGTGGACGGTGTGACCAAGGATCCGTATCTTCTGGAGGGGAATACTGTACGCAGTTTCTTTGACAAACGTAAGATCTGACGTGTCTGCATGTGTTGAAGTGGACTCTTTGAGCATATGATGTATTCTAAACTTGCCGTGGTGTCTAATGTTTCGCTTTTCCATTGCAGTGCACAGTGAGCAGGTGGAGTTCAGGTTCAATTTGTCAACTGTTGCAAGAACCGAGAAGATTCTCACTGCAGAGCTCCATCTCTTCAAGCTGCGACCTCTGCCAGTGCACACATTAAACAGGCATAACTTCTGTCAGGTCTGTAAGCCAACATATAAAGCCTTAACGACTGATTATTAAACTAAAAACAGACCCCTTTAATGTTTTAGTTCTAAATCTGGCTGCATCTGTTCCACGTCATTCAGGTCAGTGTCTATCAGCTGCTGGATGGCATCAGAACCAACAGCACACAGGGGAAGAAGCTGCTCTCCTCTCGGCTCATTCCAGTCCACTCTACAGGTTGGGAAGTATTCACAGTCACACAAGCAGTAAGTATCACCTTCTGTAAAAGCAACCCGACATAAAATTCTCCCAGTAAAAACTGGGAAGAGCGAAAACAGCTGTAAACTGACTGGTGGTTATTTCTGAAGGTCCGCTCCTGGATGATAGATGAAGGCAGTAACATGGGGCTCCAGGTGGTGGTTCGAACACTAGGAGGAAGCCAGATGGATCTGAAACTGATCCGCTTTGCTTCGGGACGCCTACACCATTCGAGCAAGCAGCCCATGTTGGTTCTCTTCACTGATGATGGCCGACACTCCGCTTCACTTGAGAGCACTGGTGAGATTTGGGTCTCTTTTGATGGATCCAGTTTTAGACAAATATAACTGAATGCTCTGTTTGGACTTGACTCTGGTAATGCATGATTCAATCATTTCTAGTCATTTATATAGTTTTATACACTCCTTACACTCTTCAAATATCAATCCCATGTATCTCCAAAGAAAATCTCAAAAGCCAGTTTTGTTGCAGCTTTCTACAAGCTCTTCAGCTTTCTACTCCCAATCTTCTCCTTGTATTTAGAGCATAACCATTTAAAATATATTTTCTAAGAAAAGGCTTTCCATTCCAGCTTCCCATGAGGCCACAGCCACGTCCATGCTCCCCCAGGTGCCCATGTCAGCCCCACCATCCCGCACCGCTCGCTCCCTGGACTACAGTGAAGAAGAAGGCCTCCCTAAGCCTTGCCAGCGCCTACCCCTTTATGTGGACTTTGAAGAGATTGGCTGGTCAGGCTGGATTGTATCTCCCAAGGGTTACAATGCTTATCATTGCAAAGGATCCTGCCCCTTTCCTCTGGGTCAGAACATGAGACCAACCAACCACGCCACCGTGCAGTCCATCATCAACGCCCTGAAGCTCATCAAAAGCATTGAGACGCCATGCTGTGTACCAGACAAGCTCTTTTCAATCAACTTGCTCTACTTTGATGATGATGAGAATGTGGTGTTGAAACAGTATAATGACATGGTGGCTGGAAGCTGTGGCTGCCACTGACATCCAACAGTTTTACACATCTTTAGATATAGATTAAACCTGATGAATGTAAATTGGATTTTTATACACAGCCAGCTGCCCTTTTGATCCTTAACCAATGAGTAATGAGCTAAATCCTACAAGGGATATTGTAATATATGTAAATATCCATAAAATATAATATATGACTGTGATGGGGTGATATCCAGTAAAATATGTAAATGTGTATATTTGATGTCTTCTGTTGTGACGGATTATACAGTTGGAATAAATGTTGTACACAAAAGGTGACAAAAGACACTCATTTGAAAGTTTTCACCCAAAAATGTCGGATTATTTAGAAAATATATTTTATTTGTTGAACAGAATAAAAGTTTATTTGGTGTGCATCAGAACAAGGTTCTTATGACGAGTTAGGCAACAGTGATCATTAATCAAACACGCTTGATTCTGAAAGTTCAAATTCTTACAAGAAAATGTTGAATCTGCTGTGGTTTCCTCTCAGTTGGACTGGTTCTTTGTTTTTTCCCTACCAAGCTGCTACCAAGACGTTGCACCGCATCCACATATTTACGACTCCTAAGTGTGTTGGTGGGTGCTCTCCTAATCTATTTCTATTTTTAAATTACATCAATCCAGTCTAATCGTAGTTATATTTTTTAAATCACTGCTACGCTGAGCTCTGCTGAGGCATAACATTATCATCACCAAAGTCTCAACTGCATACACACAAGTTCATTAAGTCACGTGTTTTAAAGGATGTGTAACTGTGTGTTTCTTTCCAATGTTTTCAAGTATTTTATCAGGACATACTGTGTACTGTACTGTCTCTCCATCACACAATACAAATGTACAGTTATTTCATGCAAATATATATATATATAGGCTATATGTTTTTCTGATTGAACCAATATGACATGCTGTCACATATGTAGAAAAAAAATATTTAACTTCTCATAAACATAGCAGGGCCCTGCAATGGATTGGCAGCCTGTATATGGATGTTCTCTGCCTCTTGCCCAGTAACTGTGTGGACAGGTTTCAGTCTTACTCCTACTCCGAGTAGAATAAGTGGATAAAGTTAGTAGATGGAATAAACTCAGCAGGTCAGATCAAACGGGACCTTCACGCTGCAATGCCTCCATTTTACCACCAGATGGCACCGTTGAACCATTGAACTGGTGTCCCTGTGAGTGCCTTCAACTCTTCACTACAATTATAAGACAGTAACAACACATTTGTGATGTTTGAATGTAAACAGTAACCCAATATGCGCATGAGACTGTAATTCGGTTCCTAAAACAAGACCAACAACAGAAATGAAACATCTGCTGATCTTGTAGTGATATACTATTTTGTGAAATTCCACCTTAGTGACTGCACCCACCTTATAAAGTTTATGTTTGTTTCTTGGCTGAAGTGGTAGTTTTGTGTTTGAACTTTTTGAATAAATACTATGTCTAGTGAATTTAAAATTGTAACCGTGCCTAGTAAATAAGAATGCTTTTATCTGCATATTGTGCACTTTGTAACTAGCATTAGGAAAAATTAAATGAAATAAAATAGAAATAACTTAATTTTGAGCTAACCTCTCACATGACTGTTCATTAATTATTTTTTTACCAGTCCCAGAATAAATAATAGTTTAGTCAATAAATGTCTTTCTTGCTATAATCTAGTTTTGTTTGTAAGTTAATAAAGAATATCTTTCAAATAGTTTTTCAGATTTTTCTGTTGCCCTGAGCCTTTACAACTATCTTACAGGCTATATCCCAAACAAAGAATACACACCATATTAAGCACTGATCTTTTTTTAGATTAAGTGTAACAAGTTTATACGCTGCTTGCTCATGTTTAGAATAATTCCAGTTTAAAAATCATCCAGGAGGCGAGCTGACAAAAGCTGAAGGTTACTGCAGGAAAAACGTTTTGTACAACAGTAAAAATCTGCAATAAAATGGATTTCTATAACTAATAAATCAAGTTGTTGAGCTGAGACCTCTCATCATAAGTCGTCATTTGATGAGTGATGGTTAGTTGGGTTGTTTTCAGTACAAACGCAAAGTGATTCTCAACACCAAGAAAATATTGGTGTTCCTCATTAATAAAATCTCTATTCTAACATGGGGAATCCTTTGGTAAGTTTGGTAGATTTTAGTAGGTTTTATTCTTTTGTTTGGTAAACTTCTAGCAAAACTTCAGTGTGTCCTCAGAGTACCCATAATCCTTTGCACACATCAAAGTTTGTGCAGAAGAAATACGGAGTAGTAATTAGTGGAGCCATTGCCATCATTCATTATTCATTATCCTTTTTCCATTTTACTGAAGGAAGGACAATTTGCCTATAAGAAGGAAATGACTAGGAACGGTCAACCTATAAAAAAACAATATTAAATCTGGCAATACAGGATGTGTATTTAGAAGGCCTGGCTCAAATATTCTTACACAAGCACAAACACGGGGTGATTTTCAGATCGCCTTAATTTCATTTAAAACCGTCTTTTCACATTCTAGCTTTCCACAATATCTATACTTGTTCATCAGTCAAGGAAAAAGTTTGTTAGAGTTCATGAAAGAGACCTTTTTTTTCCTTCAAGCCTTATAAAGAAATAATTTGTATTAAATCTTCAGAGTAAAAACGTTTAATGAATTGAATCCAGATTCAGTCAGATTCAGATTCAGAGCACAGAGAGCACATCAGTCTCAACCACAAAAATAAGGCACAGCTTCATATTTCAATAATATTAATAATAAGAATAATAACGATATATTATTGCAAGAAAAGTACAAGAAGAAAGAGAATAAAAACAGAATTTAACATTGATTCCTTTGACGTGAATTTGTTATTAAAGACAGACATGAAAAACTGACCTTTATTAAAGTAAATGGCTAAATATTCTGTCCACAAATGCAAGAAGAAACCTCACAGTAAAAGATTTTAAACACTTATACCTAATTCTGTTGAAAATCTAAAACAGAGATGGAACCTCTCCTGTACTCTGAACAGAAATGTTTGCTAGAGTTTATTCTTTTGAAGGTCCTGAGATCCTTGACTTGGTCCAGTTCAGCAGTTCCACTGACCCCTTTTTATTGTTTGTTTATGTTTTATGGTTGTGTGAATTACAGCTACAAGGGTTGTTTTTGAAATAAGAAAGAGCTGTCTTCATGTCATTATCGAGACCACATCTTTCGAACTAATGATAAGCTGACTGAATGTGAAAATGAGGACAAACATTTACTTCACGAATGTCCACAAGTCTCAAAACGCTGTGGCAAATGAATTTATCTTTTCTTTATTTCAGTTAATAAAAGTGGAAGTACAAAAGAACATTTTATTTATTTCGATCCTTTCTTACGAAAGGTAGAAGGAATTTCCACATAAATGTATCGTCTTAAGTGTGATGAGTGTTCAAGAATGCAGCACATAAACCAAATACTTATATTCATGATTAAACTTGTCTGTTGAACTTTTCTGACTAAAGCCACACATCCACTCTGCAGCAGAGTGAGGCAAATGTGGAAAACATGGCAAGCTGGGAGGTTAAACTGCAAAACAATGCAGTCAGGTCTGTGGCAACTGGGTTTAAAAACAGGCATGAAAACAAACATGCATTCACATACAGTATGAACCACCATCAACATCCCAGCTGAAACAAAACTTGTCTCCCATCAAAAACTCTTTTTGTACATGACAAAACCCTTGCCTCTACAGAATGTAACCTGAGCTGGGAACGAGGCGTTGGCCATGGAGTGGCACTAAAGGGGGTTGAAACCACTTGGCACGATGCTGAACGACAGCCCTTATTCATTGTCAGAGGGGCTGCTATTCACAATGGAGAAAACGATGAAATGCTGCCATTATAGAGGCGACCAAAGGGCCTGGTTGTGGCCCGACACCTGATCTCCTCATTGGCTCTGGCCTCCTTTTGTCCCAGTATTTCATATCTGACTTACGCATCCTAAAAAAAACAGTGATGCTGGAGCAGTGATGGACCTGAAGCTTGGGGTTTGTACGCACCGACATGGGGAATAAACAGACCATTTTTACAGCTCAGCAGCTTGATGCCTATCAGGTTGGTGTATAACTGTGCTGAAAAGACTTTGTAAAGTTTGCTTGTAACATTTCTAAAAGTTGTGGGATGCAACTTCCTGTGTGTTGCAGTATACAAACTCAGTACAGCATCGATGTTTGTTGATTTGATTTGGTGGCATCTGTTAAAAAGTCTTCTGAAAGTAAGCATAAGGATGGATGTCTGCATGACTATTATGATTCACTATAATTGTGAATCACATACACATGATCTTGTGATGATAACTGTGTAAACACTTCTTCCATGAGCTGCATGCACTCTGTAAATTCAGCTGTCAATGAAATAACTCTCTTGCAATCATTTTTATTTGCAGGACTGCACATATTTTACAAGAAAGGAAATTCTCAGGTGGGCTTCCAGTTTGATTTGCTTTTTTTTTTCTTCAGCTTTCAGAGTAAAAAATGATCTTGTATTAAGAGAATAATTTCTGAGCCACCACAGATGAAGCAGAGCCTAATATTGTTCTGTTCTCCACAATACCATGCTGTAATTCTAAACTACACAGTCAGGAGACCCATCCTGCTGTGGGGCATGCTACCACTGAGAACACATGCTATTATAAATATTACTTTTGCAAATTTTCGCATTCTGAAATGACATCAGAATCTTTCCATGTTTGCAACATTTATCAGATGAATAGCAAAAACTTCTCCTTGCTGCTTCTTAATATTTGACAGCCTCTTAAAAATGCAAATGCACAAAACATAAATTATATCTTGTAATTAAATATTGAAAGTGAATTTTTTTTTTTTTTTTAACTTTCTCAGACTGTTCTACCGCTATCGGGATTTGGCACCACAGCTCGTTCCTCTTGACTACACCAACCACCCAGATGTGAAGTTACCATACGAGCTGATTGGCAGCATGCCGGAGCTGAAGGTAAGACCCGCTGCTCCAAACATACCCTGCAGACCTGCTCTCTCCCTCTGTTCCCAATCCATAATTAATGACCAACTAATCGACAGAATTCTTTGAGAGGTTGTATGCAACCCGACTCCTTTAAACTTGAAGAATGCTGGTGGGTCCCAAAGGGGACAGCTGTTAAAAATGGGTCACTTAAATGCCTCCTTATGCAATGAGAAAATAATAATAAGTGTGCCAGCATTCTGTTTACTGACTGGCTGTCCTCGATTCCTTACTGTGACAGCTTTTTAGGCAGTTTCAGGCTAGAAGATGAGCTATTGAGGCAAAACCTTTGTGTAATAGAATTCCAGCAAGCCCAAGTTTACAGTTCTTCATGTTTACATTTTGACGTTTTTAAACAGACAGGCATGAAAAGTTTTGTTCATTTGCTCAGGACAACCCCTTTCGCCAGAGGATCGCTGAGGTTTTCTCCGAGGATGGAGAGGGAAATATGACTCTGGACGACTTCTTGGACATGTTTTCAGTTCTCAGCGAGATGGCTCCTCGAGATCTCAAAGCCTACTATGCTTTCAAAATATACGGTAAATATTTTTGTTTTAAATCATATGAAAGATAATTAAGCCCATATCAAATTAATAAAAGAAAAAATAAATGAATAAACAAAATAAAATAAAATAAAAAAAACAGCAACCTGATTGAAAGGTTGTTAGAAAATGCTGCCAATATCCAGAAAAACAGGAAAAGTATTGTCTTAAAAGTGATTTAAATTAGGTCACCATTCACACACAAAATTATGGCAGATTTTTTAAAACAAATTTTCTGAAATATATTTAAATCTCTGAATACATTGCTGTGTTTATGACAATGCATGTTGAACTGTAGTAAAAAATAACCCCCTAATTTTCTTAACACATTTTGGGAATATATTTTATGAGGGTCTTTCTGATAACAGGTTTGCAAGGTTTAAGCTGAATTTCAATTAATGTCGGCTCCCATGATATGACCATGTCTGCAAAATGTTTTCTATACACTGATTTTAGGTGCAAAAAAAAACTGTTAAAGAAATTTGCATGCTGTCAGTTCAAATTCTTAGATATTTAAATGACTAAATAACATTAAATATAGAAGATCCTTAAGTGTCCCATAACAGAAACTAAATGGAGAATTGCAGAAAAGCTCTCATTATTTAATTAAAAGCAGCTCCTTGTTAGTAAAACAGGCTTCATATTTTTTCAACAAAATTTTTTAATTATTTGGATGAAACACTGGAATCATGCATTTCAAAACTAAACCATGTGACAGAGTTTCAGTCTTGTTGAAAGGTTATAGCCATGACAGATGAATAAATAACTTATTATGGAGGCAACAGGCTTGTTAAAGTCCAGTTTCTGCTTTATACAAGTGTCATCCTTGATTAACAACACAACAAATTAAATAAGGTACTCATTACCAAAAAAATGCGTCTAAAAAACTATCCATCCTCTTAACTGCTTGTTCCACCCTAAGGCCACAGGGAAGCTGGAGCCTATCCCAGCAATCACAGGGCAAGAGGCTGGGTGCATCCAGGACAGGTTGACAGTCCATCACAAGACCAAAAAAAAAAAACTCCTCTTCATTCATTACATTAATGAAGACATACAGAAAGGAAAGTGGCATGATGTCAGCACGGCTGCAAAATGTGTTGTGAGGAGATAAATATAAATATATGCTACAAAACTTAGACTTTTCAATGCTCAAAATATTTAAGTTTGTTTAATCCAAAACAGTCACCAACTAAAATGTTTACTGTAAAAATCACTTCTACTTTTCTAAGATTTCAACAACGACGACTTCATCTGCAAGTCAGACCTGGAGAAGACCCTGAACAAGCTGACTCGCAACGAGCTGACAGAAGATGAAGTGAGGATGGTGTGTGAGAAGGTGATAGATGAGGCTGACCTGGACAACGATGGACGTCTGTCGCTTGAGGATTTCCAACACATGATTGTCAGAGCGCCAGATTTTCTCAGGTAAACAAGCAGTAACCAAACAAGCTGGGCTAACCATAATATCAAATAATAAACTTCTTTTTGTCTTCCTTTACAGCACCTTCCACATAAGAATATAAGGATTTGAAGCAAGTTTTATTTACAGCCCCCCAAAGGATGGACTGAAAAATGTGGAAAGATAAGCAGTGCTGACATCTTTGTTAGTAAGCTACATTTGCATCTTTTGAATACTTTTCTTTTTTTAAAGCAAAGAAGAATATTTTTTAACAAGTACTGACCACAGACGGCTTGGATTTTTTTGTTTAATGAACCAGCATCCAGTGCTTTGTTTGCTGCCACACAAAAAAAAGAGATGCTGGCACAGTCAGTTCATTAAGAGAAAGCTCATTAATTATGACCATCAACGGAAAATTTGTTTTGTATCTGAAGGGGTTTGGTTACAATGGACTATAATAGACACACATGCCAGAATATTCCAGCGGCTTATAGCGGACCATTGAAGGGAGAGCCGTTTGTCATGAAAGCAGTCAAGCTTCAGCAGTCGGCCATTTTTCCTTTAACATCCCAGACAATAAAAACACAACAAAACACACAACTTGACTTTTATCATTTTATTAAACCAAAAGTACACATATCTACAAATAGTAGATACATTTTAGATGGGTTTAGAAAGTACAGTACAATATAAGTAAAGCATCCCCACCCCCGCCCTCTTGTGATATTTACAATGTTTTATCCCCATTTTTTTTTTCCAATAGCTAATATTCTCCCTGTGAACTTCACAACAGATGGAATGGAAATATGGCTGTTCAAAGGAATGGTTACTTTATGATATGCAATATTAATCTTAAGAAAAATATGACTTAGAAACAAAAAAAATATCAGGATGTATCTTCAAAAAAAAAAAAAAAAATACAGTTGAGTCCCACACATCCGTTCCCTACGTATCCATTTATTACTTAAAGCTACAGTATCACTCAAACATGAGACTGTCTACATAATTCAAACATCTCCTGCTCAACAAGCCTCCAAGAGGCTGAAGCTGACATGCAGTTTATAAATGTCAGCCTTCTTCTTTTTCCTCTTTTGGCTCAGTGAATGACACAGAACAAAAGACCAAAAAGAGCCCATACATTCAAATGTACAGGACTATCAGTATGTCTGAAAAGTACATCACACAAATATGCACAGGTCCAAGATTCACAATGCATAGCTCACCTATGACACAACTAATAGCGGTTAAGACAAACGGTCGTGGTAAACATGGAATCCCAAATTATTTGCCATTTATAATTGTGCAAAAAAAAAAAAAAAAAAAAAAGACGGCATACTGTCTCAGTAGATGAGCATACAAGAGCCTGATCTTCAGACAAGCAACTAAAATGGGGACGCAAACATGAGGTAATATGGAAGCTGAATCAGAAAAATATTAGAATCATTCATTTCAGATTAACTGTGGCTTCTGTTTTGATGAAATACTGATTCAAGTTGTTATCCGAGATGCGTTTTGTGCTTCTGGTGCCACCTAACCGTCACGCTGAAGAGCTACAGTTGAACACCAACATAGTACTTCAAATGAGCTTGAATCAAGCCTGCTTTCATGTATAGCTGAACAAAATACCACTTTCAAACAACAAAATCTCAGGCAGTAGCTTGGACACAGAAATTTAAAACTCTTATATTTTATATCTAAATACTGTATATATCAGTTTACATAAATTACAGTGGAAGTTCGCAAACATTTTAAAGTGAACAGACATCAGGACAGTGGACAGATAGCAGTGAAACAGCAAGTAATTCATAAGTATGTGGTGAAAAAATTTTGGTATTATATGCCTTTTATATTACCAATACTCAAAAGATCAAAACTGTATTGCAAACCTATCACCTGGCACAGACTACACACACAACACACGACTTACTGGTAAAGTGCAAGGAGAGCTGCATGGAAGGGTCTTGCAGTGGCAACTTTCAAGAGACTTTAATTGCTGATCAAATAACCAGAGGTGTCATTTAGCTTGACTCTCAACCAGAGCTTAAAGAAAAACTTAAGTAGTTAAAGGCTTTAAAGATTTATGGATCAACAAAGGAAGCAAACTGCAAACTTTTGGGGATAATTCAACATAAACACAGCCTCGTTTCAAATAGAAGACATTACTGTCTTTCTTTAATGATTTGAAACTTGAAGATTTCTACCTGAACTTAAGGATATTTTTTTACAGGCATTTTTAATTTCAAGTGATCATTGCAGGGGTAATTTTGTTTAAAGGAAATGTTCCTTAACAGTACACTCACAAGTTGATAACAGTGAAGTTAAAGCACATTTTCTTTCGCAAAATTAGCTTATTTGTTTTATGTATTGCCTTATGTAACTTGAGCCAGAATGCCAAAGTATAAATAGAAACATACCAAGCTTGAAACTGGCTCACAGATCTTTAGAAAGCAGCACAAACAAAAATGTAGACTAGTTTTAAAGCAGTTGCTTGTCACACTGGAACAGAACGAGTTTGGGGCAGTGATCAAAGCGTGCTGAAACACACTTCGTAAATCATCCGATTGTCAAGAACTACAAGCAAACTAAAGAGATAAATTCATGTAAAAAAAAACTTTAAAAAAAAACCCAGCAACCTTGCAATCAAATGTCATCTAGACTACATATTTACTGATATGATGAAAATGAAAGTAAAACTCTGTTTCATTCAAGCCAATCAGCCTCTGGTTGGCATTATTTCACATAAAAAGGGAAAAAGCACTATTAAAAATAGACCTTAATATATTTGTTGATGAATTTAAAAAAGAAAATCCTACAATATTTCTTTTTTCTGACTTTTTTTTTTCTCCCTCTCATTCTTTTTAAATCTTTGTTTTCCTTCCTTGCACTACCAGTTGTGCTACTGGCTGTATGAAATAAGAGTATGTAGACCAAAGTTAAGGACTCATCTCCTGTGTGAAATGGGACATCTGGATCGTGCTCCAGGCTGAGTCCTCCAACAGCCAGTCTATCGGACCAATGCGGACAGCAGATCTTCAAATGGAAGAGATGCACCCCTGGAAGCTTTCAGAAGATGGAGAGGAGTGGAAGTCTTCTTCTGACTCATAATAGCGGTTATATGGACCTGGAGGAGCGACCAAGGTGGAGAGGGGAATGGGGCTGGGAATGAGCATCGTCCATTTCTGTCCAGCCAGTCTGTGGCCAGTGTGGAAGAACTCCGCCCTCACAGCAGGCTACAGCGGAAGAAGCTGGTCTTTTTCTGAGGCTCCGAGATCTTGACTCCATGACTGCTGCCCTGCGGTGTGTTGCCCTCCTGCAAAACAGATCAAAGTTAAATCTTGTCTGGTTTTTTTACAAGTTGGAAAAACCTTTTGAAATATGACAAAAACTGATGGATTTTCATCATTACTTTTCATTTCTTACCAATTTTGTGTCCATTTTTGATTTAATGTCCCTGGCAAGTGTTAAAAAGGCCTGCAAGTCCAAAATAACAAACATCAATTCTGTTTGCAGGTTGTAAAAATGTTGTTAAAGGCAAAGACAAAACCAGGGATAAATTTATTGTTTCCACTGTTGATAGTAATACTACAAATAAGCATTACCATCTTTAATTAACCCCAAAACAAAGACAGAACAAGCACATTGTTAAAAAAAAAAAAAAAAGTTGAACAGCTATGTAACACTATGACTGTAATTAGATAAAACGTTCCTAGTTAATCATCTGTCATAACTGTCATTATTACATAAAGACAGCAACTTAGTGGTTTGTAGTATACTTTTTAGACTTTCAAAGCTCTTTGCACGTCAGGCACTTGCTAGCCCCTGTTCACTCACTGCACTTTCAGATGTTTTTAATTCACAACTTTTACCTTGTTTCAGATATCTATTGATTTGTCAAAGTGAAAGCCCTCTGACCTAATCAGTCAAATAAAATATCCATTTAAAATCACTTTAGGGAGGAGTGGTTGCTTACATTTTCCACATTGATATTTGACTTTGCACTGGTTTCCATAAACTTAATTCCATACTCTAGTGCAAGCTGTAAGAAAACAGAAAGAGAATTAATAAGTTAGAATTTAAATCATCTTACATATTTTACCTGTTATATTAGGATTCCTATTACTTTATTAACCAATCAAAACAATCAATTATCCAATCATTCAACTTGGTTTCAATGTCTCACCTTTTCTCCCCTCTCTTTGGACACCTGCCTCTTGTCATTGATGTCACATTTGTTGCCAAGAACCATCTTCTCAACATCAGATGATGCATGCTAGTTTAAAATGAGAGAAATTCAGTGATAAAACTACTACATGCAGCTTTTGAAGGGAGATACAAATATAGATTGCTGTAGAAAAGTACATACTTCCTCTATGTTCCTTATCCAGTTCTTTATATTATCAAAAGATTTTTCATTGGTGATGTCGTAGACAAGCATAATGCCCTGTAAAGAACAATAAATGATTCATGTATTAACTTATATAACTTTGCAGACTCTGCTTCTCTATAAAGTTAACCTAACTATGTGCTGTTAGTATAGGGGGACTCCTCACCATCGCTCCTCTGTAATAGGCTGTTGTGATTGTTCGGAAGCGCTCCTGACCCGCTGTATCCCTGAATGTTTGTGAAATATCGAGGTTAAAAACCAAACGTGATATATAGAGATAAACCATTATACTGAAAGTCTTCAAGTATATTTTACTTAAAGATTTTTTACTTGAAGGCTTAGTAGAATAGAAAAATAAAACTTCGGTTCATCTCAGTTAGACGTGTATAGAAGACCAAAGCGATATCACGTGCCCAGACATTAAATGATAAAAGATTCTTACCATATCTGTAACTTTATCTTCTTGCCATCAAGCTCTATTGTCCTAATCTTGAAATCGATGCCTGCAGAGATAAAGAGGGATCATTCATGCCATACCGTTAGCTTCTAAGCTTCAGTGTAGCCTGTCAATTACAAAAGGGGAGAAAACTAAAACTAAAAAATAAGAATAAACAACAATAACAAAAACGATATATCAAATACGATACAAATCAAATAGTAAAGCAATGCTTGTATGGAATAAATGTTGGGCACTAGATAGGCTTTCCGGTGCGGTTCCAGGATATGGACGGGCCTAAAGGCTAAGCTAGCAATAGCTGCCTAACCGGCATGAGTCTGTCAAACAGCATCGACCTGCCAACCCGTGCATGTATCGCCTTTTCCCTTACCAAGCAGCATGAGCTATATAATTCTATCAATAAAATCGACATACATAGTAATCTGTTTTTAACGGCAGAGAGAAATTAGATGTCTCTGTAAAACAAAGCATAACAGGATACGCACTCCAGTAAGTACACGTACCCGCAGAGGTTACCATATTGTAAACACACAGATCGGAACAGTTTCGTTTCCCTCAAAATACGTACCTATTGTTGAGATAAATGTTGAGTTGAAGGCGTCCTCTGAAAACCTGAAAAGAACACATGTCTTCCCAACGCCAGAGTCACCGATTAACAGTAATTTAAACAAATAGTCGTACGTTTTCGCCATACTTGATATTGCGGAAATCCCGCCCGGTGAAGAAGGGCTGTGTAAGAACACGAATGGCGCCCCCTGCTGGTCCGGAATTCGCATGCAGATTAGGACCAGAGGGCGTCAACCAAACATTTATGATACAGATATAACAACACAGATCATGTTTAGCCACCAAAGCAAAACTTCCTTTACTATTTAACATTGACAATGCTGTTACGTTATAGCGCTGTGTACTTATGACCACTTCCTAAGCTGGTTGATATATTAAATGTATTTGTACACTTTATTGTAGTCTTGGTCAGAAATATCAAGATCAACAAATAACTGAGTCAAATCTTTAGAAATATTTTAAAACTAACCAATTAAGAATAATAAATATATTTGGATTAAATGTCAATGATTTATCTCTAACAGCAAATAGCATTCATGTGTTAAAATAAAAATATATGAGCTAATGGGCCCCATAAATATTTGCTTTCAGAAGATGTTTTTGCTTTTTGCTTTTTTTCAGCTATTTTTAAGCCTCATGTGAAATTTTGACTTTGGGTTAAACATTATTGTCAAAAAATTAAGAAAAAAAAAAGCCACTATAATCTTGTTTTCTTCACTTTTAATACATTTATCACCTCATGAACCTGAAGCAAAACAGCAAAGAACTTCTAATATGTTTAAGTGCACCTGTGTGTATGTGCGCATTCTTTCCATTAAAGGATTAATTCAATAATTTAGAAATAAACATACTGTTGTTGTTTTTTTTTTTAATGAAACTGCTTTTCTTTCTCCAGTTTATATAAATGAGCTTTCCAGAAAAAAAGACTTATTCATATAGCCTCTTCCAAACATTTACATCACTTTTTGCCTTTTTAGGATTTCTTACAGTAAATATAGTTTTATTTTTAAATTTTATTTGTATTCATTCATTTGATCTCCTTTTAAACAAGTTTATTGTCTTGAAAATGTTATCTTTATTGAAAATGGCAAATATGGTTGCTCTCAGAAGTCTGTACATTTCTCGACTGTTGTAAAAAAAAAAAAAAAAAAAAAAAAACTGGAAACAGTCATTAGTCATTGGTTAACGAAGGGCTTTATAGGCTGCTGAAAATGAAGCGCAGGTAGGTGTTATTTGTGGCAGGGAATGTTGATGGTATTATGTTGATCCATTGCAATCAAGTTGCCTTTATTTTTGAAAATGTCAGGATTTTGTTTTTTGCTTTGATTGGACTTAACATTGTTATTCTAAGTTTGTTTTTCTTTTCTTGAATTGCATATCACACATTTGTCCATGCAAAACCTTTCTTAGCTGATGAATGTGGATGGGGTTTTTAATCTACTTACAGTAAAGCAGTATCTGGAAACTCTGGACCCAAATGCTTTGGGATCCAACAGAATTTAATGATTAACGTTTTTTGTGTTGTTTTTAATCTGTCAGTTGTTTATTATAGTCTTATATACTACATATCCTAAGCTATGGCTAAGTATATTTATATCTACTGAGTACAAATACACCAGTACTGGGGCATACAGAAATGGAGTGCATGTTTGTACACGTAAACTAAAGTGTGAGCTTTTGTTCCAGATTATTGTAAACTTTATTGGTGTGTGCTGAAATTGCCTCAAGGACACCCAAAGAAATATGAACAGAGCAACATATCAATACCGTCATCATCATCAGCAGCAGCAGCAGCAGCAGCATTGAGATCATCACCAGCTTTATTTGTGCTTAGAGTTTGGTCTACAACACAATTTCTAGCACCAATACTGAAATTGCATGGACCCCAAACCATCTTTTTTATATAAAAAAAAAAGCAAAAGAAAAGAAACAAAAGGACCATAAATATATAAAAGGGCTACATGTGTTTAACAGTCACAGATAGGAGTGAAAATACAAAGAATGGATGGCATGTAAAAAAATATCCATTAAAAAAACTCTTTTTCTTTTTCAATGTTGGATGTTCTTCTTGGATTTTTTTTCTTACAAGGTATTGAGCTCCTGCAGTGTTTGTTCCAGGACTTGGTTCATTTCTATGTTTTCCTCTTTCGCATGCGATAGGTTCTCTGCAATAAAAAGTAGCAGCAATTGCTGGTCAGTGAACGAATGGATCAGTCATATGTCTGATTTTATAGAGCAAACCAAAGATCACACAACATGCTTTTATACCATATACCAGGTATGAACTTATAAATGCGCCCTTAAAATAGAGGAAAGGATATGTAAAGTGAACAAGTGAATGACATAAATCAGTATAAAAGAGAAAAATATTTTTATTGAGCTTCAGTTCATAGCAAAACAAGAAGGGAGCAGTGATAGCAAAGGGAAAAGAGGTAAAGTGCTTCTAACAAGGCAGAGAAGGGACAAAGAGAAAGTAGGATAAATGCAAGCTTTACAAGGTGTTCATATCATTGAGGGCATGATCCAGCTCCTCACTGATAGCCTTGTATTTCAGCTTCTGAGTGTACAGCTCGTCTGCAGGTCAAATGGCAGACAGAGAGCAGCCGGAGGAGGAAAACACAGAGTGATGCAGACCGGGGAGGAGGAAAAAGAGAAACCAGAGAGCAGATTAAAGATGGAGCATAGTATTGATTTTAAAATGAGTTTAGAGAATAAAAAGTACAGCTTGATATAGGAGTGGAGAGAAGTATTGAAATGAATCGCACCTTCTAAGTCGTCAATGGTCTTTTCCAGCTTAGCCACTGTCCTTTCTGCAAATTCTGCACGGGTTTCCGCCTTCGTAAAACAGGCAAATATATTATTCATCCAGAGAACACAGACTAGAACTCAGCTCCAAGAAGAGAATTTACCTCCTTAAGTCTGTCATTCAGGACTTTAATCTCCTCTTCGTATTTGTCTTCTTTCTCAGAGTACTGCATGAAGGAAGAAAATACTTGATCATTACTTTGTAAAAGAAAAAAAAAGTCATCATAAAGGTGTGGAATTGCTCTAATGTCAAGCAGAAAGCTGCGAGGACACTCACCTTATCAGACTGAGCCTCTAGAGACTTGAGGTTGTTGGTGACGTTCTTCAGCTCTTCCTCCAGGTCACTACACTTACTGAAGAGCAGGGAAATAAGTTCACGTGTTATCTTAATCACAACTACGTGGTGCCAGCATGTAACTTTTTTTTTTTTTGCTTACAGCTCTGCAATTTCTGCCCTCTCTTCTGCCCTTTCCAGCTCCCCCTCAAGGATTACCAGTTTACGGGCAACCTGGAACAATAAAAGAAAAAAAAGAGAGCTGGTCACTGGTAAACAAAAGCAGAAATTATGTCAAATTTGTTTGAAAAAAAAAAAAAAAAAAAAAGCTAATGTCTGAGTACGCACCTCCTCGTATTTGCGGTCGGCCTCCTCAGCAATGTGTTTGGCCTCTTTGAGCTGCATCTCTTGAATCTCCATCTTCTCCTCATCTTTCATGGCTCTGTTCTCGATCACCTTCATGCCCCTAGAGTTGGGAAAGAATCAAGATCATCTTTAAATCAACTTTTGGATCCACAGCATGACATTACTGAGGTTGTACAGCATTATGAAGGTGTACATCAGTTCAGTTATATCATATATTAATCTATTCTCCAGTGAGTGGAAACGTATTGGATGACTCACTAACATCCACTTAAAGTGGTTTATTTACAAAAATACCATCCTTATTCATAAATATGCAAAAAAAAAAGGCTTGTAAATAGTTGTCCAAACTATGGCCTCTATGCATGAAAGGGTTAATACTAAGAAGATGTCAATGAAACTACGAATGGGCCATTCCAAAAGCCAAAATTACTTGTAAACAGCACAGGTTTTTTGGCACCTGGTATAAAGTCCCGTTATCTTGAAAGCTGCAGATTTATAGGTACATCTAAATACACTCCATCTGTGTCACCTTTCACTCTCATCTGCAGCCTTCTCAGCCTCCTCCAGTTTCTGCAGGGCTGTGGCCAGTCTCTCCTGGGCTCGGTCCAGCTCCTCCTCCACCAGCTGGATGCGGCGGTTCAGCGATGCCACATCACCCTCAGCCTTTCACCGCACAGAAAGGGAATAGCAAAGAGAGGTCAGAGGTCAGCAAAGAAACATACAGCTGATTTAACAAGAGGGACATTCTGGGAGTTAACATGAGTGGCTATATGATTGATAATCACTGATTATCAGATGTTTTTTATGAAACCACGCTGCCGTAACCAAATTTTCAAACAGTTTTTTTATACAGTTCTTGAACCTGATAATCACTACAATTCATCTGCCAGAGGATCTTTGCACACACTTCTGATATAATTTTATGAGCTTTGTGCTTGGGTGTAGCAATTGTTAAATGTATAAAATGTAGTAGATGTGTGTGACAACACTGTATACAAAACAACTAAGAGATTATCAAAACATTTTCTCCCATTTGTGCTCATTTAATCTGCCATTGGCTGTGTTAAGTTGACATCACTAGCATGTCCAAGTACAGTGGATTTCCATGTTTCACCTGGCAACCTGTCCAGGGTGTACCATGCCCCTCGCCCAGTGATTGCTGGGATAGGCTCCAGCTTTCCTGCAACCATTAGTTTAAGTGAATGATTGAATGACCATAAAACCCAAATGCGTCAAGATATAGTCAAGACATCGTAACACATAGTCAGTCGGTTTGTTTCGGTAAAAGGAAGTCAGTCATCAGTGATAAATATCATCATATAAGTGAAAGTTAGTTTGTGTGTTCTGTTACACTAATGTGCTAAACTTGTTATTGCCTGATCCCCATGTACTCTATGTAATGCTCACAAGAAGTGATAAGAAGCTCATTTGGGCACCTTCCAGTAAGGCTCCAGGTCTGAAGGCTTCTCCTCACCTACAATAGGATTTCTACTGAGGTACGTCCTCACGTTCCCAAAGGTGCAAGGGGTCCGGTCTTTGGTGCTTGAAGCTTTGATTACCTTTCATCTCTGCTGTTTGCTTGTTTCACTTTCAGCACCGACAATGAGTTCAGAACTTTCCAGCACAACTAAATACTACGAGGAAATGCTGACTTTGGTTTAAACCCTCAAAAAAGTCTGACATGATAAATGACCCTGACTCTTTACAGGCCGTTTCCTGCAAGACTGATATCACAGATAACTACTTCTCTTCTTCCTGTGTAGAGGATGAAGAGGAGGAGGAGGAGGAAGGGTAACAGCTTGAGTTCTGACAGGCTTTGTTTCAAATGCTATTCATTCATAAAGTTACAAAAACAATTCCCTGATGTCTTAAACACAAATGAAGACATTATACATGCCTGCCACATTACTTTTACCTCCCATTTAAACATGCATGATAATGAGGAAGCTCCATAGATTTCTGGGTGTTTCGGTGGACTTGGGGCGGGTTGGTGTTAGATAGGCAACCGAACCAACAGTCTACACAGAAGTTTGTGGAAACACGCCAAATAAAAATAATAATAATAATAATAATAAAATTTAAAAAAAAAAAAAAAAAAAAAGCGAGCAGACTGTTGCAAATATTGGACAAAAAGTGTAAACAGTAACAATTCAACAACTACAACAGGTTTCTATATGAGTTATACGCGTCTCGTAACAACTTCTCGCCAATTGTTTCGCGCAGTAAGAGAAAGAAAAGCGGCTTCGCAGGAATGTGTGTGTTACATGAAGCCAACCGGGTTAAATGATAAAAGAGCTCACTTTTTCCCGCAGTTCCCGTTCTACGTCCAGCTCCCTTTGTACTCCCACTGCTCGGTCTTCTGCCTCCTCAAGCTGCTGCTGCAGAGTCTGGATTTTTTTCTTCACCATCTCCATGTTTTCGGTTGTTTAGTTTCTTCAAACCCCAAAAAAACACGCAAATAAAAAAAAGGGGGCTAAAAGATAGTTGGCAGTCTTTGTCTCGCTGGTTTACGTTTAAGTTTCAGGCTCCGATGAAAACTTCTAGTTTTCTTCTCTCTCTCTTTTTTTTTTTTTTTTTTTTTGTCTCGAGCAGGAAATCAGGGACGTGCAGTGCTGGGATGGGATGGGTAGAAAAAAAAAAGGCTGGGTGTTTTCAGGAAATTTATGACGAGGTCCTCCAATCCTGTGAGGAAGCCTGGCTGAGATGACATCACAGGATCCAGGAGGGGAAGGGACCCACTGAGCTTTCCACCCCTCCACACACACACACACACACAAAGAGGTGTGTTATGTCACTTTTTGTGCGAGTGGAAGTGAGGGTTTTGTATTGTGGACTTATATGGCAAACGTAGCAACACAAGCTGGACTTTTTTTTTTTTTTAAAAATGTTGTGATTAAAGGGAGTTCAATGTTGTGTATGAATCATTGACTGCATGAATCATATGATTTACAGCATATCTGATAATGTTTGATAAGCTTAGACAGACAATCACCAGCAGCTATTGTGGGAGAAAGTTGTAAGTTTTATAGAAATCAAAGGTCCAAGGCATTAACTAGGGAAGGATCACCAGTGGGGTGTGGCGTTTGTGATCCTGCTCGACTAGGGTCGTTGACCTGCAGGGCTTTGGAATGTAAATTGATTTGTTTGCAGATATGACCCGCAGCCATTTAGCATTCCTTCATCACCTCCTCCTCCTCCTCATTCTCTCTTCCTCAGGGAAAAGCCTGGATTTATTGTCTTATGATGATTTTTAACCGTGCCTAACATAATCAGTAAAATGCATTATAGGAACAAGTAATGGTGGGCATGTTCTTTTTTAAAATAAATGTATTTAATCATTTTGCCAAGACTTTTAAAAGAGTGCAGTTTTTTGTTGACTTTTCTTGTACAACATTTTACTTCTTGGTACATGTAAAGTGATGTTTGTTTGTTTGTTTGTTTGTTTGGTCAGTGGATAACAGTGTGTTGAATGACTCACTAATGTTCACTGAAGCAGTTAAATGTGCAAGTTTACCAGCTTCACCCATGTAGAAAAGGACCTTTGAAGAGGGTGAAATGCACCTGAAGTCAGGAGTTGGCACCTTTGACCTTAAGGAGTCTTACTTGCTCTCACTAACAATACGGAGCAACGCTGTGGAAGACTTTTTGCATATTTCTGTGTGTTGTATCTTAAGTTCAGTTGTATTAAACTATCATTCATCAACCTGATTTCAAACTGAGATTGAAAAGAAAGGAAAAATAAAATAAAAGACGAGAACTAAGATTTTGCACATGCTATTAGAAGACAGTTGCAGTGGGTGTAATGATCGACGTGATGCAGTCTATCCCCAAGATTACATCTTATTTGATCCTGTAATTATGTAAATTTAAAAACAACCCCTTACTGATTTTATCTGCTTACAGGCTGAGTTTTGTTTGCTGAAACATAAGTAACAAATGTCTTTGCTTTTAATAGATAAACACTAGAAACACTGAACATATAAGGATATATTCACTGAAAACTGAAAATACATTTACATCCAGTGAAAATGCTTTGACACGCTTAAAGGGGAGTAATATGAAAATATATGGAATAGATAAGTAATATTTTTAGTGTTGGATGTAGAGTTGATTCTAAACTACTGGGATTTGATTATAATTTTCTGACTGTAAAGAGAATTATGAACTAATTACAAAAGTTGTCTTAATTCACAACATTTGAAATAATTCAGATTCAGTGTGGTGAAAACACACTCCTACAACACAAACGACCTTTTGTCATGTTCTTGCTTTATGTGGTCTTATATTGAAATAATATAAATTAAAGATAACTCTGAATTAGACTCACTGTCTAATCCCTTTCTTTTATACTGGAAAAGAATGTGCATGTGGAGGTCAGCTGTCATCTCACCACTGAACATGAACTACATTTATTGTAAGACTGAATACAGGAGAGTATAATATCTCTGCCCCAAAAATGGGCCAAAGCATTGATTTCATTAGACACTGCAGTACGAGGTTCACTGTTTGCTTAAGCTGCATTCCTGGGATTCCTGATCAGCTATAGGCCTGTTAAGTTTTGTCTGCGCTTGAGAACAAGCTCCATTACAGCACTCGCACCGGATCCAGTCGCTTAGTGATTCTTAGCACCGTCTGAGAAATTCAAAGTTAGTCATTCATGAATCATCCAGGGTTTGTTGGTTCTACATAAGAAAATAATAGTGTCACAAAAGAGGCAGTTTTGTCATCATTAAACCAATAGTTTTCACATATTTTCATTTTATCCAAATAAACTTGCCTTGCCTTTTTCTGTGTTTTTATTATGTAGCCTTGTTTTATCACTTTAAACAATCAAACAGAATCTAATGTATTCTAGAGGATTAGAGGGCATTTTCCAGACTCCAGACATTGCCTTTTCGGGCTGTATAAGAAGCAGAAACAACACTGGGTGTAGCCAGCATATAAATCAGTAATTTAACTTAAAAATTGTCAGAGAAGAACTAGAGTCATATTTTTAGAATCTTGTGCTGATGGTAAGTTCATAAGTAAGAGCGGTTATTGATGCTTCACAGGAGGAAGACTAAGAAGCTGTGGTGGCATTGTTTTGTGAATAATGGATTTTCAGATGGAGGCTTTGCGGTTATCTCACATCTGTGGCCTTCTTCTCCGACAGTTCCAGCTTCTCCTGAGCATCCTTTAGAGCCTCGGAGTACTTGTCCAGCTCATCCTCAGTTCCCTTCAGCTTCTTCTGCAGAGCGAGCAGCTCATCTTCCAGCTGACATGCAACAAACAAGGAATGAAATCAGTCCTGTGGACATGGGCATAAGCACACTCTAGTTTAAGGTGTTCCAGCATTGTATATGTAGGGCGATACATACTTTTACTGAATTAGTGTTGATGATTTCAAGTATTCTCATTAAAATCCGGAAATTGTCATCACACTATGCGGAGATTGAGAAGCTCCCACTTAGTTTGTGCATTATTTGACAAATGATGATAATCTGAGATATTGTTGCACTTAATTTAGGAGTTTCTGTTGACATTTTCTTTCTGGTCCAGATTTTGTTTTTATTAATTCTGAGGTAACATATATAATTCTTGTTCCTGAAAGACTTTTTTTTTTTTTTTAATGCTCTGATGGGTGTTTAACTCCCTTTTCCAAACAGCTGTTTTAATGTGTTTTTATGAGCAAAGAATGATAACAACATTAATTTAAAAAAAAAAAAAAAAAAAAAAAACCTCCAGTGCATTCATGTTTTAATAAATGACTGCAAACTTATAGTATTTGAAATGAATGTTGGGATCAGCTAATGCAAAGTTTAGATCGTGTAGGATTGTAGGTCTACTGATGTGATATTGTAGAAATACCTAAGTCTGTTGGTTTATTCTTGTGGCTACATTGTATATAAGTATATATTATAAAACTGTGATATAATGAATATGTAGTTTTTCCCATTTGTTTTGCTATGTTCATCTCTTTCACCCTTTTCAAACCATCATTGCGGTTATGCTAACAGTTTATGGTGACTAGAACATATAGAAAATGATAAACAAATCATAAATATTATTGATATTGTTTAAGTGATCTATCCTGCTGCCGACACATCCAGTCAGGAATGTTTCATCAGTAGGAACTAGCTCCCTTGTAAACCATTCACCGTGAGGTTTGTGGATTATCAGAGAGAACTGGGACATTCCTGCTGAAAAGATAGACGGCCTCTGAATTTTTGGAATTCTTTTGTAATTTGGGTGACCCAGTCCTGTAATTGCTGCAGGAGTCTGAGCCTGATGCTCTGTGTAATACATGCTGATTTTGCACATTAGCCTTTGTGTAATTTTGGAGCCTTCCGTCAGCCTGGCTGCAGGCTGGTGTTCAATTCATCTTGCCAAATATAGCAAAGAAAGTGTCTCTTAGCGCTGCCTGTATCCCCGCCATCCTAACAAACTAAAAAGCTCTGCATAATCTTCTTAGATTTCAAGCTGACTGCTCCTCAATGTGGAAGACATGCCGGGGGTCCACATGCGCAGTGCCACTGACAACTGTCACACCTTGTCCTCTCTGAGGGTATGAATTTAGCCAACAGAGGGAGGATTTTTTTTCTCCCCCATTTGCTTTTAAGCAGCTTCTGACTTTGTCTGAGCTTCCACAGCTCCCAGTTATGCAGCATTCCAACCGTACCACCACAATGACCACACCACCCCCAACTGTCCAATAACTGTCAGCATTTAGAAACCTCATATGTCCTATTATATTTCCAGATTCTACTTTTCTGTTTCATGTGCTTCAAGTATGCTATCATCATTACAATTATCTTGCTGTCAGAGACTTAAAGACTACCGCACCAAATATGGATGTTTTGGATTTGAGACGTTTTCATTCAGCTTTAGTTTAGATAAGGATGCTGTACAGATCAGCCTAAAGAAAAGAAAGCGTCACTGCTATGGAGGAGGTGTTTTAAGCCTATAGAGGCAGTTATATAATTTCATATAATGCCATTGATTCACAGTGAAGTTGAGTCTTCGCTTGATTTATGGTTCTCTGTGAACATCCTCCACTTTTTCCTGCCTACAACATCTCAAGAGTCAGTGGAAGTTGCTCCCTGTTAATCAACAGTCGGGAAATACTTGACATCTCGACAGTCTACATACATGCTTCCAAATGCTTTTTTTTCTGTCTTTGTCTTAGGCTAGATTGTAATTATAATACATTTAAGCAACAATATTTAAACTCATGTGTTCATAGTAATTTACTGAACTTTTCACAGACTCAAAAAGTTAAACAAAACTATGTTGAGATCCATAATATTCCAAAAGAGAACAAAGATGGCTCAGCAAAGATGCTGCAGTGTGTTGTTTTTATTATTTTTTTTTAAATCAATTTTATTAAAAATCCAGATATTTAAAATTGATATAAAATCACAAGTTGTTCAGTTTAGCAGCTGTTTTATTTCAGAACTTTGTATCTTTGCAGAAGTGCAGTTATGTACTGTGTTTAGTAAATATTCTTATAAAGTTTTATTTGAACTTTTTGTACAATACCATAATTTAAATGCTCTCTAGTTGGCCGAATGAAGCTAAGAAGAGTCCATGCATCCCATGATTTATCAGACACATCTCACCTGTTTGCATTTATCTTCTGCTGCCTTCTTGTCCGTCTCTGCCTGCTCTGCCCTGTCAATAGCATTCTCCTTGTCCAGCTTCAGCATCTGCATCTTCTTCTTGATGGCTTCCATGGTGACTGTTGGTTCTCAGTACCTCACAGGCTTCAGAAAGAAAAAAAAAGTTTTTGTTTCTTTTTCTTGTTCGGATGAGAAAGCCTCAAAGGAGCCTCAAGGCTTACGGTGGAGAGTGATGGGAAGATGGAGGGAAGAGGAGAGACTGTTGGGAGCTCAGAGCGGAGGAGAGGACAGGAGGATGCAAACTGAGAGTCAGTGGAGCTCTGTGTGATTTAAACTTGACTGGAGGTTTGGAGGCAGCCTCAGTCCCCAGTGACAGCCCTTTCCAACCCGTTTACCCCTTCTGCCACTCCCAGCCTTAACTACTGTAGAACTTTGTGCACACCCCCCACCCCCACCCCCAATATCTAAACTTCACCTCTCAAGTGCTCTTTGGAGGAACAACTTGATGTAAACTGTCAGACAATGTACTTGTTTGGATATTTTGTTTTGACACATCAGGAGAGGAACTGCATACAAGAAGCAGGAGAAAGATCCAAAACTCATCAAAAGGCATCAAAAGAACTTTGTTCATTTAAGTAATATGAGTTCTCTCTTTTTTCCTCTCTCTCTCTTGGGCTATCTATATGCCTGTGCTTTTGACTTAGGAATGTTCAAATTGATGTTAACACCAGAGTTGGTTAGAAAGGACATAGTTTTCATTCTACCACTGAATGAAAAAGGCCTGGATGGAAAATGATCCAGCCAAAGAAAATTTGGGGGGAAAGAGCTGTCTGCATGAGATCTAGAGCAGACAGGCGGAGTGTTCCAGTCCAACTACACAGACACAAACCACAGGTCCACTGCAACTGAGATCCTCTTAATTACCATTGGTTTGACAGACCTCTATTTAGAGCTGTTTTCTGTGATTTGTTAGGCACACCAAATAAAAAAGAGGCTGATTTTAAGCGCATTATCTTTGCATTTATACATATTTTTTTTAATGAGTCATACTTAAATTTTATACTTCTCTATTTAATTACAAAGAAATTGACACCAGAAAGGAAATTTGAGGAAAAAATGATAACTGATGGATTTCAATGTTGACATTGACATTTCTGTTTATGTCTCGAAATCTGCAATTTATGTCGAAATAGAAAGTTATAAAAGTCACTGAAGAAGCTTGTGTGTGATTGTGTATGTGTGTGTTGGTGACATCAGCACTGATGAACATGTGTGCCTGCATTCAGCACCACTATGCCAGCTGCCCAGACTAAAAATAAAGACCGAACGGAAAGCCAGAGAAAAGTTTGTTGTGTCGTAGCAGCTCAACTCACATCTGATATCTTGTATTTGGTGTTTTTTTTATGTTGCTGCTTTATCTTAACGCATAGTTAAAATGACATATTATAAAGACACTATCCTGACTGTGTGGTGGTGCAGAGGATGCTTTGCATGATGAACAAATCAGAACAACACCTGACAGGATGATAGCATTCTGGATTGTGTTGTTATTGTGTTTGTTTTTAAGATGAAATATGCCATTTAAAAGCAATTTGGATTATCTGAGGGAAAAATTGCATTGTCACATTTTTCTTAGTTTATCCTCTCTTATAGGTGCATGAGAGGACACTCTTTGTTCTGATAGTGGAGCCTTTTGTGCATCACACTGCACCAACAGATATTCAAAGAAATGTGTTACACATTTGCACAAAGTCCTGAAAAACCATTTGTATGTAGGTTTTAAACTTGGATTCCCAGAAGTCTCCTTGTGTAAATCTATCAAGTCAAATCTTTAGAAAATCTGGGAGCACAAATCTTTTCTTGCCTTAAAATTAAGAGCCTTCCATTACTGTAAGTGGAAGATGAGAGTTTTCTATAAGAGGAGAAGGAAAACTGACCTTTTTTGGCATATGTTTATAGAAGTGGTTGCAGTTTAACATTCCCAAGTTGCTGGATTACCACAAGCTTAGATCATCACATGAATGATAAGAGCGGTGACTCTGGACCGTATTTGGTTTGTCGGAATGCTGGCTGCTTGTGTTGTTATGATTACAAACTTCTTTCTCTGTATCAAATACTGATCTTTCCTGTTAAAACTTGAGGAAACTTGTTCAGCTTTTGCACTGATGATAAACTGGATTGAAACAGAGAGGCAGAGAAGGACGCAGTGTGAGGGGAAGTATAGAAGAAGTAAACAGAGACAGAGTGAATCAGGAGAAGAGTGAGAGAAATCAGAACCCTCCCATAGGAAACCAAGCTAAACTCCTCTTCTCCTTATATGGAAAAAACTCCCCCAAACGCCACAGTATCACCTTGGGAGTACAGTTAAAGTCCTGCTAAGTATAAATCACGAAGCTATGAGAATGGAGCAACTGACTACAGTTCATATGAATGCTAGCATGAAGAAAACAGACTTGCACAGTTGGATCTTCAATGTTAGCAGGAACATCAACTTTACACGCATAAAAAGTTGTTGTCAGTGTGTGTCTGTAAGCCTGCTGTGGCAACTACTGCACATGTGAGTAATCCAATGTAACACCTGTGTGGTGAACTGACTCACTAAAATGAGCATATTTGCCACTCAAAGCAAACATGCTGGCCCTTTTCAGCTCGGAGGCTTCTATAAAAACATGTCCAGTAACTTTTCAGCTGCCAGGGTGTAAACAATGTGTATAGTGTTTGAGTGAGGTAACAATTTAACATATTTGGTCCCATAACTTCTAACAGGTCAAGGAGGTCAGCAAGGGTGGGTGCAGTTTTCTTGTGCAACTCCAGTGCTGAGGGGCAGAGCAGAACTATGGTCAGCTTTTAATATAATAATCCCATCATACGGGCTGCACTTCGAGTATCTTTTCTACCTAATTGTGTCAAGATGAAACGTCAATTTGCCCATTCACACTTCATATCCCTGAAAGCTGCTACAATACACACCAGCTGTTTGAGTAATCATCTTGAGCAGGGGCTTCTAGAGTTATTTTAATGCTAAGCCTGTACTAGCCAAATAATTACTCCAGTGGCTTTGTGCGTTACAATACACTGACATATTAATATGTGGTATATTTTTAGGTGTATGAATACTTCTACTTATGTTTCACTCTTTCCTCGCTGAGATTGTCAGTGTTTCTTGCTGGGCTACCTTTCAAGCTTTGTGTATAAACAGTTTTAACTAGAGGATGATTCGCTGCACTGGGTTTCATAAATGCATGAGGAGAACATGCAAAATCAATGATAAAAGATGAGATTTGAACCAAGGGGCTTCTTGCGGTGTGGCAGCATAACTAACCCCTGAACCAAAGTAAAATTGCTGGTCATGGAAAGTTCTTTCTTAGATGGATTTTGACTGTCAATATGAAAGAAATTATCCACATTACTGAAATTTTACTGCTACATTTAACTGTAATTTATAGAGGTATAAGTGGCATGTGTAGGGAAACCTAAATAGCTGGAATGGTGCTATCTTGTGGTGATTATAATGTGGTGATAAGATCACCCAAAAGAAGCTTCTGAGTGCAGAACATGTATTTTTCCTGCAGGGGAGGTGTGGACATAAAAAATCCTGGCAGATTAAAGGACAGAAATCATTCATTGTTCTGAGCAGGATGGATTCTTGTCCCCTCTTTTATTTAACTTTTACGTAAATGAGTTGTGTGTGGGACTTATAGCATGTATCGTTGGCTGTTTGATTGGTAGAATGCTGGTGAACCATTTTATGGATGCAGATGAACCTCCCACCTTCAGTCTGAGTGTTGCTAGGCTGCAGCAGCATTATAATGTAAAGTAGGCTGCAATGCCAGCAAGATTGCTGTGTTCATATGCAGAAGCAAACAGGACATATAGATTCATCTTTCATAAACTTTCTAATACATGACTTGAGGTCTGTCCAAAAGATTAAATATCTTGGTCATTCTTTTAAAGATGAAGTGAGTGATGAAGATGATATATACAAACAATGTGCACAAGCAAACACCATTGCATGTAAATTTAGTTTTTGCTTTACAAAAGTTGAAGTGTGCTCATTTAAAGCTTATTGTACTCCATTTTATACAGCCCAGATGTAGTCTTTTGGGCAGTCTTAAAAACAAACAAAAAAAAGCCCTGCCAAGCCGAAGTTACAAGTTGCATACAAAGATGGTAGGCAAATAATACTTAATGTTTCCAGAGATGGGAGTGCTAGTCAGATTTTTGTCAGAGCACACAAAACACTTCCTAGGAATGTCATATTTACGTTTATGCAACGTCTGGACGAGTTCACAAATAGCATCATTGTAGCTCTCTAAAATCCTTTTTTGAGTTGCTCTCTGTACTCATTCAGATTGAGGATGCATTCGTTGAAATGAATCTATGTTTTAGATAATCTTGATTATATTTTTGTGATTTTAAGTGTATGCATGTTTTTTATGCTATGTCTTATGTGTGCTTTTTATGGGCCCGCGTCTGTTTGAAAATATATGTCAATTTAAATGGGGAATTCATTCCTATTGAGAAACATGCATGCGGTCTCCTGTAGTGCTTCCTCCTGTTCCACAGGGGGCGATCAATAGACACACTGATGATAAGACAAAAAGAGAAGATCGTTTTCTTCTTTTCCGTATTATGAATGAATGTCGGTTCCTTGACTTTTTCTTTTAAGTATAGCAATCAAAACAGCTAACTTTTATCACGAGCTGATATAAGCTCGTGTAAAATAGTTCAGGATGTCTGCAAGCGCAGTATATGTCTTGGATTTAAAAGGAAAGGTAAGATAACGGTGCAACGTTGCTAAGCTAATGGTAGCCTAGCTAACAAGGCAGCTAACACGGTCTTCTGACAGATTATGATGTAACTTAATCTGCTACAAAAAACATCATTTCATTTTTTAAAAGATTTGGCGGGGACTTAAATAATGTATTCATACCCAAAACGGTTTTCAGAGCTACCATGTGTGTTGAACTAAAAAAAAAAAAAGTGCTTTGGTATAGTGTAAAGAAAAATCTAATAAAGCCGAGTAATAATCAGGTGACCACATGCTAGCTACTACAGACAATGTAAAAGTTAAGCTGTACGCATTGCTCTAACATTAATAATCATATCTATTCATATGGTTTGTACTAAATGCAAAAGTCATCTGATCAGTGAGGCACAAATGTTATACATCAACATTGCTATACCTGAGGCAGCCGGTTTAACAGGATATGCTACACCCATCCAAAGTAGCAGGTGTATGTTTGTTCATGTACATATATATGAACAAAAACAGACATATATGTTGACTATATGCTTTCAAATATATTGTGATCCTAAAAAGAACAAAAAAACAATGGATCTATATAGTCCACTATCCAGTATCTAGGACTTCTGGTAACAGTATTGTAAAGAATTATTTTATTTATTAGTATTTCTGACCCAACAACTCGACAGTCCTGTCATATTCAGCAGCACATCTGCTTATTCTCCTTTTAGGTACTGGTGTGCCGAAATTATCGGGGAGATGTGGATATGTCAGAGATTGAGCACTTCATGACCCTTCTGATGGACAAGGAAGAGGAGGGAACACTGTCTCCTATCCTGGCTCATGGCGGAGTCCGTTTCATGTGGATAAAACATAACAATCTCTACTGTATCCTTCCTGGTTTTTGCATTGTGTTCATGCCCAACATATTATCAACACATGTTGTCATATATGCTGTATATTTTATGCCTTTGTTGGATTGTATTCCCTGTTTGTCTCAGACATTCTTGACTCATAACAACAGTGGTAGCAACATCTAAGAAAAATGCCAGTGTCTCACTGGTTTTCTCATTCTTGTACAAAATTGTCCAGGTAAGAACAAACGTTTAACTGAGTTTGGTACAAAGCAGTTTTAGTTTCTAACATAAACACAGCTGTATATATACAGCAATGTGATTAAAAAAATGTATTTGTGTTATCCAGGTCTTTTCAGAGTATTTCAAAGAGCTGGAGGAAGAGAGCATTAGAGATAACTTTGTTATTATTTATGAGCTGATGGATGAGCTGATGGACTTTGGATATCCTCAGACCACTGACAGCAAGATTCTACAAGAGTAAGCATGTTTATGATTTTTAATTAAGAATTCACAGGAGATTTAACCAATCACTCGATTATTTCCAAGCAAAATTGTTTGATCTTATCTTCTTTTTCTATTCCTTATTTTATTTACAATATTAAGATATAATTGGGGTAAACAGAAGTTGGCTCAAGTTCAGAGGGCATTGTACTTAGTAAGCATCCAATAACAAAAATCAGCCAATGAATACAGTTACCTGAAAATCCAGGTGAGGTGAACACACGAGTTAGCGGAAATTGAACAACTGACATTATAGTTATGTGCTGCTGTAACAGCCCTGTGTTGTTGTTTTTTTTATATGTAAAATCGTTGTATTTGTATAAATAATAGTTTGTTTATTCAACCTTTTTCGACCAAATTAAGTCACATTCGCCTCACATTTAGAAATATTCCCACTTCTCAAGGTTAGAAATGTTTCTGTGGCATTTCAAGGGTATTTCTCCTCATTTGTCACTTCATTGATGCTTTTTATGCACACAAAAATAGATTTTTAAGTCCTGGTTGAATCATTTTTCTATTTATTTATTTATTTATTTATTCATTCATTAAAATAAATAAATTGTTATTTAAATAAAGATTCATTATTCCAAATTTATATCTGCAGGGTTTTATTTCATTTGAAAACAAATAGACCTACATTTATTCTGCTTGCAAAGGAAATGTTTAATGTTGCACAAACTTTGCAGGCTGTGTAATGCTTTGTTTTGGGGGGTAGTTCTAGTTAGTTTGAGTTTGCAACATTTAGATTAGATATTTTTATGACTAATGCGTAAATAGATCGAATTGGTTTAGAAATTGCAAAAATAAATATACATATGTATATTTCCATCTTTGTTAAATCAGAATAAGCGGTTGATATTTACAAATGTTGTTGAGTCTCTTCAATTAAGTTTGTGACTTTATGAATTATGTTTTGACAATCGATGGGGCAAAAAACAGATAAATCTGCAGAAATCTTGATTGCAGGATTTAATCTTTTGTCATGCACTAGGCTCTTAGTCTGTTAGAAACTATCAGGTCCCCTAAACAAGCCACCACTAGTAATTTATTGAGCAAATAATCTGGGTTTAGCAATATTCCGTACACAAGGAAGATGTAATGCCTTAGTCTGATTCTCACACCCTTAATACGAGAACTTGGTGACAAATATTGTAGCTGTGTAGTCAAAATGAAATTGACTTCAATAGTGTGACTTTGGTGCTAAATTTTCCTCAGTTATAAACATTGCTATTCTAAGTCGGCCCTTATGTCCTCCTGCGGTGATCTGTTGTTACTGTGTGTCTACAAGTCAAACAAACCATCATGTCTTTATCATCAACACCTGTCGATGACTGTTGAACCTTACAGAACTGCTGCTGAAGCAGATATGTAGCAGGTTAACTGTGGATTTTCCCCAAGTCTTCTCTGATTACAGCAATAAGTCAAACAATCCTCACTTGTAACTGGGAGTCTCTGTTCCTCTTTGATGCCTTCTGGGAACACACCGCTGCAGACGGTTCATTTCCTCTTTTCTCAGTCTTGCCTCTGTGTTTACATTTTTGCATTTCAGATACATAACCCAGGAGGGACACAAGCTAGACACCGGTGCTCCGCGACCCCCTGCCACAGTCACCAATGCTGTCTCCTGGAGGTCAGAGGGCATCAAGTACAGGAAGAATGAGGTCTTCCTGGACGTCATTGAGTCAGTCAACCTCCTGGTGAGAACTCCTGATTTAAAAGGCCTGTGTTACTCAAGTAATGTCAGTAACAGGGGTTGTAAATTTCCTTCTTGTATGCGTCACAATACAGTCAGAGTGTCAAGTTAGTTGATCTTGTGGTTTTTTTACGATTTCTTTAAATACCTAAAATATGAGTCTCTCTCTGTGACACCCCCCCCCCCCCCCATATCGTTCAGGTCAGTGCCAATGGTAATGTTCTGCGTAGTGAGATTGTTGGCTCCATTAAGATGCGTGTTTTCCTGTCTGGAATGCCCGAGTTGCGGCTGGGCCTGAACGACAAGGTTCTGTTTGAAAACACTGGACGTGAGTTTTCTCTTTGTCCCAAGTGTATTTAAATGACTTGAGTTGGGTCATTAAGCAAACATAGTGATTTTTTTTTTCTTTTCTTTTTTTTGCAAGTTCCGTCCACTTTAAGCTGATTCACACACTTGTCTGTTTTTATGATTTTTTTATTCGTTCATTTGATTATTGCAATGCAGGAGGAAAGAGTAAATCAGTGGAGCTGGAGGATGTCAAGTTTCATCAGTGTGTCCGTCTGTCTCGGTTTGAGAATGACCGCACCATCTCCTTCATTCCTCCTGATGGAGAGTTTGAGCTCATGTCCTACCGCCTCAATACTCATGTGAGTAATGTGTCTTAACTACCAATGCACAGGGAGAACCCGAGTCTGGATTAGAGTAAGGATTCACGCTCCAGTTTAGAAGCATTTTCCACACCGACCACTGTAACAAAGAATCAGGGTTATGTATAGATTACTAATTTACTTGTAATGAAAACAGGAGAGGGTCTAGAGAATATTTTGTGTGGGAGCACAGACAGGAAAAGGGTGGCGCATATAATATTACTATTACTATTACTAACAGAGCCAGTCAGAAGAGTTTTTTGCATCGTATATTCTAGGGCTGTGACGATATGCGTTTATCCCAAATCGATTCAACTATGATTTTCTTTGGGTGCCGATTCGATTTTAATTGCGATTCTCACAATTCCTCAATATTGCTGATTTTTGTAAATTAAAAACAAAATAAATGGATAAAACTTTTTTTTTCTCATCATTTTACTTGATTTAAATGAGGAAAAAACAACACAGTAGCCAGACCATTATTCTGTTGCTATAATGCCCAAGAAGACAAGTTAAAAGATCAACAAAAACAATAAAAATGACCAAAAAAAATTTTTTAATGGATTTTTATTTAGTTGAAAAAAAATCGATTTTTTTGTGAAAAAAAAAATCAATTTCAAAATTGTGAAGCAAAAACATCCAGATTTTCGATTCGATTTTCCCTCCCATAGTATTTTCCCATTAAATGCAGATAATTCTTTAAATTCCAGCAAAATCTCTTACATAGAAGTTGATTTGAAGAAGCTAAAACAAAAAAGTTATAAGAGGTTAATCTAATCTGCCCAAGAAACCGTCTACAACATCTTTACTTGCAATTTTGTCGGTCAGACCAGCCCACCTTACCCTAAAGGCTTCCGTAATGGCCCTTTTTCTCTAGCACCTACTAAGCCCTGCCCCATTTCAGCCGACGCCACTCAACCTGGTTTCAACCGTTTCCATTACAATTGCTTAGTGTTGGCAGGGTCACCGTCGCAAGGCGGCTGATAAGTATCGCGAAGTCATTTGTTCACAACACACACGGGACAGCAATGGAAGATGTCAAGGTCATGCTTTGCCTGCTGCTCGGGCTATGGCTTGTAATCAGGAAAAGATTCCATGAACCGAGCAGGAGAATTGCCTGCTGATACTGCCCAAAGTTGTTATCCGGAGTCGCTCTCATGACTCACACTGTGACATCAAATGGCGAGTATTGGCCTGCAAACTGTACACATCGCATTTTCAGCCCTATTCCGCACTAAAAATGTGTCTACTCAGCCCCGGAAGATCCTGAAGGAAACGCCTCCAAACCAGCAATGTCAGAACTGGCTCATTTAACCTAATAGACAGGGCCAGACTGGCCCTCCAGTGTACATGGCAGTTTCCTGATGTCCAAAATGTATTTTATGGGTCTCATTGGTTCATAAAACTCAGTAGGTTGGCGAACCAACTAACGCTGGACTGCCCGCTACATTTCTAAACTTGTGCCCCGTTTATGTGACTTCTCTCCTCTTTGACTGGAAGAGATAAACGTGCCACAAATCTCTGGCATTGTTCTAATTTTCCTGGTAAAAAAAACTCCCTTTATGGCGATATCTATCTACATCCAAGCTTTCTGACCTTTTTGGGAAGTTATAGGCAGACAAGTTCCATTTGAATAAAATGGAGAGCTTGGGGAAACAAGCAAATAGTGTTAGATTTTAGGAAATAATAAACTGGTTATTACAACTAAAATTCTCGTCTAATGTAAAAAGTAAAGCAAAATTTGTATAGAAATGACCAGTGACATTTTTACATCAAGAGTTGCTTATTCAAGCGGATCCTGCTTTTTATGTCTTTAGTTGCTTATTCTTCATTGATTATGAGAGGAACGTGTTTTGAGACAAATCACAGGGTTTTTATCAGTGTTCAGAATTCACTGTTTAATAGTTGTTGCATCTGGTCGTTTTATGACATTTACATCTTCTTGCATCAAACTGAGGAGGAGCAGTCGCCTAGTGACAACTGAGGTGGGTTTTAATCTGGAAGAAGGATTCAAGTTCCTCATGTGCCAGAAAAGGTGAACCATTCTGGGCACATGAGCAAGACCCTCAACCTCCAACTGCTCCTGGGGGGCTGAAACATTACAGCCCACTGTGGTTCAGTAAAGCTATGGATGGGCAAAATGCAGTGCCTAATTTCTCAGTTGATATTATTGCTATTAAAAAATGTAAACAGTTTTGGCAAACAAATGTCACCTACAGAGGGATGTACAGGATAATGCTGCATGACTGCTGCTTTAGGATCAAGTATGCAGCTGTGTTAATGTAGAACAACATATAAGAGTACATTGGGTGCTGCATTCACTTGTACTTGCACATCTGACAATTTGTCTGAATTTCATTGTCTATATTTGGGGCATCACCTCAGGAGGGGCACTCAAAGTCTGGAGGAACTGGGTGGAGGTCACCCATCTACCTTAACTCTAATGAAAGTACAAGTACAATTCCTTTGTTAACCAGGTAAACTAGGACTGTTCACTTAAAATTTAGTGTGCAGAATGTAGTGACATCTAGTGGCACAACACTAACATTGGAAGCAACTACATCAAATCATATCAAACCATACTTTATTTAAATAGCACTTTTCATACGTTAAGCAATGATATATAAAATATATAAAAACTAATCAATAAATAAACAAATGCATGAATAAATAAACAGATTTAAAAAAAAAAAACCATTTCAAGTAAAGCTAAACTATAAAGGTGGGTCTTGAGCCTTTTTTTTAAAAAAAACAAAAAAACAAAACATCTACCAACTCTGCGGCCCTGAGATCCTCTGTCAGGCTGGTCCAAAGGCGAGGCCTATAAAACTGGAACGAGGTGCTGCTGTACATTTTAGATTTAACTTTTGGTATATTTAAAAGGTTGGTACTAAAAGACCGCAGGGTCCGCGAGTGTTCATAACTTGAAATAAGTTCAGATAAATAAGAAGGTTTAAAACCATTAAGACATTTGAAAACAACTAAAAGAACCTAAAAATGAATGCCCCATTTATCTAAAGTCTAACCTCACAGATACTGTTGGAACAAAGAAGGGTAACATTTTGAAGAAGGAGGGAACCAGCTTCACTAGAGACTAAACTCTAAGTTTGTTACATCTGTGAAATCTTCTGCAGTTAATGTGGGATTCAGATGAATATATCTGAAAGGTAGAAGTGAGTCTAACAAATTCATTCATTCATTCATCAAACAAATTAAGAAAAACTTATTGTCACTAGATGATGTTTTAACATGTTATCCTGGTCCTGCTAATTATGCAAACAGTAATTGTTCACTTGCATTTTGTTCAGACTGATTTTGTCCATTTTTTTTTTCCATTAAAGCACATTTCACCCAACATAAAAGCTCAAACTCACTCTGCATGTTTATGTGAGATTAGAAGTAGATTACTTTGACTAAAACTGGATATATAAAATGCATGTTTTCAAAACTGAAATAGCGCAAGATGATGATGCATTTGGAGCTTAACTAACACTTGCATATAACTACTAGGCTATACTGTGTCCCACATAAAACATTAGAGGCCCCAAAATTTCTTGATCATTTTGTCACACAGTCCACAGTGTTGTGAAATTGGCTATGCTTTGGTGAATTCAATTTTCTTTAATGCGTGTTTATTGGGAGAACGGTAGTACAGCAATTAGATAACCATGTCAAACCATAACCATAGCTCTACTTGGCTCTGCAGCTTTCCATTCAATCCCCAAGTTCTTTCATTTTGATGGATCACCACATTCAGATCTCCTGGGCCAGTGCCCTTCATTTTGTGCAAATTTGTAGGTGACAAAGTTTAAACATCAAAAAAAAAGAAGAAAAATACAAGCAAACAAGAATAATAAAGGATAAATTAGTCCAAAACAGAAACTTGTGAGTCTTGAGGTTGGATTTCATGTGGAGCATCATGACTAAGTTTAGATACGTATACACAATAAAAAGTACAAATTCTCATTCCATAGTTAAGAATATATAATGGTGATTCCAATGATATTACTCTTAACAATATTAATGACAGTAATATGAATAATAATAATCAGTCACAATAAGATAAGTAATGTTAATAATACCAATCACATCAATAATTATTGTCACTCACTAATCAAATCACATCAAACTTAATTTATGTAACATGTTTTGTACAGATGCATCTCAAAGTGCTTTACAATATAAAAACTATTTTACATCTAAGGACACACACATGCAACCACACACACAATCCCACTCTTCCCCTAACCTTATGTACCAAAATAAAACAAAAATTCCTTCAGTTTGTGTCTCTGTATCTGACTCGACACTGCTGTGAGGAAGGAAAATCTACAATGTCAGCTAAATAATGGATCCAACGGCCTATTAACAATGACTCCTTCATTTGAGTCAGGTGTTGTAGAGCAGGGGAGCATTGAAAACCTGCTGGACAGTTGCCCAAGAAGCCTGGATTTGGTGATCCTTGCTCTGTTCATGCACAACTTTTTGGAGAACTCAATATCGCAACTAATGTTCCACGCTTGTCATTGTGGTAAATGCATCTGCTAAATGAGTAAAGATGGAGTAAAGATGGTATAATGCCTGTGGTCGTAGTGGGAGGGAAGTGGTGCAGTAGAGCAAAATACAACAAAGGTCTTACATCTGTATCTATTTGCAGTAGATGATATTGTGATTTTTACACGCCTGTTGTAAAAAACTGGACTTCACGTTTGAAGGTTCAGGTTTTAATGCCTTATTAAACTTTTCTGCTTCATTGCAGTAATAGTTTATTAATTCATTTATCAGCTTTTCTTGAAAATCAAAAGGGTTTTAAATATTAAAAATCAACATTTAGTTATTTAGGGCTGTCAGGTAGCCAAGCTGTTTGAGCAGGCGCCTCAATGTCCTGGTTGAAGTTGGTCACAAGCCAGGACCAGACTGTGTCCTGGTTTGAAGGGTCTGGTCCCTTTCTGTCTGCCCACTTTCCTGTTCTACCACAAGAAAAAACTAGATTATTAGCCAAAAATTATATTGTTTTCAGATTATTAAAGCAGATATAAATTTTCTGAAAATCTAGCTGAGGTGGTACTGAATTGGGCAGATTTCTGACTCTTGAAATCTTTGAAAATTGAAATATGCAACTTTCAAGTTTTTTAAGTGTTTAAATCTGAAATGCACTGCTTGAAACTTTACTAGTAGTGTTTTTGTGACAAAGTGCCATCTGAATTTTTGCTATTTTGAGAAAGTAGAGAATTACTGCTTCGCCTCAAACTGCACAGCTGATTTGAATTGGTTTCTGTTGTTAGTATTTTTCATTTTCATGATTATAAAAGACATTTGCATCAACTCAAGTTATGGAGAGTTTGATTTTCAAAGAGCATTCATTGATTACCTGGTGTGTTACCCACACTGTGCTTGGGAGCATTCAAAACAAGCTGTTGAAAGAAAGCATTTGATTTTTTTAGGCAGTCAATAGTATATTCAGTTAAGTAGGATACACTTTGAAAAATAAAATTGGTTTTATTTCTTTTACATTTGCATATTTCATAAAACCAAAATTTGGTTCATTATAGCATGATGACTATTAAATAACCGCGATTTTGTTTTGGTTATCTTGTTCCATTCCTCTGCTTTGTACTACCCTCCGAATCTGCAGCATTTTCTGTTAGGGGGTTCATCTAGACCTATAAATGGAGCCCAGTGCCTCTAATAAAGGGTAAAATGATCATGATTCCTTAATCCCTGAAAGAAAAGGGCCATTTCACCTTTACAAAATGTAGGATCCTGGCCAACATGAGGAACTTGAATTGAGCTTTAAAATGTTTAATGTAAAAGCAACTTATGGCTACAGTATGGTGGTCAAAAATCCTAAAACTTTTTCAAAATGCTTCAATAAAATGCTTGAGTTCCACATTAAGAGAGGCACAATTGTGCGGCTGCTTTTCGATGATTGAGTTTGATGTTACAAAATCACATGTTGTGAAGTGACTCCCAAATTTTTATGCAATCTGTGCATTCCCCCAGATTTCCTCTGCAATACTGCGTTTACACAAGACAGATTCCACTCCATGCAAACAGCGTTGTTTGTTTCTTGTTAATATCTGAGAAAACAAAGGTAGTTTATGTCTTTTACTCAGATGAGTTCATAGTTCCTGTAGTAATAGATTTCACCCAACAGGTGGAGACTGTGACTTATGGTTTGAACTGGCATGTGCTTAACTAATGAAGACAGTGGACTGAAAGGTCTGTTGATTATTGCTGATATTCTTGTGTTGTTTGTGTCCCAGGTGAAGCCTTTGATCTGGATCGAGTCTGTTATTGAGAAGCACTCCCACAGTCGGATCGAGTACATGATCAAGGTTGGTCACTTTTAGCCGTGTCACGTGTAGCTCAGCCATTGTTGCAGTCAGGGTTCCTGCTAAGGAAACAAAACAAAAAGAAATCATTTGGCTGTGATCCTGTTCAGGCCGGTTTAAAGTCGGTTCTTGGTCATTGCAAAAGGACACTCCAATGATTACCAGAATTACTATGCCATGTATCTTGTTGTCAAGCAGAACAATCTGATGTCTTAGTAAGACAATGGCAAAGTCCTGGTTTAATACCTCGCTGAGGCGGAACATCGTGTTGAACTTGACCTGCTTGTTTTGGTTCTTAGGCAAAGAGCCAGTTCAAAAGGCGTTCCACAGCCAACAACGTGGAGATTCACATTCCTGTGCCAACGGACGCTGACTCACCCAAATTCAAGACCACAGTGGGCAGCGTGAAGTGGGTGCCTGAGAACAGTGAGATCGTCTGGTCAATCAAGTCCTTCCCTGTTAGTGCAAAGCATGACTCATGAGTTATATACTCATGGTTACAAATGACACTGTAATCTTATGGTTGGATTGTTGTTGGTTCACACATGAATGTTTTTTTTTTGCATGCAATAAATTCCCCTTTTTTCTGTTATTTTTAACGCAGCTGTTGTCAGCTAAACCAATTCCTCTCTTACCAGAACAAAGTGCTTTCTGTTTTACATCTTAAAGCACAATAACTTTACTTTTGATCCTGTGTCTAAAAGCTTGTGTTGCAACTTGTCACAGGGAGGGAAGGAGTATTTGATGCGAGCCCACTTCGGTCTGCCAAGTGTCGAGGCTGAAGACAAAGAGGGGAAGCCACCAATCAGTGTGAAGTTTGAGATCCCTTACTTCACCACTTCAGGGATCCAGGTATGTTCCGTACAGCATGACCTCAGTTAAACCGCTAATTCTGCAAATAATTGATCGAACCTGAACGGAAAGGTGTTTATTGCAGGAGCATTTAGCACATAAGTTCAGTGTGTGAAGGTTTAACACACTCCTCTGTAATAAACCATGTGGGAGCAGATTCAAACAAATGCTTCATATTTTCACCTTTAGTCATTATTTTTAATTCAGGATTTTTGGTGTGTGGCTGCGACCACGTCTGTCCTCTCTTTCCAGAGGAATTTAAACAATTCACATTGGTCCTGTTTTTGGCCAGTGGGGGCAGTAAGGGAGTACAGTTAGACTCCTTTAGTGGTGAAGTTCATTTCTGCTGCTGAAGCAACCAGAAAGCAACTGCACATCAACTTGAACTTGGCCCCCTGCTTTTATCTTAATCACAGTGGCATAAAATGTCATCTCTAGTAACAGGTTAGTAGATTAATTGATTTTTGATTGCATACAATAAAGAGTAAAGCTAATGGTTAGATTTCATGCTGCTCTTATACTGACCACAGTCTTGCTCAGATGTGCTGTACTTACCATCTAATCACAGTTGTCTTGTGATTATATGTGTAGCCCCACAACACTAAGTCAAGTTTTGACATGTTTTGGTGAGTGGAAACTAACTTAATTAGAAAATATCATATTATTGTCTCAAAAGAAAACTGTATTATCTTCAGGAACATTTATGTAAGTACATGCCAGGTTTTATATGGTGGATCCTCACACAGGACAAGAGTTTCTTTTTAAAATTTGTTTTTTTTAAAAATCTCTTGAACATCAGTTAATCATTTAACCTGACTTTGTAAAACACAAATGCATTTAGTTAACAACTATTTTGAAAACAGACCTTCTCTTTAAATATAATGCTTAAATACAACTTCTACAATCATATCATGAACACAGCATGTTAGTATGAGCTGACTTTTTTGTGTAGTTATTTGCATATACAGAAAATGGCCTTATCTTGAAATGATAAATCCTTAAAAAGAATTTCAGGATCAGATGGTGATGCAGATCTCTCTCAAATTCAGTGGATTTTAAGTTTGTCCAACTCATTCTCAGAAAAAAAAAGAAAATCTGGTAATTCTTGTAACAGACAGACAGATAATTGCCGGCCTAACCTCTGCCACCTCCTTGGTGGCAGTAAATATAGTCCATAAAACAAAAAAGACCAAAATATAAAGAATTGCGATACATGATTAATCTTTCTTGTTTTCAATTAAGTTTAAGCACTTCATCAGCTGTTCAAATGCTTGGTTATTCATTTTAAAAAAGATAAATATCAGCCTGGTTATTAAGGGCTGAGTTTAAGGTGTTTGAGTGAGAGAGGGTGTTTCTATATTTATTATAAACATCTGAAATCCAAGGATGGGTAAATAACAAGCAGCGTGTTTTTGGCCATAAGCTCTGTGTTGAACACGGAGTTGATTCTTCTGAAGTGTTTCAGCCCTACCCTCCTCTTAGATCGCTCACATTTATATCTGAACTTTTAATACTGCTTTTTGTATGACTCACGAAAAGAGCTAAAAGGTCACATTTTCCAGCTTCCCCACATTTCCTCTAATTGTCAATAAAACATTATTAAGTTGTATGAACATTATGCTGCCCACTCGGAAAGAAGAAGCTCAAACCAAAGTTAATTACATGCATGTTGTAATTCGGGGGTGGGGGTTCACTTTTAATATTTTTTTAAAAGGTGATGTTAGTGTCAAATGAAATTCTCTTTTTTCCATATTTATTTTCTTTGCCAGAACATGAGTGCACACATGGCTGATATCAGTGCAGTAACAAAGGCAGGTTTTTACTGGTTTATTTATAGTTATGAGAAAAAAAAATGCAATTCCCAGCATTAAGTTTTTACATAATTTATATATCTTGTCATAAAAAATGTTAGAATACTGTGTGAAATTAAAAATAAAAAACAGAATATATGTTTTATACATAATTTAAATCCTGTATTTTATACAGTTCAAACTGTAGAAACCTCTTATGCTGAAACTACAAAACTGTTTTTCTTCAGGGAAATTTCTGTGGTTTTTAACTTTAGACCAGCAACAAAAATGTCTTTTTTTTTTAAAAAAATAGTGGCTGCATAAAAATGCAAATTGCAATGAAAGATGTATATAGCACACAGAGTTTGTTTGTTTGTTTTGTTTCCCCTTTTATTTGTGCTAGAAGTCATACTGTAGCGGGCAGTGCGGTTTCTGTAGATACAGTGCTGATTTGAGTTTTGGTGATGGATCCTCTTTTTAGTGGTTTTATACAAACCTTGATGACTTGTATTCAAACACAAAATTGTTTCCTGTTCACTTCAGTTGGGTCACACCCTGCAGAAGTATCACTGCTTTAGTAATGAGCGTTATGCGCTGCTGTCTGCAGCACATGACCCTCATCCATGGATGGATGGATGGATTCTATATTGACCAAAAAGCAAGGGCAATTCAAATAGATAAGTCTTTCATTTCAGCATAATTTACAATATCTTGGATTTAAATAGTTATCACAAGGTATTTTAGTTGTCTCTCCATCCATCCATCCACTTTCTGCCACTTATCCGTGGTCAGGTCGCAGCGGTAGCAACCTAAGAAACCCAGTCTTCCCCAGGGTCTCCTTCCACAGAGACGTGCTCAGAACACCTCAACAGGAAGGTGTCCAGGAGGCATCCTGACCAGATGCCTGAGCCATCTCAACTAGCTCATCTCGATGCAGAGGGGCAACAGCTCTACTCTGAGCCGCTCCCGGATGGCCGAGCTTCTCTGTCTCTAATGGGAGAGCCTGACCGCCCTGCAGAGGAAACTCATTTCAGCCACCTGTACCCATAATCTTGTTCTTTTGGTCACTACCCACAGCTAGTGACCATAGGGTTAGGGTAGGAACATAAACCATCTGATAAATCGAGAGCTTTACTTTGTCTAATAAAATAGTTGTCCAATAAAACAATTTAAATGCTACTTTTTTTTAATTTTTTTTTTTATTGGTTTTCTGAAATATGCAGTCACAGACTGAAGTATTCAGTTTAGTGTTTCCATTAAAAAAGACATGTAAGACAAAACCACATCTTAAATACACAATCAGCCATGAAACTCGACTGCTGCTAAGCTCATGTCAAGCTTCCTTCTTTCCTTTTTTGTTTTTCTCATACTGTTTTTGTAGCTTCCTGGAAGGAAACCACCTGAAAAGTTTTCATTCTGGGTCACAATATCCCACAAGTACTTTATTTGGCCCTTAACACATTTTAGCACAATGCTGCAGTTCACTCAGCTGTGCTAAATCATTTTTTAACAAATGTTTCAGTCTGAGTCGATTTCTAGATTTGATTTTTAATATTTTCAGGGTGGAAAAAAAAAAAGGGCATAAAAACATGTACCCTAGCTACCAAGATGAAATCTTTACAACCTGACTTGTGCTCTGCCTTTGTGACCAAAAGCGAACTTTTCCCATGTTTGCATTTCTGAAGGACCCACCATCTCGGGGGTAACGCAACAAGGAACCACATTCCCATCAAACTTTTGTGTCAAGCCTGCAACCTTTTTCCTTATTACAGGGCAGAAGCTGACTGGGTCTCAGACTCTAATGCAGCCACTCACCCCACGCTCTACGTGTGAGAAGGAGCTGTGAAGTTTAATTAGACGCATGTAAATATCAAAGCATGAGAAAGTTCTTCTTAACTCTACCACTAAGTGTAGGGGAGCGCACATGTGAAGTACGTGTGATGCACGTAAGTCCACTTTATAAGTTTAACTAGAAAATGGCGTACCCCCACACGTCGAGTGAGCGGAATTAAGAGCAGCAATGTTTGTTATATTTTCAAACCTTTTGCCTCTGTAGGTGAGAGAGAGCCCAAACAAGTTGGCAGATGGTTTTTGGGCCATAGCGTCTACCAAAAGCCTGATAAATCCAGACCACACATGTAGTCTGTACTTACCAAACGATATACTACAAACATCCTCTTTTTCCCTTCTCATCTTACAAGCCATAATGATATTTTGTGGAGGTTGGCCTTTGATGCCGTTTTGCTGACTGCGTACCCACGGTCAGGCCAACTGCATGTTTGGCTACAGGCTGCAAGGAGAAGTGCTGCGCCGACAGACTCGGTGATCCTGCGTCTGTGTGCTTGTCGTCATGTCTCTGGTGACCACGGCGCTCCCTCGCTCTGACCTCACTGAGCACTGGAAGGTAATAACAAGGCGGCCGGTGCAGAGGCCCTATCAGAGGCCCCGTTGCCACTTGACACACAAATTCCAGTGCTGTCTGTCCTGCTTTCAGCTGGGAACTGCCATGGTGGAGAGTCAGCATGGCGACATCTTGCAGCGAGGGGTCACATCGGCTTTAAAATGGCTGTCCTTTCAACTCTTACAGTTCAGTTGCTGTTTTTATGCATTTGGTGTGTGTGTCCACTGAGGATTTGGTGAGAAAGTGTTCACCGCAGAATTATACTGGTGCATAAACTGTGTGTAACAAGTTTGGTTTGGTGTGGCTTTGCATGTTATTCCTAAAAAAAAAAATAAAAAAAAAAACTGTAATGAGCCATCATTTATTTATTTATTCACCATTTTTATTTTTCATTTCATTTAGGAAACTGGACTAATATTTCATTTAAAAAAAAAAAAAAAAAAAAAAAAAAACAAAGAAAAGAAATTCAAACCAATTTTTTTTTCTTCAAAAAAAAAAAAATTCTGCAGTCAAGTTCAGCACAGTTCAAGAATAGCAGGGTATTTTTATAGCCTCTTCTCGAAATTGAGATCTGTGGTAACACATGATGAAATATTGTTCAATGGCTTGTGAAAGTCCGATCTCGATTTTGCTGATGTGCATGTTTTTTGGGGGTTTTTTTTTGCATAAACTACAGTTATGTAAATGAACATTTTGTGTCCCTTGAAAGCTGCGCGATGGCTTTTTTTTTTTTTTCTCCTCTCGTCAACGTGACTCATACTACAGCTTCCTCATCAAAAAACTACTCTTACTACAACTTAGAGCTTGCCACAGACTTAAAGGTGCAATCTAAATGCATGTCCTTTGCTCACAATCAGATTTGAAATGCTCACAGCTTCAGTTTAAATGGATTAAAATTGTGACAGTGGGATGCAGAAAATGTGGCACAAATTTACCAAGTACTTCAATTATTGAAGACCTATAACAATGTGGACAAGGGTAGCTGCTATATGCCAAGTCCCCAAGTTTCAATTACTAATAATCTGTGTATCAGTTGGTAAATAAACACATCATTATTTTGGACATGGGGTGTTTTTGCTTTGTGAGTTTGCATTTTCTATATATACAAATATTCTTGCATTAAGCTTTACTTCCAATATTCTACTGGGACGTCCTCTAGGCGCTTATAAACCTGTGCAGGATCAGTTTTAAGCATAAATGGAAAATGTGTAAAATGAGGTATTTTTCTCCTATAAAATGATATTCACAAACTATTTCTTCTTTGGTAATGAGGATGTAATCAGATGCAAGCGTCTCTTTTTTGTGTGTTGTGAACAGTTTTATGACAGTTTTGGTTTTTTGTTTATTTCCGGGCAGGTGCGTTACCTGAAGATCATTGAGAAGAGTGGATACCAGGCTCTGCCGTGGGTGCGCTACATCACCCAAAATGGAGGTATGTCAACAGTTCATTGTTAGTTGTGCAGAGTGCCCATATGTGCACGTCTTGGGCAACAGTTGGGCAATGTATTGCAATATGGTGGGAACTGACCTTGAACAGATGCAGTTAAAAAGGGGTTACACAGCAGAACATGAGGCAATGTGGCAACGTCCTGCAAAATGTGAGAAAGTGAACTTTTCTTTTCTTGAGCTTCCCTGATCTTCATGCTGAGATTACCAAGGTTGCACATGTTGGTCTTTTTGCTAATGTTGCCACTAATTGCAAAACATCCTCATCTCATTTCCTTTGTATTCCATTCATTCTGGGTGGAAAGCATCAGCTGCCTCCACTTGATTTCTCTCCGATTCCCTCTTTTCTTTGTCCATTTGATTAAGTCTTGTCCATTTCCTCCCCAGATTACCAGCTCCGGACTCAGTAGGCAGCTCTTCGGCCATGTGTAGGCAGGTGGAAATCACAACTGGGTGGAGTCAAGCCGCTAATGTGCTATCAATGGCAGGTGGTACTTACAAGACCAGAGGACTGTCAGTATCTACTTCTTGTTTAGTTCGTTATTTGTTAAAGCTCTTTTCTTTCACGATCAATGCAAATATTAGACTGAGCCTTTGGTTAGACATGGTTAAAATCCTGATTATGTTTCACTGCTATGCGGCTCCTCACATGACGGAGACCAAGGAAAGCAGGAGTAATGTTTACATCCTTGTACATGGTGCAAAGTTGTACACAACCTGTCAGTGGTTTAAGTGAGTATGTTACAATTCTTGTCGAAAGTTACTGTAATCACCTTCACACAGGTCAGCAACACTCATTCAGCCTCAGTATATTTTGTTGTATGAAAGCTGCTTTGTTCTGTCACAATTCCTGTTTGTTGACTATCTGTATATACAGTATTTGTTACATTAATGAACTTAAATTCAGTGTTATTAGATAAATAACTGTAAATTAAAAGCTTTTTTTTTTCTTTTTATATCATTTTTTTTCCACATGATGCCATTGATACATGCCATAGCATTGCCTTCCTGCGTGGCCAATGTGTGTTTTGTCTATTTTGACTCCCTTGACGTTCAGCTTTCCAAAAAATATTAAACATAGTGAGTTCAAGCTGCAAAGGAAGCACCCAGACACCTGTTTTTCTTCTCTCTGTCTTTAAGCCCACCATTTTCAATCAATAAATGTCTATTTAGAGAAAACCAACCATCATCTGCTTGCGTCATTTCTTGGGTGATGTCACCAGGATCATCAATTTACCACAGAACAGTGAGGATGGCTGAAAGAAACAGAGGAGGGGGGTTTTCCAGTGTCGAGTGTGTGGTTGCTGTTACTCTAGGATGGTTCTTTCCACCTCATCCCTGAGCTCTTTTCAAACAGTGCAAGCCTTAATTCTAGGAGCCCCGTAATATCACAGGCAGCTGAGTGCAAGCACTCCGTAAACAAGCAGAATTGGAAAGGATGTGACTCAAACTGTGGTCAACACTCGCAGACATGTTAGAGAAAAAGTGGGATGGATCCGTACAGACTGGTTATTGTTCAAGCCAAGCCAGGCTGCAGTGGTCCCACATGAGGTCATTGCTAAAGTTTGTCCTACAAGGGGACTGTGAAACTCCTAATACACGTGAGTCACTCCAAACAGGTGCTGAAAGTTCCTTGTTTATGTCACCATGACCTCTTCTTAGTAATCGCTGCGTATATGCCAAACCTGATTCTCTGTTATGTTCAGTAAAAATTTATTTCATTTCTGCTTTTCAACATCTACACGGCGGGTGTGTCAAGTTTACAGACAAAATATTCACTTTCTCAAAAGAGAACGCTATGTGATCAAGCTATAGATGCTCAAGATATGCTGTTATCTTTAGCCATCTTTTTCCCCACAGACATTTTGTTTTGAATAACAGGATTAAAAATAACTTGTTGAGTCAAGCATAGCCTGTTTTAAAGCAGTGTTATTGTTTTTTTCAGCTGGTTCAAACATATTTGATTCTGCTGCATTAGAAGAAAATGTAATCCATGGATGATGGTGTCACGATGAAGTTGTCTGTTTTAGGACTTTATTACAGCTTTTGCTGAAAATCGCATTTATTGTTGGAGGCCTGTTTCATCTGAGAATGCTTGCACTACTTATCAGTTATCTGAATGACAGGTATGAGACTGGCGATTTCACCTATTCAGACCGGATTAGCTTTATCTTGTCTGCAACAAGCTTTTAAACCGTTTACGGTTAAGAAGGCTCCTAAATGACGTTTTGGAAAACAGGAGGGTCTACTCTGTCTGGCATGATTACAACTGTTACTTACATAATAACTTAAGCATCTAACTCCTGGCCGACGTTTGCTCTCCCGCACTGGGGCACGGTTTCTGTGATGCTTGGCAGGGCATGTGATATAGTATTTGGCACATGATGAGAAGGACGCATTCATGCAGCAAGTTCAGCCTCTGAGGAGTTGGAGGGGAGACCTGACATACTTCAAGTTTCAGAATTGCTCAAAGACAACTTGGTTTCTGCAAACCCCGATTAGACACACAAATATTTAACTCAAACATATCTAACACGAAGCATAGGGTTATAACATGTTGCTCAATTAGGTTATAATGTAGTTGTTTGAAAAATGAATAAAATATCTATTTAAGCAGAGTATAAAGACAAGTGAGAGACAAGTCATATAAGTTAATTATAAGAAAAAAGGAATTTCACAAAAATATCCATTTTATGGATGTCTTATAAGCAGCAATCATGTTGGAAGTGAAGCTAATCTGGAAGTTTAAGATAGAAATGCATCAAACTGCATTTTCTTGAGGATTTAATGCTCCAGGTGAATTTTTTTTCAGATTGAAGTGAACTATATTGCTCTCAAGTGTATGGCAAAACAGCAATAGTTGTTTTAAAACAATGTAAGTTTAACTATGCAACCTGTCCAGGGTGCACCCTGCCTCTTGCATGCTGATTGCTGATAGGCTCCAGTTTCCCCACAGCCATGAACTGGAATAGTTAGTGTAGAAAATGAATGAATTAAAATATTTACTTCTAACCAATTATAGTAAATACAAAAAACTTTACATACACATTTTATTCTCTTAATGCTCTTTGGTAGCCTTTTTTCAAATAATGTTATAAATTATGGTTATAATTAATATTTCTATCTGAGTTTCATAGCAACTACATGTAAATACATTCATATTACTGTTCAAAATGATTTTTGCTTTGATAAGGAGTTAAAGAAAATAAATGAACCCATTTTACCTGCTGCATAGCTACACTAACAGGTTAACACAAACTTCACCTTTCCCCTCAGCTGTTTTTTGGTTGCCATGCCAACATTGCACTACTCACATAATTTATGGCTAATCCTTTCTAGTAGTTTCCAGCAGCAGAAAATAGCCATGGTTACTTAATGGTGATGAAGCAACAGGTTGAGATCTGACAGTGTCAACTTCAAACACAGGTGTGCCACGAGGAGCTCCATGTTTATCCACACCGGAACCCTGCTGCCTAGCAACCGAGGGAAATCCTCTTGTGTCACATCAGGACTCTGATGCTTGCATGACATCAAGCCGAGTTCGTTCCTCTCTCTGGCATGCAAAGTGTCCCTGTAATCCTGCGTGAAGTCTTTCACCCTCAATTGTGAAATACAAATAGCAGCTGAGTCACTTCGAGGTAACCAGAGAAAAGGTATTTCACTATAGGTGAAGGGTATGAGGGGTGCTTCCTACCACAGAAACCTGAAATAGTTGTTTCTCTGGTTGAAGAACTCAGTGTGTGGCCCTTGCTAGTTTTTACAGCAGGCCTCTGGCAGAGAGAAAATTTCCATCCTCCTGTGTAGACTTTACAACAATATTGGTTTTGAGAACATATAGCTGAGTGTTCAACCATACTGACCTTGAAACACTGCTGTAATCTCAAATGCCTGCTACCCTCACATCGCTACAGGACAGCTGAGAAAGCCCAGCAGAATACGTGACACTAAGACATACAACCTCATCATTGCTTTCATATTAGATCTGTTTTCTGCTGTGTCATTGGGTCAACGTGTACCTCAGGGCAAACATTTGGAACAGTTGCTATATTTACTTCCTTTTAGATGCCATGTAACTAGTGTTTTGGTTTGACTTTGCCTTGGATACTGACTCATTGACAGTGGCGTCCAAAGTCTGAAAAAGCAGCAAGTATAGTAGAGCACGTACAACCCTGTTCATGTCACAATACACAGACCCTGTTATTAGAGAGTAGTAATGGTTACTAAGCTGTGGCTGAGACCCCCCAAGAAGTTCAAGGATATATCAGAGGGGTCAGCAGAAGATTAAAGAAAGATTGCTATTAATTTTTTTGTACTTGTCTGTAATATAGCTTTCTATTGAAGGAACTTTTGTCTCTTCAGCCATTTGGCAAGACTCATCTAAATCCTTGTCATGCTGCTGTGAACTATGCATCATGTTTACTCTGGATGATAATATCATTGCTGCTTAATTTTATGGCAATCTCTACAATAATCTTCAAGATATTTCAGTCTGTAACAACAGATATGGCTGCTTTATATAATAATAATGAAGAGTAACACACACATTTTTAAGTGGCAGAAAAGTGTGGAACTGCTGCCTGCTGAGGTCCTGCTGTCAAACTCGTATTCCATCTAGCGCTACAGCTTTTACTAACCACCGCTCCAGCTATTTCACTAATCAATCAAATCTATATAAAGAAACACAGACTGTAACTTTAGACATTACAGACTTACAGTAGGTAAAATGTTTCTCTGACAGTAAATAGAAGACTGACTTCCTTGTTTATTCTTTTATTTCTTAACCGAACTTTCAAAGCTGTGCTGCTAATATTTCTGGGAAACTATTGTGGCGGCGAAGGAGGAAAAAAAGACACTAAGCTTACTGTTAGATGAGCTCTGTTTGTTTTGTCTGTTTGTAAAAAGTGTTTTTTTTTAACCATTCAAACATAAAGCCAAGACAGGAGGGATGTCTTTTCTAATACGGCCCCTTGTGTGTGTTTAAGCTCTCTTTAGTCATTCTTTCCTCTTTCCTCTATTCTGAGGAGCGACAGTGTCATGACATGCCTCACACTGCTGAGTGATTATGTGAAAATATCTTATCTATTATAACTCTATACAACTATTCTAGAGTTTGAATGATGTTTTCTCCCACAGCTCTCTGAGATAGGACCGGAAAACTTGAAAAGTAAACAAACCCCCGCTAAACAAATACAGACGTGTCTGCTTTGTATGAGAAGGAAGTTGTTTTTAAAAAAAGTAAATATGTCTTCCTTATATATAGCTCTGAACATAATTTATGTTTTATTACGCAGAAGGAAGTCTTTCATTCTTTTCTGCCAATGAATGAAACTATTTAAATAAATGTGGCTTGAGGCTGTGGGGTAATCGAGAAGTCTTTTCTTGGAGCACAATAGAGGTTAAAGCCTTTGTCTGCTGTCTGAGAAAGTCCAGGACACCTGGCTGTTGGATGTAAGTTCAAAGGCTTGTAAGAGCTTTTATTAACCTTCTGTTCTTGTTTCATATTTGCATAAAGAAAGACAAGTGCACAGGGAGAGCAGACACCTTGCTTTCTAATGACAATTGCAGATATTCAGCCGTGGAAGTGGAACCTCCACAGGCTGTCCTTCAAAACTGCTTTGTCAACATGTCTACCAGATCTACATCTGGATATTATCTGGACGGTAACAGCTGTAATGAACGCTGACACGCTCATCTGAAACTCCCTTATTCACTTTGAGTGTCCACCAGAGCGCCTTTTGGTTTCACTCCCTGCTACTGAAAATATTTGTGTTTTCTCTTCTCCCGCTCCTGTGGACATTTGATTGGCCTTGGACATAGTCCGACATACTTTCTGCTGTCTGAACAGCAGCCTGTTGCACCAAATGGTATTTTAGCACAAGTGCATGGCAACAGCAAAACAAAGAGGCACAAGATGAATTCTTTGGCCGACCACTTTCTGAATTACTGATCATGTAAAAACCCACTGTGGCTCCCAGATTGCAAACATCAGTGCTTGGAGCCTGCATGCAAACCAGTCCTCTAAATAGGCTTGTCTATTTCTGTTGGGCTGTGGGGGAAAACATGTGTTTGACATCAGTGTCACTCGCCAGTCGTTTGCAGCGGGGCTTCATTGCCCCCTTACAGCAACTCCACTTAGATTAGTGGTTGACAATAGCTATATTTTCAGAGGGTGCTGCTAATTAGCGTCCAATCAATGAGCTCACGTTTGACAACAGCCTTGCCTGCTTAGGTTAAAGAGGTTTTAGATCTGACGTTGTGCTGCATTTTCAGTTTGGCTGGGCTGGTGTTTATTCTAGCTCTTTGAAAAAGCCCTGGATAGACAGCAGCAACGTAAACACAAAGACAAAGTACAGCGTATCCCATGCCACAACAAACTCTTCAGGACTATCAAGCCATGTACAACATGTGCAGCATCAAAGTGCCCGATCGAAAAAACAACTTTACATCACCGTTTTCCTCAGAAAACTGGTGCCCAGTAACAGCTGGCCAGTCGATCGTAACTGAGCAGATCTGTCCCTGTAAAACCGTCACTGTTGAGAAAATCACAGTAGAAAAAATTACACCCAAACAAGCAAATGCTCCAGCTGTGCTGCTGATGATCCAGTGGAAAAAAAAGACCAAACAGTAAGGGGATCACAGGTGTGGAAATGGAACATCTATTTTGAGTATTTTAGCTTATGGAGAATATTAAGTCCCACAAAACTGTGCTATGAAATGTGTTTGAAATGATTGTTACATTAAAATTCAGTCCAAGTAGGACAATGAAGATGTACTTTTCGCCAACACGAAGGGATTACATGAAGAAAACATTGAGATGCAAACAGTGGAGATGAAAGGGAATTGTATCGAACTATGTCAGAAACGAAGAAAGAAAGAAAGACAAAGAGAACGAGTCACGTGCGATATATATATCCTAAGCTCTTAGGCTCCAAATACGGATGAGACGATGACAATTAGCCAATCGCAGCAATTCCTGTAACATCTCACAAAGATCGACACCATTACCACACAGCACATATAACAGGCCTGTCATAAAATATACACTATCAATACCAATATCACACCCTTTTAATCCCATGTTATATTATCTCAAATACTGAGTTGTTGCCATTTAGGTTTTATGATTCTGTCCCTCTTAACACATCCCTACATTCATCTAGGCTTGGGACCAGCACAAGGAGGATACTGGATTGTGTTCCCTTGCGGCTGTATTAAACATACATAAAAAATTATATAGCAAAATGAACATGGTTTTAGAAATAATACTAAAACGTAAAAATTGGTGTCACATACAAAAGTGCCTTCATAAAGTTTTCCCTCTAAAGGGTTAGCAGTATTATGTTGTTAAATTTGACACTTAACTTTAATTAAATTGGTCTACAGAATTAAAGAGGAAAGCACATTCATTAAAAAAGTAGTTTCTCAGGTTTATACGGACCTTAACACTAGAAAATTTCAGTAAGCAGTGTCCAGTTTTAAGGACAGGTAAAGCACATGACCACCATCTTCCTACACCGAATCAGTTGCAGTTTCCCGGCCCCAGAGAAAAGTTGCGTATTTACCCAATCAGCAATGAGAGGCCTGTGTTACACCAACTCTCTCCCTCTGTAATTTTCATCCCCATTTTCCACCAAGACCACTCAATCTTACAGCCATATGGTGGTTTACTGCCATAACCATTCACAGCTGACAAAAAAATAAACCATTGAGATGCCATCCTCAGGACAGAGGTTGAGAGACACATTCAGCACAACTGGTGCTCGACTTTGTGCTGGTTACGATAACCTACTGTGATTCATCCTATCTGCAGATGATTCTCCTCATGTAATTTGCAACGGGAGTATGGTCAGGGTATACAATATCATTCAGTTGAATTTCAAGGGTGAGGCAAAAATAGCACTTCAACCACATGAAGAAGCTCAGACCAGAAATAGCGTGTTTGATGGGTATATATTTCAGTGGTGCAATGATGGGGTCTCTCCACAGAGCTTTAAAAAAGCCCCCCACCCACCCCCTTCATATATGATTTGGGGTAGGGTGGTTGCACACGTGGTTAGCTCCCAGTGTGCCTCTGCATATGACACAGACACTTAAAGAATTTAAACAACCCACAGCTTTAAAACGCTAACATCTTGAAATGTGAATCACACATCTCTGCACTCCCAAAAATAAACACACGTGTCAAAAATGCCACTTATTGTTAATCTGAGAGATAATTAATGAGATTAACTCAGGCTCTTTCTTTAGTCTTTCAGCAAACACAGTATGTCTTCATGCACAGTATGTCTGATGTAGTAACTGTTGTATATTAGAAGGTGCGGCCGCCGTCTACTGCCTCCCACGTTCAGATGTACAGACAGCGAGACACAACCTTTACCCACCTCAGAGCAATTAAAGAGCTTACTGTCTCTATAATTATTGTGGCTAATTTATGGCCTTTTATCTATTGTAACAACGGGTATTTCACAATGGAAAAAAATGTTTGGCACAAGCATCTTCATGGACATGGACATGTTTTGTGAAGGTGGATATCTATTAGGTTCTCAACTTCTTTTTTCTCTTTCTTTAACCAAGTGTTTTAAATGAAAACACAGCTTTTAAGCAGGTTCTTGATTCAGTTCAGCTTTATATGTATATAGCACAACTTCACAATAATGCAATCTCATGGCAATTCACAGAGACTTTGAGCCAATTCATAATAAATAGACTAGTTGAGGAAAACCAACAAATTGCATCGAATCTTGACTTTGATCCAATGCACGAGGTGACAGTGAAAAGATCAATCCCATTGGCCATGACATGTGTTCAGTCACACAAGTACTGCGCTTATCAGTCAGTCCACCACTTCAGTCCAGACGAACATCCTAACAAGCATTAAACATATGGTCAAATCATTACATACTGGATGTGTGGACAGTGTTCTTGTTTACATTTTCTCATCAGTGTTGGACGAGGTAAAACACAATCCCGACAGGATCTTTATGAGGGCCACCTAAGTTAAATAATCTCATTTTGCTATTCAGATTTTGGATATATTTTTCTTTTACAAAAGATCGTTCAGAGTTGTTTTCCTTGAAGGGGTTGCCACAGTAAATCGTCAGTTTCAAACTAGCGAGCCAGCATGGGAGCCCTATTTGCATGGCTGTATTTTTGCCACATGTTTTACACTTGAAGCCCTTTCTCTATCCAGGCTTGGAAGCGGCCCTCAGAGAAGACTCATGTCGCAAGGAAGCAGGACTCAAACTGACAACTTTCAGGTCACAGGAGAATTGGCCCTACCACCTGAGCTACTGCATCTCCTTTAGATAGCTTAGAGTATCCAATCCTATTTAATTCATTATCTTAAAAATAGCTGCAAAGGATTATAGCGCAGTACAAAATTCATTAAAAAGACATAAAAATTAAATAGCATAAAAGCGACATAAAGTATAAAACATTAGACATAGAAAATAAAATTAAAATTGTAAAAAAGGAGAAAAGACAGTAAAAATTAATTAATAAAATCAACATGTCAATCAAGATGCCACAGAGAAAAGATATGATAACTGGACTGATTTTAAGAGATCTCAAACCAAACAGAGGAGGCCTGTCAGCTAGAGCAAGAGCACAGTTCCCCTTAGAGCTGCTGTGTTTTAGCAGCAGCTGAATGGGTGACGAATAAGGGTGCAGCAATTTTAGGAGGTAGGATGAAGCAAGACCAGTTCTGAAAAGCAAATAAAAGAATTCTAAATGCGTTGGTGTCTGTGGTGTTGTGCTTAACCGACCAGAACTAGTTCAATACCTGACTTGCAAGAAGATCGTGCCTATAAAAGAGAGATCGGTTTCAGGTGAAAGCAACTGAACTGCTTAGAGAGAAACTGAAGTATTCAAGAATCAAACTGTTTGCTGTGTCGTAGCTCTGTTTTGCTGTGCATGCTTGTTTAAGCTCTCTTATCTCATGTTAAGGATTGTTGAGTACTTCTAAACTTGAAAAAGGTAGATCCTTAAGGTGAGGAAGGTGGGGTGTATGTGTTACTCCTCCACTCATGGTAGGCTGATGCCAATGTGTGTAAATTGGTCAATGCAAACTTAGTTGTCATCCTGTTATATTTTGGCCAAAGCATGTCACAGAGATTTCATTTAGACCCCAGGAAATTGTGTCAACAGAATTCCTCTTTATTTGGCCCTCACAGGGGAAATTTGCATCATTGCAGCTGCAAAGAGACAATTCAGAATTTCAACCTTGAGCAAGTTAGAAGTAAACGTAAAGAAATAAGATATAATTGTATAGAGAGTGACAACAACACAAATGTTACACAACTGACTTAACTGCACATTAATATCACCAGTTACACAGCTGGACAGCAGCTTCAGTGTTTTTGTGATTCATGTATTAATTTTGTGTGGTGTGTTGGAAGCTTTGCTGGTGGTAGAGACTGGGAGCTCCAGGATAGACCGACCTGTAGCAACACTCCTTAGAGCAGCAGAATGTATGTTAATAAAGTAGCTTTCCTGTGTTGTCAGTGTCACACACAAAATTAGCCTTTGTGGTCATTTTAGAGATGAATAAACATGGGATGATCTACTTCAGGGGATAAAGGGGGATAAAGTCAGGAAAGGGACTCACTTGTAGAATAACATGGGAGAGGAAGCAAAGTCTCATCTGGTGTTTTAATAATGGAACACAAGAAAACAGCAACATTGAAACATGGAGTGGCCAGAAAATGATCCAACAACTGAAAACCAAGTCTATTTACAAAGTCCTAACACAAGATGAGCAGCGGGTGAGCCAATTAGCAAATGAACCCAGGCGTGACAAATAAGTGACAGTCATGGAGCAGAAAGCAAAGTGAACAGAAAACACAAGGGAACAAACTCAACAACAAACAGGAAACAAGACAAAACTCAAAATGACAAGACCAGAAACAAAAACACACAGATGATGATGCCCTCCTTACAAAGCCACCTATTGAATGTTCATATTTTAAGGATACTACTTTTTCTGTTATTCTTGTTTTTGTGTCATTGACGTGCTTCCTTGTAACTTCATGCTTGACTCATTGTTTTAACAAGCATGCATGAGAGATTTTCTTTATTGCCTGCACTGGCATATAAACTGTCTATATCTGTTTTGGTGGCCTCTGGATTGGGTCTCTGCTTTTTGCGGTTGACGTGGTCCTGTTAGCGTCATCTGTGATCTCCAGCTCTCGCTTGGGCAATTTGAGGCCGAGTGTGAAGCAGCTGGGATGAGAATTAGAACCTTCAAATCTGAGACCATGGTCCTCAGCCAGAATAGGGTGGATTGCCCCCTCCGGGTCAGGAGTGAGGTCCTGCCTCAAGTGGAGGAGTTTAAATATCTCGGGATCTTGTTCACGAGGGAAGGAAGGATGGAGCGTGAGGTTGACAGATGGATCGGTGCGGCGTCTGCAGTAATGCGGACTCCGCTCCGATCTGTCGTAGTGAAGAAGAAGCTGAGCCAAAAGGCAAAGCTCTGGATTTACCAGTCGATCTATATTCCTATCCTCACCTGTGATCATGAGCTGTGGGCCCTGACCAAAAGAACGAGATCTTGTATACAGGCGGCTGAAATGAGTTTCCTCCGCAGGGTGGCCGGGCTCTCCCTTAGAGATAGGGTGAGGATCTCGGTCATCCAGGACCATCTCTCACCCAATGATTGCTGGGATAGGTTTCCGCTTCCGGTGGGCTGAATTGAACCATGCGGTTAGGAAAATGGATGGAGTTTTGACAGATCTAGTCAAATAAAAAAGAGGTGAGCCTGATGAGAAGTTTAGATGTATTGCATGAAGTCATGGGGCAGATTAGATAGTGTTTAAAATTCCTCGTCTCACATATGAAGCTCTCCATATATATCTCCATGTCTAATTCCATATATTCCAAGCAGAGCACTTCACTCTGAGACAGAGGTGTATAAAGTAGAAGTACAAAGTAGAAATCCTATCCAGCAGCTCTTTCAAACCAGTCATTAAACCAGGTGAATTTAATGAGCTCAGCTCCACTGCAAGGTAGATGAGCCTGTTAGTGAAAACGTCTGTTATAAATGCATCCAAAGATCCAAAAACATTGCAGGACTTCTCATTTATTTTTACTTCTACTTTATACACCTCTGTTCTCAGACTGCAGGTTTACTTGTGGCTCCCAGAGTCTCTAAGAGTATGATGGAAGGAAGAACATTTAACTATTAGGCTCCTCTCTTCTGGAACAGCTCCCAGTTTGGGTTTAGGAGGCAGACATCCTCTCCATCGTAAACATCAACTTAAGATCTTCCTTTTTGATAAATCTTATTGTTAGGGTGCTCTAGCCATCCCTTGCCATAGACTTAGACTGATGGGGGATGACCCATTATGCACTGAGCACTTTCATCTATGTAAAAAAAAATCTGACAGTATAGCCATCGATAACATTTTTCTCCTCATTCAACAGGTCTTTCTGGGTAAAAGTTGCAGTGCATGTTGGTCTTTCCTGTCATATCCACCCCAACCAGTCCAGGCAGATGTCTGCCCACCCTGAGCTGGGTGATGCCAGAGGTTTTTCCTTCTTGTCACCTCGTGCACATTTAGAATGGGGATTGGACTGGAGACAAGATTTGATGCAATCTGTTGGTTTTCTTCATGCTGTTTATTATGAATTGGCCCAACTTGATGTGTCTGTGAAGTGCCCTGAGATTACATTGTTGTCAAGTGGCACTATACAAATAAAGCAGAATTAAACTTATCTTCTGTCCATTAGTATATATACATATACATATACACATATATATACATATATATACATATACACATATATATACATATATACACATATATACATATATATATATATATATATATATATATATATATATATATATATATATATATATATATATATATATATATATATACACATATATATACACTACTCACAAAAAGTTAGGGATATTTGGCTTTCAGGTGAAATTTATGGAAAATGCAATATGTTCATGCTACAGTGATATAATATCATAAAAGTAAGACATTTAAGTAGAAGGATGCACTACTGATTTCCTCATCTCAAAAAATTCATTCAACACAAAAGGTAACAACAATGGTAGTTACACCACAACAAAAAATTTGAACGTCTCAATATCTCGTCATGTGCCCTTGAGCATCAATTACAGCTTGACAACGACGTCTCATGCTGTTCACAAGGCAACTTATTGCCTGCTGAGGCATGGCATCCCACTCTTCTTGAAGGGCAGCCCTCAGGTCATTGAGGTTCTGGGGTGCAGGGTTTCGAGCCTCTACACGACGGCTCAGCTGATCCCACAGGTTTTCAATGGGATTCAGGTCTGGAGAGAGTGCAGGCCATTCCATTTGAGGTACACCAGTCTCCAACAGCCGTTCCCTGATGATGCGGCCTCGATGAGCAGGAGCATTGTCGTCCATGAAGATGAAATTAGGCCTGTGCTGTTCATGTAGGGGCACAATCACTGGATTAATGATATTATTCAGGTAGTATGGGCTTGTCACTGTACCATTCACAAAGTGTAGGGCAGTTCTGTACCAAGTGGACACCCCTGCCCACACTGTAACACCGCCACCACCAAAAGCTCGCCTGGTGACAACAGTGGCTGATGCATAGCGCTCTCCCTGACGTCTCCAACATCGTTGCCGCTGATGTAAACGGTTTCGAATGGTCTGACGTGACACTTGGGTGCCTCTCACCTCTCTTAAACGTGCCTGGAGTTGAGTGGCATTCATCATCCGGTTTCTCAGGGCAGTGTTCACAATGTAGCGGTCATCAGCACGGGATGTGGCCAAAGGACGTCCACTTCTAGGCCTTTCTGTGACTCTTCCAGTCTCTCGATATCTCTGTTGCAACCTGCTGATGACACTCTGTGACACTCCAAGCTCAGTGGCCACTTCTGTCTGAGAACGTCCTGTTTGAAGCATCGCAATGGCAAGGGACTGTTGTTCCATTGTTAGGTGTCGTCTTGGTCTCATGATGTCAAAATGTGAACAGCATGATGAGGACAACTGTTTAAACACCAGCTCTAATTGAACCAGGACATTTATTGGTCAATTCAAGGATCACACACCTGCCGTGATTTTTGCCGTTAAGCTCCTTGTTAGAGAACAGCAACTTGTGCAAAATTTATTGAAACATTTAACAGTTGGACATGTGCATTTAAAAGCTTAGAGAAGATCACATTAAGTTCACCTGTACAGGTTTGAATGCATTTTAGGCTTGTTGTGAAATTTCACACAAAAGCTACACACACATATATATATATATATATATATATATATATATATATATATATATATATATATATATATATATATATATATACATATATATACACACACACACACACACACACACACACACACACACACACATATATATATATATATATATATATATATATATATATATATACATGTGTGTGTATATGTATACACACACATGTATATATGTATGTGTATGTATACATGTATGTATACATATATATATATATTTAGGATGGCTTGAAGTGATGGTGTAAAATTGCAACCATGGGTCTTACAGGGTTCAGTGACACATTTTACCTGATGTCATGCTACTCCTTTGATTGGTCCTATACCCATCATCCCCATTTTAGACTTTATTCATTACATGTCACACCTATTGTTTTGAATATTACCATGAAATAATTACAAGGCTTTGATCCTTTTTATAGAAGAGTTGCTCATAGTAAAAACATCTACTTAGTCATTCTGATAACATTGTGTGCATTAATAATGTGTGTTTTCTTCTTTTTTTTTTTTTTTTTTTTTAATTGTAGTTTCACATTCATGACCATTTATCTTGTGAGCAATTGTCTGTGCAGTGGTTGAGACACATCTCAGGACAGCACGTCCTCTGTCAAGTAAGAAGGAAATCGTTCTTCAGTTTCATCATACTACTAAGAGTTCTGTATTTGCTGCTGTGGAGTAAAGGGGGGATTTTGTGTGTGAATGTTATAAAAAGAAATGCCAGTAGCTTTGTACCTCTACAAAATCAACATTCTTGCAGTTATTTTCTGAAAATGTGTAAGTTTTGAGGATGAATTCCCAAATTTGTCAGCATCTCAGAAAAACTAAAAAAAAAAGGAATATCCTTTATTATATCTATTAGAACTTCAATGTTAGTGCATGTTTCCTCATGTAGGCCTGCTAATTCACATGCAAAACCGTGAAAATTTGTACATTTGTACATTGTGGGTAATAAACAAGTCCAAAATGTAATATTTTGGAATACTTTAATGAATACGATGGGAAAGAATTATTTTAACCTCAACCACTGGTATCTGTCATTCGGTGGAGGTGGGAAGTCAAAATGTACCAAACGGCACCCAAAGTTCAAAATTTCCCCTAATTTAGAAGATCCAGATCTTCCTGCAGGACGCCTCTTATTGACTCAACATGCCATAAATGTTGAAAGAAATAAAGGAATTCTTCATCTGTCTTCTGCTTTCTTTCTCCCTTCATTTTTCACACGGTATCTTGCATACTTGTGACACTTTTTCCCTTTCTGTCTTGTTCTTGTCTTACACGCACACCTGACAAGACAGGTGAGGTGAGATGAGGAGAGCGGCTACAAGAGGCAGTGTCCCTCGGGGCTCCTCGCCTTTGATCCTCCACAGCAGATTTAATCAGTGACGGTACCTCAATACCTCACCAAAAGACCTTTAGAGTTACCTCCCTGAATTCAAGCTGCGTTAATCTCCATGATCTTTATCTCCACACTTCAAAAAAGGACCAAAGGACTCAAAAAAATCTGTTTGTGTCCCAAAGTTCAACAAAAACTTGCTCCTAATGAGAAGTTTCACTATGCAGGGGCTGAAGCAGCTCTGCTCTGCCACCTGTTTGCATGCTGCTTGGGCCTTTTTTTTCCCAACAGAAGAGGGTGAGCCAGAGTTCCCCATTTGTGTCAAGCTTATAGCTTTTAAACAGATGCTGGATGCTGTAGCCAAACCAGCCTCACTTTTAGTGTTGACCCATGCGGTAATTCTATTTAGCTTCATGCAGACCCCATTAAATTTACCCAAATGACTCGAGCCAAATATATCAAGCAATTTAAGTTTATGTGGAGTGGACTTTAGTGAGTCACTTTTAGTTTTACCAGCATGCACAGGTTGGTTTGAAGGAATCCTTCAGGACATGTATTTTCAGTATGATTTAAAACTCGGGGTTGTTTAACTTGCTCCAGTACCACAGGAGATGTGTTAAAGTGTTTGAGTTTTATTGTTAGAAGCTTGTGTGGGAAAAAGAAGTCTTCTGACATGTGTTCCCTCAGAATTAAAACTGCATGCTGCCTTGTTGACTCACTCCATCATACAATGTGCAAGAAAGTCTCCATCTGCATCTTACACAAACAGAGTAAGATATATTTCAGCCATAGGGAATAAGTTGTAGGCGGGTTATAGAGGAAGAAATTTGTCAGATGTGTTGATTGTCATACGCCTAATTAACTAAACAACCTCATAAACTCATCTGCTGTCCCTCTTAATAATCCATTACCCTCCTACATAGACAACAATCACAAAAAAGCCCCATTTCCTGCTGTGGATGCTAAGCTGCAATGGTTTTGTAATCGCTTACATGTTGAAATGTCCTCTTCAATTTTATAGGAAGAAGGAAAAATAATAACAGCAACATTCCTGAGGGGCTGTAATTTTCTTCTGTCGGGTAAAAGTTGTCCATTATGGTCAGGGTCAAGGAACACATGCAACCCCGTCATCAGGGCCGCATGGTCTGCCACATCAGAACCGCCCATCACAACCAGTGGAAAGGCTCTGTCTGTTAGCACAACACACAGCCAATCACCAGCCAGAGGGCCCAGCTCCTCAGAACATTTGCCCCCCCTAACCGCGCCACGCTCTAATTTAAGCACACATATCCCATTGAAATTACAGCATTCGTACCCACCCTTCCCTGCAATTTACATGATCTATGGGTTAAACATTGACAATACAGATTCAGTGGATCCAGAGGAAGTTTTTTTTTCTTTGTTCTGAACAGGTTAGAGGTTCGCAAACACAAACCCACAGACATTTCTTCTGAAAACAAGAGCATGTAAGTGTAAACAATAGGTTAAGGCAGTGGATGGATGTAATGTAGCAATCATCCCTTTTGCATAAATTGATTTGCTCGTGTCAGATGACACATAATGTTACTTTCTGAATATCTTTTCAAATGTCTAACAGACACTTATATTTTTGTTGTCTGTGCTCTGTGAACTGCTTGTTTTGGTATTAAAAGATAAAAAAAATATAATATAACAATATTAGCTACTAAACAAGATGAAAAGTTAACTCACTAACAAGTATGGTGGGGTTGTGTGATTGGGTTTGGCCTACTCATTGTCAAGAGATTTAACCTTCAATCAGTGTTTTTTACAACCAACACACCTTGGCAACATCTACCTGTGGAACAAACTGTCAGTCAGTGGTAAAAAATGTTGCTCATCTTGGGTTTTTGGTCATGCAAGAGTACACCTCTTTTATCTAAAGTATGAGTGTGTTGACTTGTGTGGGTGTCACCTCGTCAACTATCCAGTCCAGAGAGGAATTTTTCAAGTGTGGGAATGTGTCTCTCTTCTGTGCAAACCAACTTGCTTCATACCTGCAGCCTTATATCCATGGTTGTTGTTGGGCCTAAAGTTATTTTCTTCTGTTTTCCCCTGAGGTGTTGACAGTGAGCACCTATGGAGTCTTTCAAGGACTGAGTGTGTAATATGCACAATTAAACCCATAAACAGACATGCAAACACACACACCTGGGAATGCTGTCAAAAACACATACTGATGCATGATGTAGAGATCCCAGGACAGACAGTGGCAGTGATGAGTCAATTTGACAGGCTGGGAAACTGCAGAGTGAAATGTGCAGTGGTGGATTGGTATTTCAATTATTAGACTATCCGATCTAGTTTGATTGTTTTGTCAGGAAGTTTGGTCCACCTGCTGTGTCAATTACGCACATGATTTGGTCCATTTTTTCAAGCAGCTTAGTTATCCGTTACTTCACACAAAACATGGAGCAATACAACTGGAAATTGTGGGGCAGTATTGAGTTGTGAAGCCCACAGGCAGCTGGCGAAAGGAAATAAACATAGAAGAAGAAAAGCAACAGGAAGAAGATGACACAGAAACCACCAAATGAAAAAATACCTAAACACGACACTGAAGAAGTTAAGAACAGAAAAATTGGTGTTATTCTTATCCTTCTTCTGGTGTTTTTATACAATTGTCAGCAAATTCAGAAGTGGTGCATTACCACTACTGATCGGTGTCAAAGTGCAGACGTGAACAGTGAACTCAACATTTCCCACTATGGGATGAACTGACTTAACAACTGTGGCAACATAGAAGATGCATGGAAGTAAGAGAACGTATGAACAGACTTCCCCATTTACATGCACAAGGCAGCATTAATGTGTCTTTAGGGTTACATGAGGTTCAATACCTTCTATGTATGGTACAGTTCAGTTGCCTCAAGGTAATGCCATTTCACACTTTGTCCAAATACTATTTGTAACTATTTTATGCAGTGGCGGGCAGAAGTATAACACCACGTGCATTTCACTCATTTGAGACATTGCTTAGGAATCTACAGAATACATACATTTCACAACTGGACAGTAAAATAAGCATTTCAATTACAGTTACAGTTGCCTAAATGCCGAATATTTATAATGATAATAATAAAGTCACGTCTTTAATAGTATTTTTGCATTTTACTGCAAGAACTCCTATGAGACTGCTGGAGTGCAGCACTAACTGGAAGAAATTACTGTGTGTTTCAGTGGTATTTGCTGCCTGATAGTTTATTTTGCCCAACTGCTTTCTCTACTCTTTTGTTGGAATGAGTCAAAAAACATTAATTATCACAAATTTCTTGGTTAACTTATCTGTCACCCTCACTTTTTTCTTCTGTATACTATCTGTACGAGGTCTCTAACACTTTAGTATTTACCTGTGTTTCTCTGGAACACTTTGTCATAGCAAGAAAGTTACTAAATTTTAAACTCAATAAATAAAGAAATTTATTGTCAGTTAAACAGTAAAAATTAAATTGTTAATTGAAAATGTATTAGAAATCTTAATATTGAATAATTATTTTCATAAAGTGGTCTTGTTGGACCACACAACTTTCCACAGTGTAGTTTCTTAAAAAGAATATACTTATTTGTGCTAATTATCGTAATTAATAAACAATATTTAGCTCGTTTGTTTCAGAACATGTTCTCATCATGTCATAGTAATTATCATTTATTATTTAACTTTGTGTGGCGGATAGTTCAAGTAACAGATGAGAGGATGAAATACAGCATAAGTAAATAAACTTGTGAATATATTGATAATGGTATATTGCCATCCAGTCATAACAACTTTATAAAGTAAAAAATAAATTAAATTGTTACTTTTATTTTCTTTATCTCCTTTTTTAACAACCATTTAAATACACAGGAGCAAATAGCGCTTGATTAGTTGTCAGATGAGTATAGTATAAACTTGGGACACTACTGAAAAAAAAGAGAAAAAGTTATAAAATCATAAATTCACAGACACTAATACACTGTGGTACAGCCTATTGTTACCCATGGATGTGATCACACTTCTATCCAATTACAGTCAGAATAAACTCAATTCAACTACAGCACAAAAGACTATTTAATAGTTTAAAAATCTAATTTAATCCATCTAAAATAACATGCTGGGTCATGGTAATAAAGGGGGACTGTACTAAGCTGTGATCTTCCCTGTGGGAGTAAAACAGCCATAATCCTTTGACCCAGACACTACCACATGACGGCATTGTTTTCTTTCTTCTTTATTTTGGACTGATTTCAATCTGTCAAACAGGTTTTCCACGAATGAAACATGTCATTTGTTCAGTGTGTGAGTGGATCACACATGTATGTCACATTTACAGTTCAAGGCCAGCTTTGTTCAGCAGTGATGTTGTTCAGTCATTTGCTCAGGTGTGTTGACGGCACCACAATGGTAAGCTATCGCACAGTAAGTGCTTTTGAATAGGAATTTGTTCATTGTCACATAAGATGGAGAGCTGAGGGGGGCTTTGGCATTTGTAAAGGCCATATTTGTGGGCCTCCTCTGCGAGTGTTTACCTTCGAGGACAAATGAAGCCATTGAGTCCATCTGAGCTGTGAATGAGCTCCTTCTGCACACACAGGCTTTTTGAATGCACATCAAAACAACCTCAGCAAACCCAGGGACACATTCCTTAGGCATTTAATGTGAGGGCAAATAGGCAACCACTTCAATAAAATACCTCTTGGATGGAATTGCATAAGTCAAAAAAAGCGAGCTTTGGCTCGGCCCGGGTGAAACTCAGGGAACAGGGTTGGTTGAAGTTTTACTTGAAGTTTATAAGGATTTTTTCTTGTATTTTTAAGAAAGAGGATTTATTGTGTTGACAGCTTTATAGCAGATACACATGCAACAGCTCATACAGGTACAAGAGTTTGATTGAGAGAAGACCAAAGGCCATTTGATTTCACGTAGATCAGCGTTACCACCTCAAAGCCAAATTCATTCCTCAAATCTGTGTGAAATATATAGAGGCAGAAAAAACATGACTATTTTTACATTTGAGGTTGAGAAGACAATAACAAGCGGAGCTCTGCGAAGGCCATCCTATTTTAATTACATTGTACCGAAGCTCCCCCCGCCCCATCTCCCTCCCGTTTCCGCAACCCCTTCCCTTCACAAACACACACAAAAAGGCATCGCATTACACGCTAACATCTCTGCTCTCCATGCCATGTAATTATACAATCTGCAGAAAACATTTATTTTTAGGGTCAGTAAATGTTTGACTTCTTCTTGTGCGCATGAGGCTGAGGGAACAGGCAGGGGTATTTCCCTATAAATTTTTAACAACTCCAGCTTCATTGTCCAGTTTTGGGGTTTTTATGATCTGTAGGCGTTTTCTTAAGTTTTAAGTGTTTCCAGCTCTAACATCACCCAAGAACAGCCCTAGAACTCACTGTTCTCTGTATACAGGTGTAATTCAGGGTAGTATATGTACTGTAGTGCAGGTGTTTAAGATGAAATGCTGAAATTTCCTTGCAAGGATCATTTCCTTTTCTTTACATCTGATTAGACAAGCATTCAAGGGATTCAACACCATTGTGCTTCATATTTTAGAGATAGGATGAGAATTTAACACATCACCCAGTAACGCAGATCTCAATTACAATGACAATCACAGAAAAAAAGCGATTATACTTCAAGTTATCAACTTTCATTTTTCCTTTTTTTTTTTTTTTTTACCAGTTGTTTCGTCTCACTTGTCTTCCAAAGCAGATCAGGAATAAATTGATTTCTGTCATTTAGCACTATGTTACCTGATTTTGTGATGTAGTTAGTTTTTCATGTTAATTTATTGGGAGCAAGAAAGTGAGTTCTTGAAATCCAGAAATGGCATGTTAATGTGAGTCACTGGGATTGGTCGACATGTTTGTCAAAGCCTCGACTATGTGACTTATTATAGCCACAAATCTTAGTCAAGGGATCTTTAACCTTTGTTAGAATAATTTCCTCGGTTAAGACATGAGCGTGAGTCAGATAACAATAAAATATTGGGTAGTCTTTTCTATAAAAGACAGTGAACATTTTCTGATCAGTGTTGAAACAATAAACAGTAAGCAAGACAAAAGGGCACCGCTGTCACATTTTGTCCTTTTCAGAAAAGTAAAACCAAAAGTAGCACACCCTCCCTGTACTTCAACCCGAGTTTTGTTCTTTTTTAAGAGCTAACAATTCTATAAAGGTTTCAATCAACCTTTAAACCATAATGCCTGATACTGGTTAATTCTGTTGATTAGAAGGCGTTGTGTGTGCCAGCATGTGGATACATCTGCCACTGAAAATAGTGCCCAAAAAGTGTTTCTAAATTTTAGATAAAATTCAACAAGGCTCAGTGCTTCAATAAATTATTTTGATAATGTTTAAATTCTTACAGCGTATCTAAATCTCTCATTTCTATTTTTTTCCTATACAGTTTTTCAAAACATGAGAACTACAAAACTTATTACAGCAAAGTTTCTTATTTTTTAACAGTACAAACTTGACTTGCTAAATAAGTTTAAGAGCCGTGACCATTTTGTACTTAGTTCCTTTTTAGGCTTGAAGTAAAACATGTAATTGATATAATACTCTATTTACAGTTTTCCCTGTGAATATGATGCTAGTATGATCAGTTTAGTGTGCAGAAGTTTGTGTTTTGTGCATCTAATGTCTTAACAGTGCAACCTTATTTATTTGGTAGCTTTCTTTTCATCACGATTGCTTTAACAGAAAAGGACAAGACTGCACATGGTTCATTCTATTAGTTATTACTCATCAAATGTTCATCAAAAAGGCATTTTATTATTAAACAAGTCAAAGAATAAGGAGGGATAATTGCTGCCGTGATAGGCCATGACTTGCCTTTCTAGCACTTGGTGATCACATCCTCTGATGACAGCTCCGCCCACTTCTTTACTTTTTGTTACACATATATTCCGACTGTGTTAGCAATGGATAATTATCACTAAGTATATCTGTGAAGTTCATACAACCTGGATGACATTTGCAGTCAGTGTGCACCTTGCTTTTGTCTTCCAGAGTGCAAAATCACCAACGCAAACTGTTTGCAAAAGTTGAGGCCTTATCTTGGGTCCAGTATAAATAAAACATTTTCAACAGAAGTTATTGTATCTGGTGATGTGCCAGATTTTAATCTAATCTACAGCAAACACTGAATCCATGCCAGAGTTTTACAACACAGAAACGATCTATGGGCTTTCTTGCATGCTTTATCTTATCAAACTTCACCTTATGGTGTCTGTAACTTCTTATTTTAGTACTGACTGAAGATCCAGCTAAATTTAAAGATATATTTTGAGTGTCTGTTCATGAATATTTTATTTTCATTACAGCTAAAGGAAGAATCCAGCTGTTTGTCAGAGTTGAATGTTCTGGAAGGACATGTGGTCATTATATAATCCAGATATATAATGTTAAAAGAAACAAACAAACTGAATGAATTTCTCTTTGACACGAAGTAGAATCAGATTTTTCTAAATGTTTCTGGAGGGGTGGGGACATTTAAAAAAATAACAAAAATGTGACTCAGGTGACATTAATGTACGTCATTTTTAATTATGCAAAAGCATTCAGAATATTTCAACCATACAAAGTAGTTTCTATATGATTTAGAGCGTATTATCATCAGAAATTGCCCTAAGGCCTGGGAACCAGAAAGTAGCAGAAATAGTAGAGTATTTGCAGCAAATCTTGTCAAACAACATGTGCTGTCTCTTCCTTAAAGAGGTTAACTTTATTAGATAATCTGTTTTTCCCTATCATTCGCTGGTATTCGGGCCAAGCAGTCAGGTTTCTCAGAAAGAAATGCAATATATCCAACAACATACCTTTTAGAAAATAATGTAAAAGTAGATATAATCATGCATGTGTGTTTCAAGTATGTAATGCTGCTCAGATTGTGGCTCATGTAATGTTAACTTTTTATACAAACCAACGTAGGATAAAAGTTACAGCATTCAGTTAACATCAAGAAAATGGTCCCAGCTGAATATGGAGCAGAATACACATCTTATCTGCTTAGGCAACAAAAACGTGGCTTTATCTTCATCACACATCTTACACAGGCTGTGATCTATATGGTGTCACAGTCCTGAACTTTAAAAATGAAGATAAATCTAAAAAAATGTGGACTTGAAAAATAGGTGAAATCATATTTTAGCTTCTCTTACCTTAATTAGTTTAACCAAAATTGAATATTTACCGCCCCAGTCTTATTTCTCCCCCAGGTTTCTACCTGGGCTGCTGTTTCCTGATGGTCTCATTTTAAGGCTGGAACATTCTGACTAGGTTAAAGTCCAAAGGTGACGTGCCTTTTGGCTCTGGAAAATCCTGCCCAAGAACCTCCACCTGGAAAAGTTAACTTACTGTTCTCTCTCTTGCAGTATCATAAACCTTTTTCTAATAAACTTTGCCTTTAACTCTCTTTATCTTTGCCGATTTAACAGCTTGGATTTTTTTTTTTTTCTTTACACATATGTTGTTCGTTCAGTAAAATAACTGGAATGTTAGACTGAATCATAACAAATCAAGGGAGGCCACTGCTGGATGAGTGCTGTTCCTAATTTTGAGTTTGGCAGGATGTTAATCAGCCGCAGACAAGAAATTACTTGTGCACACCACAAAATTATCTTTGGAAGTCCCAGAAGAAAGCCAGAAAAAGTTGTGAGTAAATTGAGAAGTCAAGTGTTGAATGAACACAAGCTTGATTTAGATGAATGCTAGTCAATTTAAATGAATTCACTAACATTTGTCAAAAGTCTTCCCAGAGAACAAGGAGAAAAAAGAAAAACATCTTTTGTTTTGTGTTGCTTTGGTTTTTCTTTTTTTATTTCTCTTTCTTTCCCACTACAAATGGTATTTATTTCTATTGTCATTCTTGATTTGCTTGGAGACAGAGGGACCTCAGGGGCTTCAGCTTCATTACTGGCACTTTGTTTGGTGTTGATGAGGGAAGGAGGTGGGTGTTCTACCTCAGATGCTATCAGATGACGGAGTATTTACCTTTATTGGTGTTTTCAGTAATTAAAGAGTGTGCGTTTACTAAAAGCTGTGGCCAGTAATCACTTGAAGTACTGCGTCTCATGGTCTTCTGGATGTCTCCTTTGACTTGAAGAAGCATGCAAATATTACACATGGACTCACAATGACGACTGAAACTGTCTTCTGAATATGAAACTACTTTCAGACTGTTTCTCGACTGCTAATTACAAGATGGATCAGTGACCACTCTAATGTGTTTTGAATAACATCTTTGAAATATGACACTGCCACACAATCTGCAGCCCGCGGGAACGTTGTGCCTGCAGGAAACCACTGAGAAGTCTTGGCTGTGTTAAGCTGGACGGCTTATCTACAACACATCTCCCGGGCTGCTTAAAAAGTCTGCAATTGTAGGTTGTCACAAAGAAAGAGATGATGAGTTAAGCTGGGCTGCTGAAGTCCACAGGCTTATTTCAAAGGTGACAATTTACATCAAACATTGTTCTTCATCCTTTTACATCCAAAACTTGAGAGCGATGCTTTGGTTAGAATTTTCTTTGAGATTTGTGAAACTAAACAAAAGGTTTGCAGTTGCGATACATCCTGTTGCTAACCAAATCATGAATCCAAATGAGAAAACCTTTTGTTATCACAAGGCTCTTAACTGTCTTTGACAGTTACACAAAATGAGGTAAAAAAAAAAAAAAGCACAACACACTGAATAGGGAATATTATATCAGGTAATCTTTTCATTTGAAGTTTGGGGGTCGAATAACAGTATATGTCTTTACAATTTATTATGACACATTATTTGTTAACATTCATGTTTCTTTATAAACTAAACAGTTACTACTTTAGCCCTTAAGTGATATTACTGAAATATAATTCATTATTATTTCTAGACTGTATTTTCCATTGTCAGCATGGATTAGCAACATAATACCTACACAAAGCTGCTCATTGAGATGCCAAGAATATTATGAAACATTATCTCTGTGATGCTGAGGACATCTAGATCTGGGACAGCAATGAATTTTCTGTTTCGCAATGTAATATGGCTACAGCTAGCCATGTGATGTCACTTCGCCTGGGCGTTCGATTTGGCAGGGTTGTGGGAGATTAAAGGTTCTTCCGATATGCTTCCTCTCTCTCTGAAGAAGCACCCGGGTCCCCCCTCTAATTTTCCTCCTCCTGGCATTTGCTTTGTGCACAGATTGAAGGCTTTGAAGTGGTTGAAGCTCTCTTGCACACGATGAAGATGCGTGAGCATGTGTGCGCTCTGGGTTTGTGCTCGCCGGTGCACAAATGGTGTTGTGATAATAGAAAATATTAGAGTTCAACAAAAGGTAGGTTTCCTGCCGTCCCCATTCCCATGCAACTCAATGCGGGCACATAATGGAACCAGTCTCAGTCATTGTTATTGTCCACCAGGATCCACTGTGAGCTTCAGAAATATGAGCCCCACTCATATCTCTCCTGTGACTCTACTGAAGAGCCAACCTCAGGTTTATCTGCATGACCGTCAGTATAAGATTGCATATTAAGTATTGTATTTCCAAAAGTATCTACATATTTATGTTTTGTGCTTTATTTATTGTTGTTTTAAAACGTTTGGGAATAAACTTGGTGACCTCAACCTACCGCTGACATTATTCTATGAACATTATTTTTAAAAAAAGACAACAGTACTGAGATCAGCACATATAAAAGCCCTGAATATGGTTTAATCATGAACATAAACAAAATGTATCTTTTTGAAGGTTTTCCATAAATAGAAACCAACAAATGACCACCATTAGCATTTCTCTTCTGTTTTTGCGTTCATGTTGCGTGCTGAGAGATTACCAGAACTTGGCTCCTTCTTCAGTTTCCAATCCAATCCAATCCAGTTTATTTATGAAGCACCGTTAAAAACAACAAAGTTGACCAAAGTGCTGTACAGAAGAAACAATAAAACATACATATTTACATCATAATGGGGCATCAGCACATTGTTAATAGTAAAACAACCCTTTAAATTAGTCAAACGCCAAAGAGAAAAAATGAGTCTTCAGACAAGACTTAAAAACAAGAAGCGATTCAGCCTGTCTAATGTACAGGGGCAGCTTATTCCACAACTTGGGACCAATAACAGAAAAAGCTCGGTCACCTCTCAGTTTACGCTTCGTCTTAGGAACCACAAGCAGAAGTTGATCTGTGGACCTCAGAGAGCATGTAGGGGAATACCTCACCAGCAGGTCTGACAGGTAGCGAGGGGCCAGACCGTTCAGGCATTTAAAAACAAATAAAAGAATCTTAAAATCAATTCTGTAACGGACAGGGAGCCAGTGAAGGGAAGACAAAATTGGTGAAACATGGTCAGACTTTCGAGATCCAGTTAAAAGACGCGCTGCAGCGTTCTGCACCAGCTGCAGCCGTGCGAGAGAGGACTGACTGATCCCACAGTACAGGGCGTTACAATAGTCAAGCCGTGTAGTTACAAAAGCATGGATCAAAATTTCAAAATCATGTCTTGAGAGTGAGGACCTTATTTTTGCAAGCTGTCTCACACCACAGCACTAATTTGTTTGTCCAATTTAAGTTCCTGATCCATTTTCACACCAAGATTGCAGACAGTAGGCTTAACAAACTGTGACAAGGATCCAAGGTTAACTGAGACAGCATCACCAACACTGCTAGGTCCAAGAAGAAGAACCTCTGTTTTTTTATCATTAAAATGCAAAAAATTTATTGACATCCAAATTTTAATTTCATGAGTGCACTTTAAGAGTTCAGTGGCACTGAAGCTTTCTTGACGTTTGAGGGGAATGTAAATTTGGCTATCATCAGCATAAAGATGAAAAGACACACCAAGCCTTCGGAAAATAGACCCCAGCGGCAACAGATACAATGAAAAAAGGAGCGGACCAAGGATTGATCCTTGCGGCACGCCACAATTCAAGGGGGCCGAGGATGAAGCAAAGTCACCCAATCTCACACAAAAACTCCTATCTGCTAAGTAGGAACGGAACCACTCCAAGGCAGCCCCGTGAATGCCCACTGTGTTCTCAAGTCGGCACAGTAGGATTTCATGATCCACTGTGTTGAACGCAGCGGTCAGATCTAACAAAACCAGTGCAACAGTATGACCAGAGTCAGTATACATCAAAATGTCATTAAAGACTTTAAGTAGAGCAGACTCTGTGCTGTGCAAATTTTTAAAACCAGACTGAAAAACTTCAGGGATCTCATGTGCATCCAGAAATGCCTTCAATTGACAAAATACAATTTTCTCTAGTGTTTTGGACAGGAATGGAAGCTTAGAAATTGGACGAAAGTTTGCTGAAAGATGCTAAAACGTCCCCCCCCATCTGACAGGAACTCTGTCTTTGATTAGTTGTCGAAACAGCCGCTTTGAAATAAGTGCAAGTAGGAATTCAAAACAGAAACATAACAGCCAGATACTGACGGAAAGGTTTAATTGCAGCATCCTGCAAAAAGCACATAGTCCAAATATAGACTCAGCTGATCTCGTTATTTATACTGTGTCGAGTGCCTTGGAGTGTAGATTATTTCTGTATTGGTGTACATTATTACAGCCCTAGCATTATAAAAAAGCATAAAAATTACAGCATGTTGCATTTCTCATCCAATGAAATGATTGTGTCCTGACTTTCAAGTTAACTCAAACTGCAGTTCAAGAAATAGAACTTGTTCCAGCTTTTTTTGAAGATCTTGAAACTGACGACATTTTATCTTTCATCTTTGCCTTGTCCACCACTCACATTCATGATTTATTTCAAAGCTATTAAAGACCAAGTATCTGATTTATTTAAGAACATCAGTAATTAAAATTACTGATGAATTGCTTAATATGTGACCAGCAACTTAAATAGATTATTATTTGTTATGAATACAGCATAAGACTGGGTGGCTGTTGAGGGGAAGATGCTGCGATGAACTCTAAATTATTATTTTTCTAAATCCAGCTATAAAATGCAAACTGAGAACCAATGGAACTTGAACAGGAAGCATGAAGAAAATGGAGAGTGTTATCTAGCATGCAGCTTCCTTGGAAACAGCTTCATTCAAGACGTAATGAGTTCAGAAATTTCTTGTGCATTCCTCCATGCCTTTTTAAAGATGCACTACAGAGCAATTCAAGCTTTTCTAAGTGACATGCCACTTTTCAATGGCTAATTCAGTATTCATGTTGCTCCCTACATGTACCGTGAGCTCTATTCAGTGCAAAAAAGGTGTCTTATCTCTTACCCACTTTTTCTTTTCCTCTCTTCCTCAGATAATGGCCACATTTAGATGAGAGTTGTTACCTTACTGGTTACCTTTTCCCATGCCCAAAAAAAAGATGAAAAAACAATGATGCACATATTCCGTGCGGTCCTCTGCCTCCTGTCTCCAGTACTTAATCTTCCTTCTTCTCCTCAGCTGCTTGTGTTGAGCTGGTACTTTGAAATTATAATCAAAATTATAATTTAAAATGGTACCTATTATGTGGTTTTCCATGTTATATCCAAAAAGATAAGAAGCAAGAAGAGAACTTTGTTTATTTCCGGAAAATTCAAGCACATCACGTCCGCCCCGTGTCCAATCAGAAACCTTTCCAACCCAGCGATCTCAAGCAGAATTAAGTACAGGCGAATAAACTTGTTTACCATGGAAACCTAAATTCGAATTCTGAAATTCAGAATTATTTAATTCCAAATTATTAATTCTGAATTAAAGAATGTCATGGACCGTGGCAATGTCTTTTTACATTTGTTTGCTGAATCCCTTTGCTAGCGTGTGTGTAAAATGAAACTCAGTGTGCATTCACATCAGGATAGTCCTCTAGACTCGATCCGATTAGTGACTCGACCCATTTAAGGGGGTCTATTCATGCGGACGGAGATCGTGTTATGCTGCACTTTAGTCAAACGAGCCAAACCTTAACAATAATATATCCCCATTCCCACTACAAGTGGTGCTGCACTAGTATTTAGCAAAAAAGAAGACAAGACACGCATGAAGTTATACACTGAGCAGGAAACTATCGCTGTTTCAGGTTTTTATTTTGTCTTATGCAAGTGTACTTCAGAAATACACTGCAAGAATGACAGTAGTAACAACAGACTAGGCAGAGGACCCTTAATGCGATCGCTATGTATTTGCCCACAATGCAATGCTACGTCAAATGCAGGAAGTGATTTTTTTTGTAGTCCGCTTCCTGTATTTGGTCTGCTTGAAACAGGCCGAGACCTGAGTTTGTTGTCAGACCGGGTCGGCTTTTTTGGTCTGAATCAGAATTTGTTTGGCGCTTTCACATTTCCCCAAACAAAGCAAACTTTCCGAGCGAACGGACTAGGATTTGAACAAAAAAGGCTGATATGAATGTGCCCAAAGCTTCAATGTCACACAACGTCCCAGAAAAAAAAAAAAGTGTGAAGTGGGATGGGGTTTGAAATTACTGGGCAATGACGGGTTCAGAACTGTACATAGTATATATCACTGTGCAATCAAATAAAAATGTGAAGGCCAATAAATACTCCACAAGAACAAAGGAATTATCTTGTTTTCTTGAGATGTCAAGAACAAGGACAAAGTTCATTCTGGCTTGGTTGTTTCATACTTCACGAGAAACCTCGTCCACAATGGGGAATGGGGTTGACATGAGGCAGTGTCCATGTATTTATATGTCTTAGATGTGATGTTTGTAATCCCTCACTACTTCAACCAGCTCTTTGATACAAATATCCATTCATGTGATGTTTTTTTTGTTTGTTTTTATTTTTCTTTGTTGTAAACTGTGTATTTTATGAAGTTGTCAAAATTGTAAATAAATAAAAAAAAAATCCATTCAGCCTTTCTTAATCTGTCACATCAGCAGACAAGCAGAAATGAAACCCTTGTGATTTATGTTACAGCTCTTTAAGAAGAAACATGAAGAGGTCAGAAATGTATATATAAACACAGACAAGAATTATAGGTATTGTGGATGCGAAAAAACCAGGAAAGGACAATGACCAGTAAAACTATTATCCATCTTAAAGAAAATTTGTTGTAGCCATCTAGAGATGTAGTGGAGAATTACCTTGGGCACTGGTGTTAGATTGTCTAGCTCAAGCTTGCTAACAATTACAGTGACACTTTATAATGATGGATCAAATCATACACTTAAGTAATGTGTAACTCATGGTAGACTAATGCATTTATTTATGAAGACTTTATCATGAATTCCTGTTGCTCACCATGAACTAATGATGATCTCAATGTTGATTCATGTGATTACTTGACCCCTAATTGATCATCAATTAATGAACAAGTTCATTGTTAATTCAAGTTCATTTTTAATACATCAATATGTCAACAAATTAGCCAGTTTAGATAACCAGTTTAGATAAGTATATCATTCAATTCCCTGCGACTTTTTTTTTTTTTTTTTTACACATTTTTTCTATTTAAAGCAAGACACACTCAAATAAGTTCACTTGGGTGAACATGGATGCGTAAAAGCGCTTAGGGGGATTATTAGGGTTTTAAAATCACTACATTTATGCAGTACATTGAACAAAGAAATGACATTGGTATGTATGGAAATGCTTTATATCAAATACATAGCTGCTTTAGAAAAAACAAAAAAAAAACAAAAAAAAACATCCAATCAACCTTTATTAATAGTCACCCAAAGCGCTTTTATATCCATGTTCACACAAATGAACTTCTTTGAGTGTGTCTTGTATAAATAAAAATTAAAAGAAAATCAGTAGCAGGGAATTAAATGACATGTTTCAATTTAAACCGGCAAATATGTCAACATATTGATGAATTAACAGTGAACTAATGTTCATTAATTGATGATCAATAAAGGATCAAGTCAACACATGAATCAACATTGAGATCATCATTAGTTCATGATGAGCAACAGGAAATCATGATAAAATCTTCATTAATAAAAGCATTAGTTCATCGTGAGTTACATTTTACCTAAGTATATAATTTGTACCATTATTGTAAAGTGTTACCACAATCACTAACATCAGTTAGGGATGCAAAAAGCTTTCACAACTCTTACAGACAACATCTTTCTCTGAACACCTGGTTCCACAGCTAGTAAGCTCATTCATTCATTCATACATTGTCCTAACCGCTTAGTCCAATGAAGGGTCGCAGGGAAGCTGAAGCCTATCCCAGCTGTCTTTGGGTGAAAGGCGGGGTACACCCCAGCTAGTAAGCTGATACAGACATAGCATCAGTGATAGATATTTAGTTCAATAATAATAAAGTGAAGCCAGCTCCAAACCAGCTGATCCTTTATGAGGTACTATTCTGTGTCATATTCTATTAATATATCCATTCATAGGATGACTAACTTTCCAGATCTTTTAAGACAAAATTAGCCATCATGATTGTCAAATGACATTGCTAATATTGACATGCTCAATTCTTTACAGGTTCTCCAAGCACCTAAAACAAATTTCTCTTTGATGGAAGACATTTTTTCTAATGTGTACTGTTTCCTGGTATATTTTCAGTAAAGATATTGGGACATTGTCTACCACTGTCAGTAATTCCAGTAGCGAATTCATTCAAGGACTAATTGTAATCCCCAAATCTATTAATCATCTTTTCTCTCAGCACAATTCTGCCATGCTACTTTTTGTGACTTTTGTTTATCAAAACAGCAGCAGTTGTTTTACATTCATCATGTTGGTTTATTATGATGTCTTCACGGATTCCTTTATGGGCTATTCAGCAAGTCAACAAGACCTTACAGGAGCTGATGGAAGCCCAGTGCCAACACAGCCAGATCTCAGCATTCAGCAAGACAAAAATGCAACAGCCCCCTCAAAAGTAGCTCCTCACAATGTAGGGCTCCCATTAACAAAGAGAGGGGACTTATAAGCAGCAATCAGCGTGGGACTCCCGATGAGGCAGACCTGGGTTGTGCAGACGTCTAGGCTGGGGATTTAACCAGAGGCCTCAGGCTATCATACCTGACTGCAGGCAACCTGAGAGGCAGTGATGGAGGAGGGGCTGGAGACACTTGATGGGCTGAATAATCTCAAGTCAAATCTATTAGAAAAAAAAAAGAAAGAAAAAGATTTACTGGTTTGTTTAGTGTTGCATTTTTCATTTTTCTAGAAATTTCTGGCCAACTGTTTAAAATGATTTCAGGGTATTTAAGTGTGTCCTGAAGCAGCAGAATGTTTTATTTCTTTCAGTTTCTTTCTTTCAAAGGGCATCCTTCCCAAAACCCAACATGCGAACAGCCTGTAAGACAGCAGTATCCACAGATGGATTACAGAATGAGTTTAGTGAACACAGACATGGGGGTCCAAAGACTCAACAGTCCCCAAAGCTTCTTTTAAATGACTGTAATTAACATGTCTTATTAGAAAGTCAATGAACTCAGTCTGCGCGTCTCATTCATGTTTTGTCTTCCTGGTCATCATCTGAATACATTGCAGTTAAATGCAGGATGACACTTTGTACTCTCAAAGAAAATCTCACAGCTGTCACTGACCTATTTACAATCACTTTGCATGAGAAAATGAACTAAGCACTAACAAAAAACCATCGGGCAAAACATAACAGCGTTTTCTGACCCTATATTACCATTGAGATCTCTTAAATGTGGCCAAAGTCATCAAGTATATAGTTCCAACTCAAACTGAAAATGTGAAGAGGAAATGAGAGCAAATATAGGGAGGAGAAGATAAAAGTCATGTGTCCGTTCGCTTGTGTGTATGCATTTGTGACATGCCAAATAAAGTATTCATCATCTCCAGTCAAATAAATGTGCTAATATGGATTAAAAAGCTAACATTACATGGGATTAAATAATGAGCTTGTGGTTTCAGGGAGCCGGAGAGAAACGCTCTTGAATAAATAAGAAAGGTGAGTAAATGGGTCCTTTGTTGAGCTCTGTGATACTTCTTACTCTGCACAAACAGAAAGGAGGTGTTGCAGGTGATTAGGAAAACAAATGTCAAGTTCTTTCACCCTGCTATCATCTTTTTTAAGTACAATCCTGCACAAGTACCTGCTGTATATGTGTGTTTAAATCACTGTGTGTGGAAGCACACCCAAATGAAGGCAAGTTCTGCAGCTAAACAATAGCTCCTACCACGTTACTCTCCTCTCGCTTGGCTCAGTCTAACACTATGGTTTCTCGGCCAATGCTTTTTACCACTAGGTGCACATGCAGCGAAGACGTTGCAAGATGTGTTCTCGGGTCAGAGAAAGAGAAAGAAAAGTTTGACAAACTTTGTCAAACATATAATGGAAGGTTTCCGAGGTTCCTCCACAAACAGGTTGAGTTAGGACTTACATAAAACAAAACATCAAAAAGGACGTGTAATGCACATGTCATCCAACTGTTTGTGGACTGTAAGAATTTTATGTGGTTTCCTGTCTGTGGGAAAACCAAACCCAGCCTTACCAAACCCAGAGAAGCAGCCTTACCTGAATGACTTGATGCTCCATCTAAATTGTAAAATAATTACACAGTAAGACAGGTGCAGTACAGAAAGTGCTTTGTTAAAAGACAGACCAAATGTTGTCGGGGCTCTCTTATTTTTCTCTGCTCTGTCAATAGAAGTGCATATTCTTTTTTATGATATGCTCATTAAATGACTTGCTAAGTTTCAGGGAACATTTTACAGCAAAGTTACACTCAAGGAACGCCTTCATGTATCTTTTACTACCTCTTAATTGCTTTAAGATGTAAGCAGTGAAAAGGGGGAAAAAACCCTCTGATGGACTTTTCTCGTTTAGCAGAACATTTTTCTGATCTGTATTTCCAAATGGCAACATAGTGACTCTGCTGCTTAATGAATGACATATATATATATATATACATACACATACACATACACATACACATATGTCATTCATATTTAATATATATGTAATCTCCAGATTTTAATGTGCCGCTTTAAAGGAAACATTTCATGTCATGTATCTATGGCTGTTACTATAAAAACCCTTTTTAGGGTGTGGTTAAAGATGAGTCAAGAGCAGACAAGCATAGATGGAATGTAGTAATAGTTTTATAAGCCTGTTCAACACAAAAACACACCTACACGTTGCACTGCATGACAAGAGAAGGATGGCTGAAGTGGATTTATCATTACACAAACATTAGTCTCAGATAGAAATCAAACCTTGCTGTTATCCAACAACTGTAGACAAAGCATTAATGTAGCATTAATCAAGCAGAAAAATTAAAAACTGTAGCAATCAAGGTGCTGTCTAAAACCCTTTGACACTGATTAATCAACTCTACCTTATCAATAGAAATAAAGATAAGTCCAAAATGGAAAAAATGAATTGCTGCAAAGCTAATGTCTACACCCAACAGTTTGCAAACAGTTCTGACATCTTTTGAACTTTGCATTTACCTTGAACGATAGCAGGGATATTATCAGTTGCTTTTTTCAGCCCATTATTTTCAGCCCATTATGGCTGAAAGAGTACACAAAGGGCTCAAACCTGTAGACACCAAAAAAGAACAAAGACATGGCCCAGATCTTACTGGTCCACATATCTTTTTTAAGTCGCTGCTGATTTTATTGTGGAATCTCTTACTTATATTTTTGGTCTGAGTTTATTGAATAATGAAAAGCCTAGATCCTCTTTTTAAAAGGGGAACCCTTCTTATTCAACTATGTAAAGATCAATTTTTCTAAACTGTCGTATCTGAGATTTTAGAGAGAAAAGTGATCAATTTAAGGATTTTCTACAGTCATACACTATTTCATCAACATATCAGTCAGAATTTAGACAAAAACACACCAGCATTAAAAGTGGTAAAAGACATTTTCTGCTGTTTTACTTCTGTTTAGATTGATTCAATGGACCATTTGCAGATGAAACAGAGACTTTCTGACACGGGGCTCTTGAAACAAGCAATCAGCTGGTTCTACAAATTATTTTCTGATCAAACTCAAACTGAGAAGTGTGACAGTCTTTGTTCTGATGTTGTCTTCGTTACAAGGGGTATGCCACGGGGCTCTTTGTCCACTTCTTTTTCTACTCATACAAATTATGTAAGTCTTGATTTAACGAGAGGGGGAGGAGCCAAGACAGGATGCCACTTTCAAATCTTGCTATTTCCCCAACATTACCTACCCCAGCTTTAATTCTTCTTAAAGGTATTTTTTTATACAACAGGTTGGACTCTACATTTAAAAAGAAGAAAAAATCCCTCCAAAATACTTTCTTTATGTTTATAGTATTCTATGAGAATGATCGATCAGAATTAAATGTGTGAATTTTTTTTTTTTTTTTTTTTACAGGACACTTATCACATAAAAATATGCACTCTTCTACAAAAACAACATATTATCAGATCAGGAATGTTTCATATGCAAGTACTTATCTTTATAACTTCTACTACTTTGTTAATACCTGATCCACATGCATGTTTGCCTTGCTCCCAGATTAGAGTGTCATGTCACGTCTGTCGTCACCTGTGGGTTCAGGCCCGGGGCGCTACGTTGATTCCAGGTGAGAGAAAGATCCTCCTCTCACTTGTGTTTATCACAGCAGGGCTGAGGAGCTGCTGAGTGAGGCCAGTGTAAAACAGGATTAACCCTTCCCACTTTTCTGGTTGACCAGAGGGTCAGAGGGAATACTCCTGCAACTCACTCAGTTCCCTTGTTTTTATTTCTTTTGTCCTGGGAAGCATGTAAAATATTTCAATCATTTAAAGAGTTTTTTTTTTGGTGAGAGGTTGCATCTTGCTGGTGAGAGGTTGCTGGTTGGCTTAGCAAAGAGCAGGTGAAACAGGAGAAGCTGGTGCTCTTTCAGGATTCATTCCTGAGATGCTGAGGCTGGGATTGCTTGTTGTTAATTGTTGTGTTCTGGAAATAATCACCGCACGAAGTTCATCGTTTAAAACCGCTACCATCTCACCAGATTTGAGTTTTGGTTTAAAATGTTTAAAGGCCATTGTGCTGCTCAAAAGTACTTTACTGTGCCGGTTACACGGCAACAGTGTTGGCATTAACACTGCAAGCTGTTGCCAGGTTTTCTTTGTATCAAAACTGGTTCATACTAATCTCTAAATCTGCTTTTATTTAGTTTTATTCACAAGATTATTCTGTATCAATATCGATTAACAACATACATGAAACTCATGCTCAATGAGTCTCTGGAATTTGCTAACTCTGGTTTTAACCAGAATTTATTGGAACATACAGAGACATGCAAATCTACAGCTGCACTCAAGTTTACAAGTGTGGGAAAGTGCACATTCATTTCCAAAAAAAATACCAAAAGCATATTTATCTGCAAAAACATTCCCAAATGGAGCATCAGAAAGCTGCAAACTAAGATGTGAGACTGACTGAATTTGTCCTTTTACAAGACAGCTAGCTGCCCACGCTCTATGCCATGTGGAGCTGACATCCTTGGGTCAGTTCAAAATAATAAACTAAGTGTAATTATCTCATATAGTTGTTATTATCAGAAACTCTGGTCCAACATAGCCTACAGGATACACTCTAACACCATTACTTAATGCTGACGTGGCGCACTTGTACACTGGGATGTAGTAATGCACATAACTCCAGTTGTGTATTTATTGTAGCCTTCTGAGCACAAACACTAAATACTGCATTGCTTTCTGTGGGAATGTATCTAACTGGCTTGTTTTAGCATTGGAGAAACCTGTTAAGACAACATCCTTTTTGTGTACATAAAAAAGTTAAAAGTAGGGCTAGAGAGTAAAAACTGACAGCTTCATGTTTAGAGAATATATCACCTGGTAAACAGTGCTGATAGCAGCTGAATGCACAATATCTTATCATATCTAGGCAGTTACTTATTAAAATAATCACCTTAATCACACTGTAATTAAGTAAGCAATTAGCAAACAAGATATGGGTGCCAAAGGTCCAGTAGTAGACTTTCTATGAATTGCCCTAAACTTCGAGTGAGGATAGTCTGGAGCTCCCTGCGGCCACCGTGACCTCCTGAGCAGTGTTTTCTCTCTGACACAGCTTGAACATGTTTTCGCTGTGGATCATGGGCTCATAAAAGACGCTAATTGGAGGCCATCCTTTAGCAGATTGTAGCTGTCATTCATTCATTTCATGTTTATGACCATTTTTTCTGCTCTTATAGAATTGCTGAGGGGGTGTATATCTGACTCGGGGAGCAAAAGGAAGTGATAAGACATCCATAATGTCTCTGTGTCAGCACTGAGTTGCTGTCTCAGATGGGCTATAACCGTTGACCAGGGCTCAAGTCAAACACTTGACAGTCACCCACGCTTGCTTCCAAAGCCAAGAGCTGTGTATGCAATAATGCTTACGTGTGTTATGCTGAAAACACCACTCTAATCTTAAAAGGCTGAAAAGAAGCATCTTGATCAATGTACTGTATAATTAAAGCAGATGACAATGGAAAGATTTAAAGTGTTTTTCTGTGTGATGCTTACTTGAACACACAATAACATATTCAAATACCTCACATAAGTTCAGTTCAAACAGATACTATACTTAAGGCATGAGAAAAGAACGACACTCCGGGTCCCATCCAACAAGTATGCAGTGAGTCACTGCAGCTTGGCCAAACAAGGTTGTCTGGCGTGACTCATAAGCACTAGCACATGGATATCCACAACACGTGTATAGGCCCAGAACAGGCATGTCTAGGCAAATGGCTGAAGCCATTTACACCTGGATAAATCCCCTGATCTGTCTGACACCATGCCATCCTCCCTATCAAGCTCTTACAGTGTAAATGTGAACATGCTTGTGAATGCTTGGCCTTTATGCCCTGCCATTTTTTTGCCTGTGTGTTTTTTCTACGTTGAAGCCATGTTTGTCTGGATTAGTCTATCTAAGCCTACCTGCAGAGAAATCCTGGTCGTCCATCCGCTCACGTGGTCAGACGCTATATGCTTGTGGTTAACAGTCCATTGCTAACAGCAGCAGCCCTGTAATGACTCATTCCGTCAACATGCTTGCTGTCTTCTGTCTTTAGCTCACCAGTCCCCGTCACTTTTTTCTACTCTATCTTCCAAACCAGTCCCTGTATGTGTCATGAAGTGCAAAGAAAAAGTATGTGTGACTTGCTAACATAGCTTGTGTTTGTTTCTTTTTCTTTTTTTAACTTGCAGTTTCACGTTGACAAAAGCAAACACACACCTGTCAACCAGGCCGTTATGGTAGCTTTGCATATCCTGGCTCCCCTTTTGAACAGGATTTAAGGCTTAATCTTTCATTTGAACAAAGCCACCTTCTTCTTTAAGTTAATATAAACAAATCTGATGCACCACACTTAAATGTAAACTTTTGCATTGTCATTCAGAGATCTATAATTCATGGCTTTGTCTTAAATGAGGCTGAGTTGTTTGGTTACTGTAAGGCTGAGTTGTTTGTCTCACGGTGCGACAGAATGCAACAGGACAAGCTGTCCTTAATGTGACATTAGATGAGAGTCCATGCCAACCCATGAATGACTTTAGAACATTCAGTACTCCTGGTTGAAGCTAATTGTTGTATTTTCTATGCCCACAAAGCTGGCAATTCATTGGGAGGAATGTGGTTGTTCCTGCTGATGCCTTCAGGCTGATAGAAAGAACCTGACTAAACAATCCAAATAAATTAAGAAGTTTCACGCATGTGCTTGAGTTACAAAATTTCCTTTTTCAAGGAAGGAAAAGAAGTTATGTTACTGTTGTTGTTTTGTTTATATCGTAAAATTTCAACATGCATCAAGAAAGTTGCTGAATCATCTTTGGCGAATGAGGAACAAGTAATCTGGCACATGTTGTAAAGCTATAAAATTTTGCATCTGTGATGCGCTTGCAAAAAACTAACTCAAAACTGCATTTCTCAACTGTTTTATGTTAGTGTTTTCAAGATGCTTGACAAAATGTGACTTCTTTTGTCAGTCTGCATGATCTGATTACCTGGACATATTTTTGTGGCTTATTTGACTCATTCCACCTAGAACCGGCTGAGTTTATGATGAGATTTAATATAACTTATGCATTCAATGAATGAATGATAATTATAATTTAACCATTACCAAGAAGAGGATTCTCAGTTGGTAGATTTTTGCATGGAAATAAAAATTAGAAAGTCAATGACATATTACATCAGTCAAAAAAAGGCTGCTCGACCACTTATTGGCTACGGTTACATGATGTTTTGTAATTCGGAATCAATAATTTGGAATTAACGTATTCTCCTACAAGTTTACATGAAAATAATAATTCCGAATGGAGGTTTACATGAAACACGTCCTCACTGAATTCCTCTTTTATTGGACAGAGGGTGCACTTGACGTATGACGTTAATCGGAAATAAACAAAGTTGGCTTCCTGCTTCTCGTCTTTTCAGTCGTAGCTTGTAAAAACTACATAAGAAGTACCAGTTTTGCCACCATTTTTATTATAATTTTGAAGTACCAGCTCAACACGAGTATACTACTTCACTTTTTGCAGCAACTGAGAAAGAGAAGGAAAATAGACTACCAAACATGGGAGGCAAAACAAAGCGCGCCACCGGGACAGGACAAGGTACAAGCATGCGCAGAACAACCAGAATTAACTAAGAGCGGAATTAAGGTTTACATGACAGAGGAATTAAATAGTTCGGAATTAAAATACAAATAAACCAGACACTTACATCGGAATTAAGTTTAATTCCGAATAGAAATTTGTATCAGGAATTAAGTGTTTACATGGTCATTTTTCACCAGTTTAAAGCGGAATTTACTTTTATTCAGAATTAAACAGGAATCAAAACTCCCATGTAAACGTAGCAATTTAGTGCTTGATGTATATGTGACAGCAGCACACGATGAGGGAAGAAGCAGGAAGTCTGGCTTTGCCAGTTTCTAACTAATTGATACAAAACTGATCCAATGAACAATAAAGAAAGTTTTGTACGGCATTTAATGCAGCACATATTCCTTGTTAAGACCATTTTCCCTCTCACTTTTTATTGTGTGCTGCAAATAAAACAGGTGAAGTATGTCAAACTGTAAGAAGTGTTAATGAAATTTAATGTTTCTACATTTAACTTACATTTTGTCTTCTCAAATTGATTAAAAACAACATGTAATTTTAGAACAACTGCATCAATAATTTTTGTATTTCTAAGGTGGAGTTCAACCTTTCTTTAAACACACTCCATCTTTTTCATTTCACTTTAACAAAATCCCATTTTGATACTCAGAAAAGTGTGGGCATTTTGAAGGGTAATATTTCAAAGGCAAACAGATGGAAAGAGATGATCAAGTTACAGATATTAAGCTAGGGTGACTTTATTCAGATGCATCAAGTTATGAGAATTTGAGCCAGTTCTGCTTAGACCACAGCTGCTCCATGTCGAAGACATACTGGAAATAAGATATCTGCTATGTGGAGCCAAGAAACTGAAATAGTTATGAAATTTATGAGGCTGATAAAGGAAAATCCTAATCAAGTGCACATGTTATACGGTGAATGACCTAAAAAAAAATTTTAAAAAAACCATCTGTCACATGCATCTGTACCGTGAACTGGTTATCCTAAAGAATCTGACAGGTTGACAGGAAATTATTCAGGATCACTCTCATGTTTTGTCCTTTCCAACCCTCTTTTGGAGTAAGTTTTTCATCTGCTGTTGAACTTACAAGAGAAAATCCACCCCACTCTAAGTTTAAAGAGCGGCCGCAACCTTTTTTGCAGTCATGCAGAGTAGGAGGATGAAGATGAGGTCCGCGGGGTCGTGATGCAGCCACTACACTGGACACCACAGCTTTGGATTCTAGTAAGAAAATGGGATTTTTTTTTTTTTCTTCAGAGTCGTATAAACAGCAACGCCAGACCTGAGTGGGATCAAAGTGCTCATTAAAGAAGCCCACAACCCTGAGAAATGGCAGACCAAATAGCAGCCCATGGTGACGGGCAAGAACTAAATCTGGAACAAGGGCACACATTCATTTCCTAGGAATGTATTGGGGTGTCTTAGGCAATTGCCACTGAGCAACTACAATTTTAAACAGTGCTGTTTCTCTAAAGCAACTGCAAATGGCAAACAGCTATGCCTATATGCACAAAAAAGGAAATAAAGATAGATAGTTAAATAGAAATGATCAAATTGTTTCCCATCAGGTAAGCAAACCTCCAAATAAAATAACATACTTGGAAAGAAAATGTGTGCAGGACATTTCACACAGCAGAAGTTTCGTATTAAATACGTTACTGCTCATTTAACGGTTTCCACGACTGAAATGGTGGAAATGCAGTGTTTGTGTGTGAAACAGAAGCACACTGAGGCATCTGTTGTCAGCGTCTGAACACAAAGTGTGATTCACAGTTGGCCTCTGATTAGAACCAATATTTTTTTCTCTCATTGTGTCAGAGGATATGATCAGAATGAAAACTGCCTGTTACTCCACCGACCAAAAAAAACCACCTTTGATGTGGCTTATATGTGAAAGCAAAAACACCAGAGCGCAATTACATGTCCCGCCTGCAGGCTTCTTAAAAGCTCAATCAGAGAAATGTTAACATTTGTGTGAGGGACAATAGGCTTTCCACCGACAAATGTAAATTAAAATGGCCTTGTGTAACCAAAGTGAATGAAACAATCTGGATTCATCCGTTGATTCAAATTTCTATTTGAGTCTTTGTGATTATGGCTTTCCCACCATTTCTGTGTAATTACAAGCCTGTGCTTCTTGGCAGTGGGGTTCGCATTACAAGTGTGGTTATCGACATGTGTGTGAGAGCAAGTGAGAATGTGTGAGAGTGAGTGTATGTGACAGGCAGTGGAGGCATAATAGTGCAGCCTGAGCGTGTCTGTGGTTGACCTGTTAGCCGTAATGTCCACTGAGCAGGCTTAATTATCACAAATGATGGCTTCTGGTAAGACTTAATATATGAAGCGTGTACATGAGTGAGTGTATTGATGATAAATATGTGTAACTGAGTTAGAAATAACTTTCAGCGTTTTCCTTTTGCATGAAACTTCTCATAGACTAAAATAAAAGTTGTCACTGTTTACTGATTTCATGCATTTTTCACACAGAATTTAAATTTTGCTCCATCTCAGTCAGCATTGGCACTGAAACGCTGCCTGCACAATGAATAGATGATAATCTAATGTTTGTGATCATTCAAAATATTAATTAATTATCCACCAAAATATTTTTTATTAGTACACTTGTTACTGTAATTCTGAAGTCATCTTAAAATGTGATTTCAATTTTAACAGTTGTTTGTCAAAAAATGCATAAATATGGACTAGCAAGTGAAACTAATATAGTATAAAACTTGTATTCCTTCTAGTGAACAACAGGGGTTTACATCTGTGGTTGCAAAAAGCAACATTACCTACTATTAAACAATGACCTAGTTTCTCACAGTAATTTATTTGTTCTAAGTTTTCTTCAGATACATTTTTTTTTATTGTAAACCTGATCTGACAAATAAATGTTAAAAAAAAGATGTATGTTTGTTCTTTTGATGATGGAGACTAATTGTGCATGTCTTGTTCTGTTTTTTTTTTTTTTCATTGAGTACCCCTGACCTAACCTTAACCAAACAGGGTCCAAAATTGTGAGTAAAACATGAAGTGTAGAAAAAACTGGACCAACATGGGAGACCAACTTTGATCCTTGCTTGATAGTTTTATGTAAATCTTCCACTGAGCCTATCCAAATTCCATATGCACACTTTTTTGCATGTTATTTAAAGCAGTTGATCCTGAATTTCAGTACAATTTAATGTAGGAATGTATGCCTTTAGGTAGTCCATTTGGGGTTTATAATGAAAAACATTCATTTATGTTTTAAGACATATTTAAAGAAAAACAGATTTCTGTGACAGATTCATTCGTTTCTATGAAGTGTCATTATAAGAGAAAGATAGCCATTTGTATACTAGTATACGTTGACTGATTTAATTTCTGCCCCAGTACCCTTCACATAAAAATTAGATTCTTTTGCTTATTTGTTGTTTTATCGATATATAAGTAGAAAATAAAAATCTTGTAGGAACAACCACCACAGCTAATTTGACAAAAATCTTACAACTTTTTTTCACCACTTATGTTTTATGTGTGCAAGCTCAGCCAAAATCGCCAAAGGATTAGGTCAAACACTGTCTCTTTGCTCTAACCGCAAAACTTATGGGGACCAATCCAGGCTTTTAGGTTCAAGCACATTTTAGCAATGGAATCTGACTCTCCAGAGAAGTCATCAGTCAAAAAGAGGACAGGACTGAGTTGTAGTTCCTTTAAACTCAGGAGACATCACAAACAGTCTCACTTTTAACTGTAGATAGATATATTCCCAGATGAAGCTTGGACAGGCTTAGCCCCAAATGATGAATTAGGCTATTCACCTCTCCTGAATCCACACAGACCTCTGTGTGTTTTGTCACATAAAAACACAAGGTTGCCTCTTGTACCCCAAGCCCAAGTATGTAAAAACAGAGGAAATAGCTGAAAGAAAAGGTGTCATTTTTCTTCATCTGAAAGAGTGGATGTGTGTGTGTGTGTGTGTGTGTGTGTGTGTGTGTGTGTGTGTGTGTGTGTGTGTGTGTGTGTGTGTGTGTGTGTGTGTGTGTGTGTGTGTGTGTGTGCGCACATGTACGACTCAAAGAGGAAGAAAAGTAAGAGCGCCTGCATGCGTGAGAAGCACATGGAGGGAAAGTGAGAGCGCAAAGGGAGAAAGAGAAACTGGCCTCTAATTCGCTGATCTCAGCTGATTACATTTTCCCGTCCAGACGGTAGACATTCCTTCAACCTGTGGCCACAACCATCGGGCCCCTCGGTTTTAACTCTGCAGCAGAATACCATTAGAGGTAAACAAGACAGGGTCTATGCAGGCCTCAGAAACAGGTGGGCCTGAGGAGTGAGGCTAGTCACTGAAACCCTGTCTGTTAGAGACAGACAGAAAATCTTCAACAAATGTTCAAACTTAAAGGACTTTCAACCTTAAGTACATCAGATTTTCTTAAGAGCATCAAAAGCACAGGCGAAAAGAAATCCTTTGTGGCTTCTGTGTGTTTAGATGTAAATGAAAACACAACATTTTTTGCCTCAAAGAGTTAAACATCGGATCTGTTTGCTGCTGTAATTGCAGATCTGGTATGCGATCTGACTGAGGTGATGAGAGTTAAGCTGTCATTCCTACAGAGAGTGTAATACCTCATGCCGGCTAAGCATCTATTGTCAGGCTCACTCAGCGGCCCACTGAACATTTAAAACAGCAAACCACTTAGGTACATCCATGTTGCACACGTGTGTGCTCGAACAGCTCCATTCAACATGAGGTTGGGTATTATCAGTTTATGAGTAGCATGTTCCTCTTATAGCTGCTTGATTTTCTTCTGGTTCAAATGACTTTACAAACGTAGGAACAATGGTGTAACCTGAGGGAGTTGTGGGATGATTAACAGAAATGAAAAGAGGGGGGAAATAAGAAATCTACACAAATTCTGTGATATTTCTTCCATATTTTAAAACCTTTGTCATTCTGTTGGGGAGGTATTCAGTTATTTTAACAATTATTTAAATAAAAACATGGTAAAAGTCAATGATAAAACAAAAAAAAATGTGGTAATAATAGTAATATGTTAGAAGCCAAAAAATGCAATTGTCTTTATTAAAAAAGAAAAAAAATGGCAAAGTTGAAAGCTCATGCAAAACCCATGTAAATATGAACCCCATAAACAGCAGCATGATGACCTCTGCAAGCTGGACTAGTCATGCGAATTAGGATATTGTGACTTATTTACACAAGTCAGAATGAATGATCATACATAGATACATTTCTTTAGTATTTTCTTTAGAGAAGAAAAAGCCTTTATACAATCTTTGATTATGGTATTTTCCAGTAATGTCAAGGAAAGGAGGTTAGCTATAGGAGGATTTTCCTTACTATTATTAATATTCAACCATAAAAGGTTGTTAATGAAAGACAAATGAGAATATTTCCCATTGAGGTTAAGAGTTTACTTTTTACCAGTAAACTCTAGTTTGAAATCATTTCTTATTCTTTATTTGAAATAGAAGAGTGGTTGCTATGAACTCATGGCTTCTCTAAATGGTCCTAAAATACATCTGGGAAGCAGTAAGGTCATGTATGGAAAAGTGGAAAAATGGAAATTATTAGCCTTTGAAAACCTGAGGACCCCCAGTTGCCGGATTTTGAGAACAGAAGGCCAAATATTGCCAAAACTGCCATTTTGAAAACATGATCTAAACCATTTGTCCAAAAACTTTCTCTAGTTTAGCTCTGTTTCACTTCATAAGAGTTGGCCTTTGTTTAGATAATGTTCAGACTATTTATAACTGTATCATTCCAAAGAGAGAGCGAATCAGCACCTCCAAATCTAAAACCATGCTCCTCAGCCGGAATAGGATGGATGCCCTCTCCGGGTCGGGAGTGAGTTCCTGCCTCAAGTAGAGGAATTTAAATATCTCGGGGTCTTGTTCACAAGTGAGGGAAGGATGGAGCATAAGATCGAAAGGCGGATCGGTGCAGCGTCTGCAGTAATGCGGGCTCTGAGCCCATCTGTCGTGGTACGGAAGAAGCTGAGCCAGAAGGCGAAGCTCTCGATTTACCAGTTGATCTACGTTCCTACCCTCACCTATGGTCATGAGCTGTGGGTCGTGGCCGAAAGAACGAGATCTCGTATACAGGCAGCTGAAATGAGTTTCCTCCGCAGGGTGGCCGGGCTCTCCCTTAGAGATAGGGTGAGGAACTCGGTCATCCGGGAGGGGCTCAGAGTAGAGCCGCTGCTCCTCCGCATCGAGAGGAACCAGTTGAGGTGGCTCTAGCATTTGGTTAGGATGCCTCCTGGACGCCTCCCTGGTGAGGTGTTTCTTGCACGTCCCTGTGGGAGGAGACCCCAGGGAAGACCCAGGACACTCTGGAGGGATTATATCTCTCGACTGGCCTGAAAACACCTTGGGATCCCCCCCGCAAAGTTGGCAAATGTGGCTGGGGAGAGGGAAGTCTGGGCTTCCCTGCTTCGGCTGCTGCACCAGCGACCCGACCCCGGATAAAGCAACAGAAAATGGATGGATGGATGGCATTCCAAGGAGATAGTTATATGCATCCTGGCAGGGCTGTTTGTTTTGTTAGGCAGGACTGAAATATTCATTTTTTAAATAAAAGTGTAGTGCATCTGATGTTCCATCTCTTTTTTTTTTTTTTATTACTCACCAATAACAGATAGTGACATTTACACTTCTTACCAAGTCACCCTTATTCCATTGTCATGCAGAGGCCTTAAAACTAGGCACAGGACTCAAAGGGTCACAAGTATATTAAAAAACAAAAAACAAAAAAAAAGACCCATCAAAAATGGATGTGTTTTTAGAACATGCATCTTAGTGTGAGAAGTTATTTATAGCCAGAAGAAAAATGTAATGAAGGAAAAAGTAATGAAGAGAAGTAAATGCATCAACCGGACAAAGTTGGAAATACTCAAAACTGGTCAAGCACAAATACCTCCACACTGTACTTGTTATAAATGTACTGAGTTGTTCCCCACCACTGCTGTGCAGCTGCAAACACATGCACTCAGTCAAAACACTCACCTCACCCCAACAACAGTATCACTTTTTCCGCTATGAAGGCCGCAAAGGTCAGAGAAACATTGGCAGCATTTCAGCCCCCTCCCCCTCCTCTGCTGCTTGGCAGGCCATACATTTACTATCAACAGGAAACATCTTTCACAGTAAAGGAAGTGTTAGTCTCTAATTGGCCTGATGTGATTCAATGACCCGGCCGCTCTCAGCCAATGGGAGGGGGATTATTTTAAGAGGAGGTATAAAAGGGAAGCGTAACCCTTCCAGAAAGCTTAGATGGCACAACGTTTTCACACGGAAAACATGGTGCTCTCAGCTTAACTTCTGCAAAGTTAAGACCGTACATAGACGCATTACTAAGCACATCTGGTTTCATTGTTGTTTCATGGATCCCATAACACATCATGAAACCACAGTCTAAGCAAAAGAAGATGGGGGGAAACCCAGAGTGCAGAAAAACTGACCTCGTTATGATCCTACAGCCTTGGCGCATTCATTCTTTCTGAGCAGAGAAAAACGATCTGTGTATTTAGTAGCTTGAACTATATCAAATCATAAATCACACAATCACAATCACACAAGAGGTAGAAGGCATATGAAATAGAGAGGAAGTTCCTCCTCAGAAGGATTTACTGCTTTTAAATGTTCTCTCTTTACAGATACTCACATTTGGGGGTAGTTGCTGTAGCTTTTCAGCTGCTAGTTATGTCATAATTTCATTTTTACTTTGCACATTCCTAAAGGTGATTGTTCTTCCCAACTTTGAGTGTCTCTCCTTTGTGTTTTTTGTGTGTATGTGACTGCACAAAGCATGAGAGCAGAGCCAAAAATATCATAGCACAGAGGGTGACATTAGGGGAGAGCGGCCTAGCGACGGGGAGCTATGACGGAGTTCCCTGATTAGTCAGTTACCACGCAGAGACAAAGGGCCTCTGAAATCACAGGAAACAGAACAATCAAAGAGTCAGTGCACATTCCAAGAAAAGCAGTGCGCCACAGAAACACAACATGATCCAGGACATTGCACCGTCTGAACATCTGATGAAAGCTTCAGCTGAGAAAGTGCACTGAATTATTAGCAAAGAATGACTCCAAGGACAGAGCAAATAGTCGAAATCTTAAATTACTGAAGCACATTCATCATGCGCTGTCTTTGATCTGTTTCTCACATTTTCCTGCTGAGAGACAGAAAATCAAAAGAAGGCATGAATCTCAGGCTATATTTGGATAAGCAGCGACCCTAATTATAACTTCCATACGGTTCTGTATCTGCCTCACAGCCTGACAGGTATTTTCATACTCTCACAGATGTAAAACCCTCAAAAGTGTGGGGTCCCCTTCCCCTCAAAATACATCACTGGGCCCACACAGCTTCTCTGTGATCCATTAGCTCTCGGCCTGGACTCAGGAAATAACTAGCTCTTATGCTCTCTCCAAAATGGCAGCTCTGTTTCCGCAGTACTGGTTTGCTGGATTAGAACAATTCCCCACCAGCCCATAATTTGTGGGATTTTCATAACGTGACACACCCTGCAATACATTTCCATTATAACCCAATTTTGCATTCTGATGGGAATATTTCAAGACAAAGATGGACAGCTTTTGAGAAGTTTTGGTGAAGGACCCCTTCCAGTTTTTGAGGCCACTTTGGGTGAAAACTGTCATGGACGAACAATTAGCTGCAGAAGGCCTCCGATTTCTCCTCAATTGTTCAGTAGTAGGTAACAACAGGGTTGGGTGGATAAACCCTCAATGTGGTTGCACAAATTCTAGGTCAAGAGAAGATGAAGGAAATCTATTTTCAGCATAATGTGCTGTTTATCTCTGCGTGTAGAACGAGTGGGGAACCTATTTCCCCACAAGCCAGGCCCACTTCTCCAGCTTGTGGTTTTTGTGGCGACCTATGAGATGCAGATGCTGTTTACTCTTTTTCTTTGGGTGAATCTTCTGTAAGACATTCAAAGAACAAAATAAGGAATGCCTGTTGACACCAACTTAAAGTAACAAATACTGCATTAATGGAGAATACAAATATTTTTCTGGTTTTCAATCACCAGTTCGTCAAATGTAGACAAGAATCAACTATGAGCTTTGTCCGTGTTTTAAAATATCTGTCAGCCTGTTTCATGCCAATTGAAAGAGAACAAAAAAAAAAAAAAAAAAAAAAAAAAACAGACCAGATGTGTATGAATCTGAGCTCTGACAACCTCAAACTCTCCAAAAACACATTTGCCTCAGCAGTCTTGTTGGCTCAATCAAAGACACACATTATATACACAACTGGTGTACATGTGTTCCTGTTAATCTTTGATTTGAAAGACAACATTTGACATGGGCCGCAGTACAGTCAAGAATGTGGTATCTGTGTGAGGTCCATCAGAGGCAAAGCTCTAAAAAGAAATTCAGAGATCAAGAGATAATGTGAATGCAAGATCTCACATGTTACTATTTAAGCTGAGCGGGAAGATTTTGGCATGACACCCAGATAGCGAATCAGTGCAATAGTTTCCTGATAACATTAATAAACAAAGATGCTTCAAAACTGACCAGTAGGAGTTTCACTCCTTAGATAGAGCAATCACATGCACTTTTGAACAATGCGAACATTTTCATGGCTGCACATGCACACTCACACACACACAGGTATAAATGTTATTTACTCTTTTCCAAAGCCTTCACACATCAGCTTTGACGTTTGCAGCTTAGAAAGGTGCACCACATCGTGTAGAGAGGAACCGTGATTGTTCATTGCAAACATGCAAGCCACCTCCGTTTGCGTTAGCCCACAACACACAAATGCTGATGCTTACACACACGAAACACACAGTTCAGGAAACCATGGCTAAACTGTGAGAAGATTCACTGTTCGAAAAACAGGAAGTGGTTACCAGCTGCATTAAACCAGAGTACACCTCAACAATACAACTCAACATGCTTTTACAACCTACAAGAACATGACTAGTTTAAAACTCCAAAGCAGAACTGAAAAAAAAAATGTCCCACTGCCTCCTGAAAACTACTTTAATCTGCTTTATTTGCATGAGAAACAGGTGTGCATTCACCCAACTACATCATATGAGGATTCTTGTCATGCTGGAATGCAGTTCCTTAAAGAAAAGGCCCTCTTGGAAAGAGCATTATGAACTCTCTGACATATACAGGCCTTTGTCAAAAAGCATCTCTTTTCCTTTAAGAGAAGAATGTCTGAATTGCTTAATACGCTGGGCGGGTAGATTAGCAAAGGCTTTTCCCCTGCACGATGTCTGCGCCTCAGGTTAAACACAGCAGCTGCATTTGAGAATGTCACCCGAAGCTGCTGGGCTCTCCCTCCGTGAGCACAGACGCATTTATGGATCAAGTGTATTTATCCTCTCAGCCAGCCGCAGGTGGAAGTACACGACCTATGCGGCCGTAGAGAAGTGCCTGGGCATGCTGACAATTTAAAAGGCTTAGAAAGCAAGAAAAACAAGGGGCAAATTAATCAAGCTCAGTCATTATCTGAGAGGTACAACACAGGCAACAGGTCTGGTGACGAGCTGGTGTGAGAACAGGTTCTGACAGTTCAGTTGAGTTGCAAACAAGATGGGCCTGATAAGTGCTTAAGGCAGAGCTAAGGTGAGTGTTAGGTGGTCAGTCAAGGTTGAGAGGGTGGGATGCCGAGCTTTCAAGAGGTCATGGACCCAGCCAGCTTGACCCTTAGCCCTTAAAAAAAGGCTTAGAGAGGTAGTTTAATGCTCAGATGTTTTGGAAAGACAGTTACTATGTGTCAGCTGCATTACAGCACATACTGTCACTAAAGGGTGAGTGTATACTTGTGTGTGTGCGTGGTGTTTAATTCACCATTCATTGTGACAACACCAGATGATCACTGGTTTTGGGAAAAACTGGTTGATGAATAAGAGACTCTGTCATCAAGTAAAAGGAAAGAACAGTAATGTCAGGAAAGTAATACTACACCTTGAAGTAATGACCTAAGCTAGTCACAACAGTACTGACCTTATCTTGACATATTTGAGAAAGTTCTAAAAAAAAAATAAAAATAAAAATAAAAAAAAGCATTGAAATCAAACTTAAGTTGATCGTATTGTCATATGGTGTTGCTCTCTTAAGTTTTGCCTTTGCAAACTTGAGTTGATCTTCTCTTCTATGATAAGAACCATCCTGGTCTGTTTTCACCCCATAAAAAGCAAATAAATTACAACCTGATCAGTGGTGGGCCCCTCTCAGGAAGTGAGAGAAGAGGCACAGATCATACAAGAGATACAGGTTATTGAAGAGCTCTGGGGAGGAGGGGGAGTTTGAAGCTAACCAGTTGGGTGAGGCCCCTGAGCTATTACAGTCAGTTAATTATGCCTCAGTTGAAGTGTTAAATAGACCAGTAACCTATGCTTTGGTGCCATTTATTGAAAACAGGTGTGGTAAATAAATCAATTAGGTATGCACTCTCAGATGTAATTTGACTCACTTTGCTCTTTGTGGGGGTTTTCATATAACATCTTTGACTTGATTATGGTGGCTGTGTGTGTATTTTCAGTTCTGTACCAAGAGTAAAACACTACCATATTTAAAATAGATGAAAATCATCCATCTGCAAATAACTTTTAACAGGTTTTAGTTCAGGTTCCATGAGGTGGATTGCACATAGCCACAAAAGAAACTGCTGAAAGTTGAGAGGAAACCGACATGTGGCTCTGTAAACCACTCTCTTCGTTGAGGTAGCACACTTCACACATCATGAACTGAATATGTTGCAATAGCGTGGACGTATTCTGTGCATCATGGATCCACCTGGTTTGCTGACAGACCGCACTACAAACACCAATTCCTGTCAGCTGGCTAAGAGTGAAAGAAGGACACATCAAAATCTGAATTCTGCGCGTGCCAAAACGTCAGTACGCACCGGATCTCGTTTTTTTTGACAACCACAACTTGATATCCCCTGTAGATTTTTGGAGCCAAACCCAAACATCTAAATTACTCAGTTGTAGATCCTCCCTCAGCACCTGAACACTCCCTTTAACTGCTCTAACTGTAAGAAGCAGAGAGGAATCTGATTTAGCACTTGTCACACCTACAATTTACTTGATTGTGTTGCTCTGAATCCTTTTTGCTGAGTACCTTTTAATAAAGATGTGTCTATCCATAGACACATCTTTATTTATTTATTTAACAACTTGCACATTACAATGTGCAGACAGAACTGACATGAATTAAGATACACTTGAATATAGTTTCATGTTTAGTCAAACATCAACTCCAAAAGCAAGACAGTTTAATGGCAACTTGACTTGGGGTTAAGCTGCTTCTTTGAGATATTATCTGTAATATGCAGAGAAACCTGCGATGGACTGGCGAGCTGTCCAGGGTGTACCCTGCCTGTCGCCCAAAGCCGGCTGGGATAGGCTCCAGCTTCCCCGCGACCCTGAATTGGAATAAGCGGTTCGGAAAATGAATGAATGAATGAATGAATGCAGAGAAACCTGTCTGACCCCCATCAGCCTATAGCTTGGTGAGGTACTGACTATCTCCTGCTTCGCAGTATGCAAGAAAATTCATGATGACATAAGAAAGACTTCACCGATGTGAACTATCTGTGATCAGTCATGAGGCTCTATTTGATCTAGCCACACCTCTGTGATAACTTTTCCTCAGTTTTAATAAAACTGATGATGAAAACAAAAACATTTTGAACCACTCAAATTTATTTGGTACCATTCATCGTACTTTTTTTTACCAAATGACTACACCAAAGAGTTATTAGTTGGGTGTGGGGAGGATTACAGATAAAATTTGTTTTCGTTGTTCAGCCTTTTATTCAATCTCCTACACCTTATAAGGCTGGCTAGGATTTTAGTTTGCATAAACTGTTTGGAAACAGAACCTGCTATGCATGGGGTCATTACAGTACACTGCAGAAGTGTGGATAACCTCCCCTCAAAACAGGCACCTGTGTTAATTTTCTGCTTGTGGCTTTCTTTGGCTGTGTGAGTAGTCAAGTCCTTCACTAGTTACATAGTCCACCTTGTATTGATCAATGTTACAATAATTGACACTTTCTAGCCTTGGCACTGAGAGTTCTCTGTTTTTACACCCTATAATCCAGGGCCACCTAATTCAGTCCTGCAAGAGCCCCAAGTCCTGCAGGTTTTCAATGTGTCCCTGCTTTATCACACCTGACTCAAATTAAACAGATCCAATAGCCAATGAAGTTATGCATAATGGCGTATTGTGCTGAGTCGAGTGTGTTGGAGGAGGGAAACACAGAAAACCTGCAGGACAGTGGCCCTGTGGGTCGGAATTGTATAGCCTTACTATAGTAGTTCTTTGGCCTATCTTTAGCTTGATGGTTGGAGTTATCATTACATACATTTAAGCAGAACTTTCTAAAGTAGTCAAACAAATCAGTGTTATTAGTTTCATTCAATCAGTGTGTAAGATGAGGCTTTAAAGTGGTATGCACTGGCAGCAGTCTCAGAAAATCAACTTTCAGTTCTGGTGTCTCTAAAGACCTTCTTCTCTGTGCAGCTGAAATATGCTGAAGCAAGGTGCTGATTTAGTTTTTTTTTTTTTTTTTTTTCAAAAGAATTTCCTGCTTTCTGACCTATATAATGTGAACTTGAAGTGTACTGCATATGACTTGGATCATATTAATGACAGTGTGGCAATTTGAAAACTAAGTCAGTATATAAAAGTTTCACTCATTCGATGGACCATAGTAGTTTACAAGATCCTTACTTTGCTTCTCTTTACTGGTTTTATTCCATCTTTTTTCCTTTTTACAGGAGCAGCTGGTTTTGTAGTCTGAAATACAGACACACACAAACAAAACACAGCTGAAGATTTTAAAGTCATCTATTGATGGATGCAAACTCAATTCCAGGTATATAAATGGCTGAATTGCAAGATACAATAATTTTCTTCAAAATGGACACCTTGCAGCTGTTTACAGACTATGTAATACTCAATGTGATTAATATTGTGTAAAGTTTGCACATTTATGTGTTTAAAATACCTTATGACCCAATACTTGGATTCAGGAACCTTCTTTTATACACATTTCATCATGCAGTCGTGATCTGGCCTTGTCAAATCTAGTTATAGTTTTTGCGTCATTAACACTGGATTTGACTTTCTGACCTGCATTACGCTTAAGCTGATAACATGCAATGATTGCCTCCCACCAGATTCCATACTCGATGACAGACATCCATGATGCTTCCAGTCTTTCAACAACCACATTGCAACTCACTCATTTTCTAAATAATTTATCCTATAACTGCTGACCATTTGACTGAATATGTATAAGCCTTTTGTGAGAGTGCTGTCTTTACTGTCATCCATTTAGTAAAACACAAAGTCTATTCACACATGCAGCACCAATATGCACTCTCTGAAAGAGTGTGGTTCTGAGAAAACAGACCAGTGCACTTAAGGAATGGTATCCAGGTGTAGGGCAGGAAATACCTGGAGCATTCCTTGCTCCAGGAATGTTTTTATTAGCCTTTTCACAAATGTCGCCATTTCAAGGTGTATACACTATAAAGTGCAGTGCAGGCTGGATCACTCAATCAAGCAAAGCGCGGCTTCAATAGGGAACCTATATCAGAGCTGGGGTTATGTTATTTGAACAGCTGGCACAGTTTAGTTCGGCATGTTCAAATGTGGGTAGAGTCTGAGGCTGTTGTACCACACGGGGGAGAGAAAAACACAGGCCTCCCCAAGTTTTCAGCAGGATAGACTGTAAAGTCTAATCTTGCTTTAAGTTTGAATCAACCTGTTGAAGGATTAGCAATCACACTGACCAAGAAAACCTTATTGCCCATGATAGATATCAGCTGAACACTTTATGCTCAATAAGCACATGGGTTTCAAAGACCAGACTGAGCACATAAACATGCAGCTACAAGCTAGTTAGCTCACCTTTGCAAAAATATTCAGAGGGAGAACTGAGGGTCAGCTACAGTGGCTAAAGCCATGAAAAAAACAAAAATCAATACAGAACAATGTTCAACTGATGTTTGTTTTTGTCCAAACAAGACATAAAATGTTTTGTAAAAATGCTATTTTGCTGTTTTTAGCAGTTTCCCACATTTCAAAACATGGTATCGCAAAGCACCTAAAGCAACAGCATAGATCGAAGTTATTTTCAAAATGCTGATCTGGCCTTTTAAAAGAACAACCGGGGAAAAAAAACAGCACTTGTACATTGTAACGTACAGAAATCCTGAGCAGCACAAGTTCCAATGCTTTCAGAGTGGTCCACTTTAAACTGCTGGGGCTCTCCAATTCCCATTTATCAAATAGAAAACACCTTTCCTGGCAGTTTGAAAGAAAAAATTTAGTCAGTGAAACTGTGTGTGTGTGTGTGTGTGTGTGTGTGTGTGTGTGTGTGTGTGTGTGTGAGTGTGAGTGTGAGTGTGTGTGTGTGTGTGTGTGTGTGTGTGTGTGTGTGTGTGTGTGAGGTGGACTAGTGGGACCAGTATGATTCCTGGTGTTAACAGCTAATAAATCAGAGCCCATCCCCTTGGTGCTCCACTGGCTCAATTATATCCACATGTAGCCATTATTCCTGCCATGTTAGCTGAAGTGAGCTGCATATTTTTAAAAGGTGGGTTTCCATAACACTTGCTGAAAGCTACACTGGTTGCTGGAACACATGTTTGGGCTCTGTGGAAGTCAGATGCTGGCTGTTTTAATGTAAAAAGTGCTGTGGAAAGCAGCGGGGGCCAGTGTGAACTCTTTTGTCTTCAGGTAAATCACTACTGTGATGTTTGTGGAAGCTATTAACTGGTTTACTACCTGGTGAGAGTACCAAAACTCTTTTTGGAAAAAAAGAGAGAGAAATGTTTTAATGCTAGCATAGCTGCTAATTGAACACAACGGCCAAATCCAACATGTGACATATTTCTTTTTGTTTTGCTTCTGTTTCCTTACAAACATGTGGTTACATGTGGTGCAGAGCTGAACGTTTTCATTGCAGTACATTCAGATCTATTTCTAAAATATTTAACTTTAGTAAAGGTCATAAAACATGTCAGAGCTGACACTCAGCATTCAATTAAGTTTCATTTAAGATACCTAACTCCATTAATATGATAAAGGGAGACACAATTGAATCCAATGGTTCTGTAATATTGGATTCAACAGAACAATAAAAGTTAGAATTTGGCCTGTGTATCTGACATATCCTGGTTTACTTAAGAATGTAAACAATCAGTCAGGACCCTGAATCACATTATTCAAACATGTGCAGTGGAGTAATTACCAAGTAGCTAAATAATATCTTTCATGATAGTTTTCTTTATCTGTGAAGTTTAACTTTTCCGAATCCTGGCGGTGGGTACACATGTGTGTCCAGGATAGTACCTCTGCAGTTTTTCAACAAGTGTTTAAGAGTTTCTGGGTTTCAGTGGGATTGGAGCCAGCTCTGTGTTATGTCGTTGGCACGTGCCAGTCTTTGTTAAACACCCCCTTCCCTACTTCCCGCTCCTCCTTCACACCCCCCCCTCCTCGTCTTCTTTTTCCAGCAAGGGGGAAGGAGAGCCTCAATGCTATCATTCTTTGATTCTGTCTGAATCTGGCCACATGTGAGCAGGAAAAGGAGCCAAACGTGCTTCCTGAGTGTTTTGGAGGGGGAAACGCTGTAATAAGCAAGGGGTGGGATGTTAAAAATAACTGAGCTATATAAGCCCAGAGCAAATTCCCAGTCACTCTCAAACTCCCACTGACTCTCGCTCGGCCAGGACGTTCCCTGCAGGACAGCCACGACCGCTCGCACACAGTTTTTCCATGGCAGTCAGAGTGTGCCATCCGAGGCAGAGCTGATGTGTCCAGATCCTCATCATTGCATCACTTGCAGACCTGACACAGACATGACGCATCGTCGCATTTTCATCTCTAATTAAAAAAAAAAAAGTTGCCAAATACCATGGAAGCATATTGATCAGGCTTATTTAAATCTGTTTACGGCTTTTGTTGTTTCTTTAATGCTTTAGGCTTCATTCTCTGTTGTGTTGAATAAGTAACCTCTGTGCTCAAAGCTCTGTTTTGGGCTAGAGAACTGTCGCCACACTGTTTTCCATTGAAAACCATAATAATAAAATCTTAAAACTACCAATCAAAAAAAGCTAGTGGAAATTAAAGATAGAATATTTCAAATATTTATTTTCACATTCATGAACAACCTGTCAGACTGTTTTGATAACTTATTATTTAGAAGAAAAAAAAAACAGAAATAACAAACCAAATGTTAAAATTGTGAAATGACTCTGTTACCCAATGATAACACTGTTGCGCAAACGTCAGTTTAGGGAAAGGATTTTCTGAAACTTCTATGGAAGTGTTGCTCATCCACATCTAACACTTGCTATTATTTCAGAGGAAAAGTCCCATACATGTTAGAAGGCTGCACTTTTTCTAAACAAGACAAGGTCAAGAATCTGAGTAGGAATCTGAATCCCCACGAGCTCTAAGGTGTTTGTCCTGTTTTTGACCTCTGACCTCTCTCTAGAGGGGGAAGGTAAAAGGTGCATTCCCCCACAGGGATCAGTTGCACAGCACTTCTCAGCAAAGCTCTTATAAATCTCTTCTAGTGCATCCTTCACTGTTTTTTAAGAGGGCTGCTGCAGAAAAACCTAGACTATGTGTGAGGCCCTGCACAAATGAAATTATCTCATCGGGCATGTACAGTTCTCCACAGGAAGTGACGGCTAAGAGCGAAATGAAAACCTGTCTTGTAAACGTCATGCAAATTACTGAGTGCTCCCACCGGACCTGCCAACTCCTTTCTTTTTTCCTTTTTTCTGCTTGTGTTATCCTTTTGTTGTTCTTCACAGAGCAGACCTCACTGCATGCTGTTTCTCAGGATTTTGGCTGCCGGCTAGATGTTGTTTTAGTTCAAATCTGCTAAAGTCTTTCCACATTCTGACAAAAATAAGCCATTAACCAGGATTGGTAAGCTTGTGATATTCAGTTTAAAGACAAGCAATAAACTGAATCATAACAAGTTTCCACTTTGTATTTTGGTCAGACCCAGAAACTTTTTGGTGTGAAAAGCTCATTTATTTTAATTATTATTATTATTATTATTATTATTATTATTATTATTATTATTATTATTATTATTATTATAGTTTCCATTACAATTAATTATCATCACAATAATGTTTAGTTGTTTATCTAAGTTGTGACAAAAAAACCTTCAAAATATAGACTGAAAACAAAAATTCCTCCTGTCCACCCAAACTGTCCTGGCAGGAGCAGGTTGACATTTGTGAGAACCACCTAACAAATGATGCAGTCTTTATCTCATGAGACTGTAAATGGCATACCAGTATGGAAATTTGACACATTTTTTGTCATCTGTGAATCTCTGAGGTTTCCTTTATAGCTATAAAATGACTTGCAAAATGGTTTGGGATCAAAGTACAGAGCAGCATGTCATTCCTCAACCATGGGTCATGCACTCTGACACACCTAAGTAACAGTAACACAAAGCTAGATGGAATGGCATGTTAATAATATGCTAGATGTGTTGGGGGTCAGCACAAAACTGCCCTCCGTCCCATTGTCTTCAATGCGGGAGGAGAAAAACTAGCTGGATTCATATTGAACACAAAATTATGAATTGGGTGCCAATCTTATCCAATTCCAAAAGGTTAAGGAAATTGACAAGAGTCTAAAATCAATTTCAAACCTTAAAACGCTCAAGGTTACGCTCCTGCTGCTACATCCCTGTTTTATATACTGAGGCAAACTGATAGCAAGTGTCAACAGCACATTCTTAAAAGACTAAAATTGCACAAGGATCTTTAAGTAAAACAGAAGTTGTCAAGACTGCCGAGAATTGAGCAGTGGATTAAGTTCCCTAAACTGAAAGTGAGAAGCTTAATAAAATGTTGGAGGTGACTGAGAGGGGAAGTGAAAGTGCCCTCACTCTGACTGGTACCAGAACAGAGGAAGGTTGTAGCACAGAGGTGACAGAATGGAGTTTGGACATCAGTCCAGCTGCTCCTCTGTTACTAAAAATCACATTTCCTCTCTGTCCTTACTGGACTCCCTCTGTGTGACGCACTTTCCACAGCACACACAGCACAGACCAGGCATCAGGATGTGGACACCTGACAGCTGTACACACTAGGTGGACATGACAGCTTGATGAGAGGCGATGTGCTCTCTGCAGCACAGGTCATCATCTGTACTACCTGTTCCAGAAGGAGGGGCGAAATAACTGCAGACACTCAAACAAAAGCACCGCTCACATTGTTGTGTGTGATTTAGGTTCTTCATTTGTATCGCTTCATACAAACAATGCGTCAGAGGTACTGTGTCTTTCCTTCTGATGTGCTTCATTAATTATTTGTCCTATTAAGATTCACAAAACTAACAAAAAACATAGGATATATAACTATGCATTGAGCAGCATCCATATAGATAGAAACACAAGAGTAAATACAAGAAAGAATGAAAAAAAAATCCATGTTCAAATTTTAAACAACCTTCCTTATCAGTAAATAAACTCTAAAAAGAGGAACAGAGGAGATAGATAGATAGATAGATAGATAGATAGATAGATAGATAGATAGATAGATAGATAGATAGATAGATAGATAGATAGATAGTGAACTTTGTGATCATCATTTCAGCCAACTTGTCTAATTGTTTGAACCTAATATTTAAAGTCGTGTTTTGATAGAATGGTGACAAACCAAAGAAAAACAAAGAGCTGATTTTTACTGTATCCCAAGCCAATTGTCTGCCGAGAAAACAAACCCCACCATCTTCCTACAAGAAACTGGATCGCTGCAGAAACGCCAGCAAAGCACGCAGGTTGATTTGTGTTGTAAATTTGACCCCAATCGACACTGCCGCTCCCAAAGCAATTTACACCTGAATGGGACGTTACCTTAAATCATGTTTACATCATGAGTGGTTACAGCTAGGGGAAAAGGCCTCCGAAAACCGTTTCAGACGACACTGGCGCCTGTTTGGACAAGCCCGCTGTGAGAGAACAAAACCATCCTCCATTAATGACAATAAGCCGAGAGCGAGACGCGCCAAGCAGGTGGATGCAGCAGCACATCTGCACAACACAGAACCGACACTGGAGCACTTTGAAAGTCCTGAAATCTGTTTGATAAAAAAAAATAATAATAATAAAAGAATAAGTATATAAAGATTTTTTTCTTTAAGTTTAAATATGTGTATATATATATATATATATATATATATATATATATATATATATATATATATATATATATATATATATATATATATATATATATATATATATATATATATATATATATAAAGGATTTCATATCCTAACATTTGCTTAAATGCTTGTTCAGTGATTTTGCCAAAAGCATTGATCTTTTTGGCTTCAGTTTTAGTGAATTATTTGGTGTAACTATGTGGGAAAATTAGCATAAACATCACGGCATAGTCTACAATATTGAACTTGTGTTAATGTTTCAGGTAATTCTCACACCATCAGATGAAAGTTAGTTTGTTTTTTACTTTTTCACATGCCATGTATCTTCTATCTTATTGTGTCAAGTTCCATTAATTTTTATAACAGCTCATCAAAAGAACCCGTTAAAATGACAAAGTGAACTGTCTGCCTTCATATTAAGTTATTGGTGCCGCATGGCTTCCAGCAGTTTCTGTCATCTGGCTTGTTCTTTTCAACTTATTACGTAATTATCTATGGTTGCTATACAGCCCGTTTTGTGTTTGTATTACTCTTTTTTCCAATACAGGACAGATGTGGGCTGGTCTGAGTGCGTCAGCCTAATGGGGAGGTCCGGGAGTTTATAGGTTGCTCTGCGCTGCCTTGGCTGTCAGAGAGCGTACTGAGCACTGCAGCCTGCAGGGACGCCTTTATAAAGAGCTAAATTTACCAAACTTTACGTTGTTTCCTGAACTCTCACAATTGGCCAAGCGAACTCAGTGAAGACAGTTATAAGGTTGGGAGGACCTCCTACCACTTTTAAACTTGTTCATGTATTTGAAGCCGCAGCTGTGTAGTGAGGCGACCGTGAACTAGGCGCACAGACTCTGGTGCGGCTGCCGCTGCGTGCACAACGCGACTTGGACAAGAGATAGTTGTTTCATTTCACCAAACGATGGCCTTATCCGGAGTGATGCTACCGTCATTTTCGACATTCTCAAACCAAAGAGAAAAAAACTGGGAAAATGTAAGTTAAATGATATTTAAATATCTATTTTAAAATTCGTTAAATTAGATTTGCGGCTACTGGCTTAATTGGGATAATATACTGGGACACTTTTGGAGTGTTGTCGTTTATTTAAAAAAAAAAAAAAAAAGACAAACTTTTTGTTCAGATGAAATTTTGTGAGTTTATTTCCGTTTAGAAACTTTATATTCATCGTGTTTGATTATTTCTTTGTTTCTGCAGAGATGGAAAGGAGATATGGACAAACTAGTTTCAACCAGCTGTTCCATGCTTGAAATGGTCCACAGTCTGGACAATCACTGCAAGAAGGACGACGAGGATCTGAGTAATTATTTGGATCTGGATTTTATTCTCTCCAACACAACTGGCTCAGACAACTCGGCGGAATTTGTTGGCACATCTGACCCCAACATGTACACAACTGGAAACTCTGTGCCATCCTACCACGCAGACGATCAGCGGTCTCCGCCACCCCCATATGGTGCCAGCCTCATGACAGAGCTCCTCCGCTCCGAAGGCACCGGCAACTATGGCATTACGCGCAACCCCAGCGTCCAGGGGAGATTCTTTGTCAACACAGCACATTTCCCTCGCCAGGACATCAAAGTAGAGCCACCAATGGACAGTTACGGTCCCGTTTTGGGCATGGTGCCTCAGACCTGCAGCAAAATCAAGCAAGAAGGCAACGTTTCGTGCATGATGTCCTTTGAACAGCCACGAGTGGCCATCTCTCCACGGGCAGCCAGCAACATGACCCCCCCTTTGAGCCCCGATGACCAGGGAATCACGGACTGCCAGGCACAGCTGTGCCAGCCCATGAACTTTCAGCAGAAATATCACACACCGGCAGCTTTTCAGCACCACCCTCAGGCTCCACAGATGCAGATGCCTTACCACGCTCCGCATACTGGCTTTGGCATGTATGAAGAAGGTCTCAACCTGCAGCCAGGGTCGCAGAGGGTGATGCTCACACCACCTTCATCTCCCCTCGAGCTGCTGGAGTCGAAACCCAAAAGAGGTCGACGCACGTGGCCACGCAAGCGCACTGCAACGCACACCTGCACCTTCGCTGGATGCGGGAAAACCTACACAAAGAGTTCTCACCTGAAGGCACATCTCCGAACTCACACTGGTAAGTTAAAGCTCCTCTCTGTCATGGTAACAGATGTGCGTAATTACGCACAGGTCTGCAAAAAAAGTTATGTGGTTGAGCACGAACTGATCTATTCCCTGACTGTCTCCTCGCAGGTGAGAAGCCGTACCACTGTAGCTGGGATGGTTGTGGATGGAAATTTGCCCGCTCCGACGAGCTGACCCGTCATTTCCGTAAACATACTGGACACAGGCCGTTCCAGTGCCACCTGTGCGAGCGCGCATTCTCCAGGTCTGACCATTTGGCACTTCACATGAAGAGACACATGTGAAGAAGCCCACTTGAGGACTTTTTAAAGGGGAACTGTATTATTTTTATTGTGACTGTATTTTTTTTTTTTTTATTTAAAATGCCCTCCATCTGGCCAAATTCTTTTTTTTTTTATATATAATATTTGAATTGAAAATGTTTTCGTGTTATTATTTTGTAATAACGTAGCTGGTACTACTTTGGTTGTATAAAAAGCTTTAGAAAAGTTTTGTTTGCTTAAGAGCAGGCAGACCAAGAAGGGGCTGGCCCTGTATATACTACTCTTCTTTTACAGAACTGGAATGCTGTGTTTGACACAAAAGTGCCTTTCTATGACTGTGCTACTGTAAACTCTGGGACAGAACGATGTTGCCAAAATGTGTATGTTCTTGTTAACCGTGGTGAAATCCTCATGCAGTTGCCTAAAATGTGCAGAGACAATGTTTTATTTAAACTGCCTTAGCGTCTGAACTGCCTTTTTTTTTTTTTTTTTTTTTTTTTTTTTTAATTTCTGATGCTTTTGCCAATTTCAAACTTCATGGAGTGAACCTTCTAGATCCAGCCCCTCTGTACACTATCAGGGCTTGATGTCCTGTGCATTATTTTTTACTAAAATTTATATAAATGAATAAATACATGGATTTTATACTGTAAAATGTGTATTTATTGTAAATATTAAAAGAAATGGATTCAAACTTTTTGAGTGAGGAATTTTATTCTTATCATGCATGCCAAGTCATTTCAGGTACACCTTATTCGCACCTTTTTTTTTTTATTATTAACCACATCCACCCACTCGTCAAAGGTTTCACAACTCGAGGCTGCAGCAAACCTGCAGACCACCAGAAAAGCTCAAGTAAATGCATAAGGCAGTTGGAGATTCAAGTTTTTAAAAACACGGACACTTGATTTCCTCAGTGATGTTTTGCAGCTGCAAGACAGAGGAGGGCAGTCACTTGTGGGCTTAGCCTATAAATACAAACACTCCATTTCCATAATTACAGAGTGAGACAGGAGCCGTCTGGACAGAGGGGCACAGCAAGCCCTCATCAGGGAGCCCATAGACTCCCTTTCTGATGGGTAGAAATTATAGTTGGACATCAAAGAGCCTTAATACTACAATTACACACAGTCAGTGCGCACTACAGTTTCAAAGTATCCAAGTCCATGTCTACAATATCTGTACAGCGTCAGTGAGTATATGTATCTCCTGCATGAAAGGCTGCATTCAAAGCAAGTATCAAAGCCAGATGGCATTTCTGAAAAGATAGTTTGCTTTCAGGACAATTTTAAAACTGTCTGATAAAAACGCAACTTTAAGAAAAAGAAAAAAAAACCTCAGCAACACTGGGCTCCAGTCATCTCATTTATTAGATTAATCTGCATCAATAAACAACTAAATGAAAATCTTTCAATCTAACTAGAATTTTAAAAGAAGAAAAAAAGAAAAGAAAAAGAGGAAGTGTACTCCAGGCCAAAATTACTGCCCTGAAGATGCAAATTTATCACTCTCATTTCACTTTTTTTGCTCCAATATTGAAGCAGAACTTCTTGGTATGAAAACATCATATCATGTTCTGTACATTTAATATTTTAGGACAGTCGGATCATTTACCAGAATCACTCCTTCATAGATGCTCTTCATCAAAACCCTAACGTGTTGTGATACCATATTTATCATACATTCATTGTACCAACTTACAGCCGTTTCTCTGGTTATTCGAGACAAATCTGACCTCATTCCAGGAATGTTTAGTCACTTTTATTCAGTAAAATTACAGTTTTGAGTAAATCAAAACTCAAGCGTTCTCTTGAGATATACATACATACTGTGCAATGTTACATGTTACAGTGTTGCCATTTCGATAAATAAGGCGCTGACACGTTGCATATGTCCTGGAAGGAATATACAGTAAATACATTATGTGCTAAATAAACCTGATTAGTATTGTAGAAAGACAAGAATGGAAGAGTTAAAGGCATTTGAAGATTTGTCTTCCATATAAGAATGAACAGAAAAGACAAATCCACAGAAGAAAAAAATCATACATTGTTTGTTGTTTAGATAAAAGCAAATAAAAATAAAAAAAAAGAGATCACTGAGTGTGTCTGGTAGTATGAAGAGTAAAGAAAAAAAAAAGAGTAACAGCACCAGCATAAACAACGTAGGTTTACACTTTTCCATTTTAGAGAGGTTGTTTAGTTCAATGGGTGTGTAAGAAGGCAACCAATGATAAACCATTTGACTATTACAAGCTGTTGGCGTCAGAGTGTAACTAGCACTCCAGATGGACAAAAGTTTCTTCATAGGAAAGGAAGACCTCAATGATTATCTTAAGCATTTCAATGGCTTTGATTACACTCCAATATTTCTTCAACTCATGCACTTTAAATGCCATAAATAATAGATATAAAGGCATAAATAGCAAGAAACACTTGTAACATTGAAATATGAGTATAAATCATACCTTCCCTGATCTGATCGCGAAGCTATAGTTCTCTAAGACAGCTTTGCTTCAGACATAAACCTGTCACTAAAGTTTACAGTACTTCTAGTGTCTCCCTTACCGGCCAACAGAGTAGTTAGTGCGTCTTGTTGGACTTTCAATACAAATGTATGAATTATAAAGATTATACAAAACAGGCTTCAAGTGCATCTTACTTCATACGCCACCGATTCCTTGATTTAGTATAGAAATTAAAGAAAAATATTCTTAAATTGTTCACGAAACATGCAGCTTGATTAGTCATAACATGATATGAAGCTAAACAAGTTTGCAGTGGAGTATACTGCTGATTAAATCGCATTATTCGTGCAGAACAAAGCCAAGCTTTAGTCAAATTGCTCTTCTTGATAAGAGATGTCATGTAGTTTGGGAGCAACAAACAGTTTCCGGATGGCGAATTTGGAGTCATTTCACAGGAGTCCAGTTTAAAGTGGGAAAATTCTGGCAATAGGGGCTGTTAGTCTGGGCCAGTGTCACTGCTGCAGGAGGAGGACTGTAAAAGAGATGGGGAGATGGAAGGAGACAAAAAGCTGGGGGGATTAGGCGTTGGGCAGATCGGCCTTGCTGAGCGCGATGGCCAACTCCAGGTCCTGCTGCTCCTGAAGCTGCAGCTTCCTCCGTCTCTCCTGCTCTTCACGCTCACTTTCCCGTTTGGCCCACTCCAGCTGCTCACTCTCACTTCCAAACTAGAGCACAGAAACAAACATTAGATCTGGGGGGGAAAAAAAAAAACAACCAAAAAAAAAAATCAGGAATGTGGCTGTGGTTTGAGGAAGCAGACAAATCACTTGACAAAAGCGCATGTAAAAATTACAACTGTTTCTAATTAGACAGAATGTCACAAACTACATCAGACTACAATGATATGATCTGACGTATTGCAGTAAATTAAAAAACAATAGATCCAAATGTGCACAAGATGTGGAGATAATTAGATTTTATTTGGACGTCAGAAAAAGAGACAGAGAGATCAAGACTAAGAGATTAAAAGTGGAATTTTGATGATTCAAAAAAATGCTGAACTAGTGTCAAAAATTACTGGCCATGTTTCCCCATATTCTGCATTTCAATCAACATCACGGAGAGCATTTCTCGGAAATAAATGTGCTTCTGAATCACTTTAGTCGGATTATGCAGTGCAAACAGGTTTTGTCACATGCAAATGGACTGACCACCGCACCCTTACACACTCTTACCTTGACATGCTCAGATCCTGGTAGAGAAACAAAAATTGCAATACAAAGCTTGATATAACAACCACAAATCCGAGGGATAAAATAAATTCATGTCATGTCATGTCAAATGATACAAAAAAAAGCTGCCATGCATCGTCTCTCCACCTGATAGCATGCTCAGCGGTTAGGTTATACAACATAGTAAAGAGGCACAAGACAGGAGACAAAGAAAAATGCTCCTCGAGCACTACCTGAGCAGGCAAGTTACTACCTTTAACTGAAGGTTTCTAAATCCTCACATCCTGTCAAAAAAAAAACGAAGAGAAGTGACAAGAAGCATGCGAGCCCCTTCGCCAGGAGGACAGATGAAACGCGACTGTTGGAGATAAATGTCGAGCTGCAAAGTCAGTCATGCAAACATCTGATTTCCTTTTAAAACAAGCCGTCGACAAGTTCCCAGATGTTCTGTCAGTTGTTAGTCAACAGCCAGTAAACATGGCGGTTCTGTAAGCACTCACTGTTGGAAGTAAATTAACAAGACGGTCCAGTGACATTAAGGTAACACCTCTGAGCCATCAGCCTTGCAGAGATCGTGACATCAGCTGCTCATGCAGACAGATACTTGACCCGACAAAACTGTGAACAGACTACACTTACAGAGCCAATATCTGCAAAACCCACAGGGTAGTCTTTGGATGCTTTACTGGAATGTGTCGTAACAAAAGAGTCTTTACTGACTGCTGTGGAGCAAAGGCTCTGGAGAGGCTCTGATGCACTCAAACTGTGCAAACCTACTGGAGAAGATAAACATTTAAATGAATAAATACAAAACAAATGACAGAAAGTAAATAGCAGCATCTTCAGCTCACATATCAACAGTTGGGAAGCCCTTGGGAAAATAAGCTCACACATTAAAGGCTGATGTGCAATACTTGGTCTCTATATATTAACAGGAAACCCAACAGTTCTAACTTCACAGCACCAAGAGTAGTCACCCAGTGGAAAACGATAATGGTTCAAAAAAGGTGCTAACCACATCTTTTGAGTGAAGCTCACTGATGCATTGACACTTAAAACATGCACAGTATTGCTTTCTTTTTTTTCCTTCTTCTTCGGTACACTTTATTGTAAAAGACAGACCCACCCTTGTCTACTGTAAACAGCCAACACATTTCCTATTATGTTTTTTTTTTTCCCCTGAACAGGTGACAATTATCTTTTGAAACAAGTACGCCAATGCAACACAAGCTGTTGTGGCAAAAATAAAGAGCTCAACTATCCAGTGTAGGAATTTAATCTATTATTTATTTTCTATTTTAATCTCTATTACAACACTTGTGTCATAGGAGTAAACATGTTGCTTCAGCATAGTTGTGGGCTAACAGCTAAATTATACCCGACACAGATTAGTTGTGCAACTGTGTGTGTAATGCAGATATTCAGAGCAGGCCATGACTTTAAGAGTGGGCTTCTCACTTCCCTTTTACATGCAAGGCACATCTCTAGAACAAGCTTGCTGGCAAACCATGGCCACTCATCTCTACCCTTGCTCAGTGTAGTCAAGCAAAGGGGAACACCAACTTTCTCAGGCTGTGGCTTCTGCTTAAAGAACAAGTGCAAGGTCACAGCGGAAGGGCATGGCCTGGGAATGGTTTGTTGGTGTTGTGTGACTTCACATGCACACAAAAAGCAAGATGAACACTAGCCTAAGCGCAAACAAAAAAAAGAGCTGAATATGGCTTTTGGTCTCATCACACTGCAGACATATTTATCTTAACTTGATTTGGCTATAAATATGAATATAAAATAATATCTTGATAATACCAACAGGGTCACACATGCAGTGAACCTGCAATACTATCATATATATGTCTGCCAACACCTTTCCTGTTAAAGTCAGAAGTAAAAATAATTCTTTTCCTCTTTTGTTGTTTATGCATATCATTGAGACGTTAAACTGTTTTTCACTACGAGACTTACTATTATAAGCTTGGTAAATTTACTTGGTAACCACCCACTCAAAATAACAATAATAATGTGATATTTATGTTTTGTGACAAGTTACAAAGTAGTACAGAGAATATATAAAAAACAGCAGAAAAAACACTCATGTACTACGTCACTAAGTGCTTTAAAAAATGCTGCATTCAAAGTATAAACATCCCAAAAGTATTTATGTGAAGATAAGCTTTATGTGAAATCTGTTATACTGACACACACACACAAACACACAGAGACAAAAATCAGGTATTACCATAGGGGGGTGCAGGCCGGTTAGGCACATTTTTCTTTGATGGGAGCACAGGATGGTCTGGTTTCTGCTCACAAAAAGAAAAGAAAAAAACTTGCCATCTGCCCGTGAAAGCAATGAGGACAACTGATCTGACAACACAGATTTAAAACTTTTGTCAAAATAGAGTTTATTTATATAAATGTGATGGCTTGGAAGTAAAATAAGAAATCACTTAAGTTGACAGTACAATGAACAGCATAGGGGCTTAGCTTCAATGTTCAGCCTCAGTGGAAAAATAGGCTTCATGGTGAAACTGATTCATGACTTTTAGTCTCCAGAGCTTACCTTTGACATCTGACTAAAGTCAGCAAATCCACCACTCTTGCCTCCAAAGGAGTTGCTTCCAAAGGGGTCCACTTTCCCAAACATATCTGTGACAAAAGTGCATTGAAATGCATTTGGAACATTTGAACACATACATGGAAAGTGCCAGAAACTATTATAAAGTTCAGCCCCACCACACATTCAAATCATCTCAGCATCTTGCTTACTCTGAGAGGGGCCTGCATGCTATTTTCAGTGGAGGGAATGTGGCATGGCTGTTTAATTTTCCATGACATTCTGTAAAAAACCTGTAAAGCAGAGGTTCTGTTCAACCTGACGTATGCAGCTGATCGGCTAATTAAAGGCGTCAGTTGCCGCAGTGTTAACCAGAAATGCGCTTGGGTTGTTTTGAAGCCGAGTGGTGTGCCTTAATAAATAAATAAAAATAAAAAAAAATTAAAAAAAACCCCAGCAAACTGCAGATGGATACAGTGAAAAAACAAAACACACTGTAACAGAATATGTTTGTTGTGTGCATGTGTGTTTTGCAACTACAAAAGACTATTCATGAGCAATATGCAGTGTTTTCATTTACACACAAGAACTCTGCACATTTCTACAGTTGCCTCTGTGTTCTTCTAAAAACATGTATGACAGAGCATCGACCTGCCGCAGCCACCAACTTAAAAACAACTTCCGCTGCAAATGAGGTACTGCAGTTCAATAGCAGCAGATATAAAGACAGGACGCAGGCAGGAGTGAACTGGTTAAATGAGTAGCAGTGTATTCTAGTAGTGAAGGACCAGCAGTCACACAGTTTCTGTTATGTTTGGCTCTTGCACACCTCCTGTTTTTCCAGGGTATGGGGGAGTATTTTTAGTTGGCCAGAAGTTAAATGCGTAGGTACTTCACTAAAAATAGCTCCTGACCACAGGAAAAATTGAAGCCACAGTGAGTAAAAATTGTTTGCCCCTGATGCTTACCCCGCCTCCCAAAAAATGAAATCTAAACACGTCACCCAGAAAAGCTGAGAATGACTCTTTGAGAGGGGTTTCATAATAACAGTGATCTCTTATGTTCTGAAGTCCATTATTAGAGTAATATTCCAGGAACTCAGCATGGGAAATCTGCTCTTATGAACACAGGAATAACTGTGTTTGTGATTTATTTGAGAAAGTTATGTAGGAGAAAGTTACTGTCCATGGTACTGTGGCATCATCGTATCTCATCTTCCAGCCTCAACAAATTGTCTTGAGACTGAAACAATAAATGTCCTTCTGCTTGCAATACACAAAACTTCAGTTTAAAGACAAACTACAGAGCCTTTGCCATTTTCCTCTGTCACCCCCCCATCCAGCAAAAGACGTTCTTACGATCACTCTAGTTTTGTCCCTTTCTCTCTTTAAATCTTCTTGCATTTCTTTGTTAAATCAGCAACATTGCATGTAAAAAACAACCAGATTCTTGTAATACTCTAACGTCACATTGCTTCCCATATGTAAAGGTTGCATAGTGCAGTTTCTGAGCATCGGGATGCTGCTGAGTAGCAGCACATAATAGATGTCACTGTGTCATCGAACAAGTCTGGGACGCAGAGTTGTAAGAAAAAAAGAAAACGTAACGCGACTTTTATATTCACAACTTAGAAAACCCAGAGTAAAGTTGCATCATGCAGTAGATTCTGATTATCCTTCTTTTTTTTTTTTTTTTTTTTACAAAAACACCAGTGTACCTGAATCCTTTGGTTTTGATGCAAACGGGTCACCACTGCTGAAGGAACCTGGCTGAAGGTGGAAAAAAAAAGCACAAACAGAATAAGTCAGCAAATCAAAACCAATTTTAAAATACATGCATGCTGTCTTTGATATGCTTTTCTACTTATCTACAACAATGTGAACATGACAGTTTCTATCAGAAAAAAAGCACTCAGCACAAAAAGAAAGAAAATCCTTTTGAGCTTGAAGTGCTTTCATTTACTCGAAAATCACACACTCCATGTGAAAGAATGATAATTAGCACTTCAAATGAATGCAGAAACAAAGGTATCATACCTTAACTGGTGGTGTGGGTTTTCTACTGAAAGGGTCTGCAGATCCAAACAAGTCCGACTTGTCAGCCCTCTTAAAAAAGTCCTCAGATGAGGTGCCTTTGAATGGATCTTCTTTAAAAGGATCTCCTCCAAATGGATCTAAAAAAGAAAATCAAAGCTGTTATCAATACATTTAGACAAGAACGGCTTTTTCACAGGGAAACACAATTATTTAGGCTGTCACTGGAAAGAAACAACCTGCACGGAATAAAAAAAAAAAGAAAGAAAAAAAAAAAAAGAAAAAAGTTTTTTGTCTTAATTTACAAAAGTAAATAATAATGACAGTCAAAAATGCAGACCTTTAAGAAGGTCAGACTTGAAAGGGTCCTCTATCTGAAAGGGATCTGCTGGAGTCTGCTTAGCACCGCTGTTGTTGAACATGGCTATCCTTGACTTGATGGAGTCATCCTGATAAATGCACCCAAAACATAAAATCCATACATGGTCGTTAATCAACAAATGGACACTTTTAAGTCTAAGAAAAAAAAAGAAAAGAAAAAAAAACTCTTACAAACAAGCACATGAAGACAGGAATACAGTGAGCATGCACACATCTTAAGTTGTCCGGAAAAACAAAATCTCTGGTATTGTAGGAAGTCCTTTTCTGTATTATGCAGCAAATATCGAGAAACTAAATCTGATACCAGAAATTATTATTACAAAGTTGTGATTTTTGTTTAACTGAAATTGCAAACATTTGGCAGATCTTTCATCTTTCATTTTAAAACAAAAACAACAAGACATCTTAGTAAATACAACAATGAAGCAGAAAAAAGGCAATAAGTTTAATTTGAAAATCTGAAGTTAATATTTTGTGAGAGATCTAAGTCTTTAAAACATAGTGCATTTTGTCCATTGTTTTATACGCAAGAGCCACTACAGCAAAGAAAATAAGTGGTAAATTAAGGGTAAATAATGATTAATATGAGAAGTATTTTTTGCCTTGAAGGCTAAAAAAGACAAACTCAGCCATTATCATAAGGAGTAGCCGCATAGAGGCTTTTAGTTTCTAGCCTTAAGTTTTTGTGACAACAGAAAATATAACAGGGATACAAATTGACGCATCTCTCACCGGACTTCTGAAACCTCCATTCTCTTTCTCAGCAAACCCCTCACTTAAGTCCGGAAGGTTGCTGAGGTTTCCGCCGTTGATGTCGCTTAAAGCGCTATTGTACTGCTCAATGGTCTTGGTCATTTCGTTTTGGCTGTCTTGGATCAGCGACAGCTTACTGCGAGCCTAGAAATATAAAATGCTCAATGTTGAAATAGTTCACATTTCCCCACTTGGCAGAAATCCATAAATCACTTTTACAGTATTTGATGTCTATAATCATCTGCTAACAGTAATACAACAAGCCCCAAACATTGAAAGAATGCATCGAGTTTTTAGCTGGCTAAATTGTAGTTGTAGATAGTGGTTAGACTTATGAAAGAAATGACCTTAACAAAAAATTCCAACAATTTTAATGTAGCTATTGTGCACCTCCAAGCATGCCATTGCATAACAGTGACAAAGGTCCAAACCATAGATTGAAGAGTGAGATAGCTAAAAGTACAAGTTCGAATGCCACAGATAAAACACAAGCATGTGGTCTCTGACTTTACAACCTAATCTTAAACGGATCGAAGTGGTGCAATGTCCTCATGACATCTGCTGTTTCTCTGAATGCACTGACCTGGTTGATCTCCTCCTGGGTGGTTTTAAGTGACTTGACAATGCTATCCAGCTGGACGCGGCCAGAGAGCAAGCTCTGCTCCAGTTGGGCCTCCTCCTCCTGCAGCCGACTCAGGTCTGCCTTGGTGCGACTCATTTCGTCTTCCTGACTTCGGAGTTCTGTCTCCTGAGAGCGGATCTGGCTCTGCAATGATGAAATCTAGAGGACAGGAGCAAAATTAAAGACATTTCAATCAACAAATCTTCAGCTCATAGGACCACTGTTTAACGTTTGACCTAATACTTATGATCACATTTCTAAACCAGTATCAGAAATTAACAAAACATTGCTGCCAGAAAGAGATTACAAGCATTTTCAGGTTGCTATTAATGAATTGTAAATATAGTCACAATCTAGGTTTGATGAGAGGTACTTTATGTTATGTATCTAACCATCTGGGTCTCTTCCTGGCACTTCTGCTTCAAGTCGTTGAGCATTCCCTCCAGCTTAGAGCGCTGCTGGTCCATCTCCTCCAAACGTTCCTGGGAATCCTGCTTCTGGGACTCCAGATCCTGCAGACTGCTGCTCTCCCTATCCAAGTCATTCTGCATATCCTGAAGGTCCACAAAACATCAGTGGCTACAGTTACATGTTTTTTAATTTAGAATTAACATGTTTTCCTACAAGTTTACATAAAAATAATAATTCCGAATGGAGGTTTACATGAAACACGTCCTCATTTAATTCCTCTGTAGAGAGCGGCGGGTTGGGAAGGGTTCTGATTGGACAGAAGGTGCACGTGAAGTAAGACATATACCGGAAATAAACAAAGTTGGCTCCCTGCTTGTCGTCTTTCCAGTCATAACTTGTAAAAACTACATAATTAGTACCAGTTTTGCCACTGTTTTTTTAATAAATTTGAAGGAGCAGCTCAACACGAGCATACTACTTCACTTTTTACAGCAACTGAGAAGGAGAAGGAAGATAGACCACAAGAAGTGCAAAACAACGCGCGTCATCGGGACAGGACAAGGTAACGAACATGCGGAGAATGACTGGAATTAACTGAGAGCGGAATTAAGGTTTACATGACAGAGGAATTAAATAGTTTGGAATTAAAACGCGAATAGACCAGCCACTTACATCAGAATTAAGTTTAACTCAGAAATTTGCACCAGGAATTCAGTGTTTACGTGGTCATTTTTCACCAGTTTAAAGCAGAATTTGCTTTTATTCTGAATTAAACCGGAATTAAAACTCCCATGTAAATGTAGCAAATGTACCATCATCCACACTAATCAATTTTCACTTTCTGGACTCCTCAATACTGTGCAGTTTGGGTGGGATTCTTGACTTGTGACTATTGGGTTCATGAGTGTGAATTCACACAAATGACTTTTTAATTGATGCTTTCATTTTAAACAGATGATCTCAAAGTCAGTTTTGGTCTGCTTACCTGAACATCACTGTTTTTCTGTCTAATGGCTTCCTCCTTTTCTCTAATCTCCTGCTCAAGGATGAATTTCTCTCTGCAGGTAATCAACATTGTAAAAGAAAGCCAGTGAAAAGATTGTTTGTCAATTTTTGTGTGTAGAAAAGCATTTATAAATAGTTCGAAGTGATTCACCACACTTGAAAAAGTAAGAGTTGCTGACACGAAAAAGTGGCTGGAATCAAATGCATGCAACACACTACTTGATCATTTTTATTATGGCATAAAACTTAAAAATACACAATCAAAATCTCCTCACTGCAAGCTTTGCTTGCCGTTCAGAGAAGAGGAGAAACAACTTTTATCCTCCTGCTATACAGAGTGCAAGGGCTCACCTCTGCAGCTGAGTTATTTCCTGGCTGAGGTCATCCAGCTCTTTGTTACCTGTCAGTTCTGCTGACCCCACAGAGCTGCTGCTGTCCTGAGACATGAAACATTGAGATAATCGTGTAAAAGAGAGGAGAAAAGGGAGAGCTGGTAAAGAAAGTATAACGGATGATGTGACGATGACTGGAAATGTGAGCAGAGACAACAGCAGGAGGGACTGAGTAATGGATGAAATGAATGTGGTCAAACTCATGTAGGGAATTGTTCTATAACACATATGGGAAACAAAAAGGTGGTTAGAAAGACAGCATAAGGGATGTGAACGGAATAGGAGAAGGGGGGGGCTCCCTGCTGTTGTTTCTAAGAAAACAAAAGACACAGGAAGGAAATACAAACACATCACACGGCTCGGGAGGGGGAAAAGAGTCAGACAATATATGAATGACAAGAAATGCAAGCACAAAGGACAATGCAAAAGAATTTTGCAGTATAGCAATATTTGCCTTATGGATTAGCATTCAACAAGTCTTTGAAAAAAATCCAGGAATCCCAAGAGAATATTAGGCAATTCTTCAAGTACTTACATATGTCAAACTAAGATTACTCCTAACATTTATCACCATAATTACAGGCTCATATTCAACCTGAAAATGGTAACTTAGTAGTAATTCCAGAGCAGGATACTTTTGTAAAAATACTTTTAGTTATGCAGTCTTACTCAAACAATTTGATCTGACAGTCTCATGGTAACAAAATTTAATAAGCAGATTTTCCTTAATCAGTAAGAATTTGTTTGTGTTAACGGTTGAAAAAAAAACCAAAACAAAACATAAAAGTTATGTAGGTATATTGTAGCAAAGGTGACATAAACTGGAACACCAGATGGCAGTGTTCACCAAGCAGCGGTGAGCGCTACAGCAACGAGCAGCAAATTGAGACTTGCCTGACAGCACAACAGCGCCATCTTGTGGTACGATTTATCTACTCACTCTGCGAATATTAACTGTTGAAGCAAGTTCTGGTCTTACAGAAGAAAGAAGCCCCAAATAGCTCTGTCAGATAAGATAGAAAAGAGCACAGAAAAGCACAAGCATAATACCCATTTCTGCATTGCAAGAATAGAGGGGAAAAAAGCCAGGCTGAACATTTTAACGCAAACAGTTGCAGAGAAACAAAATCTCAAGGTGAAGAGGCAAGTGGCACATTTGTCTTTGCAGAAAAAGGAAGAATTTAGTGTAAAGAGCTGTTGGAAGAAGAAGTCAGGACTCACAAGGCCTGTAGCTGATGTAGAAGTCCTTTCTGAAGGGGGGATCATATCTGGAGTAAGTGTAGAGGGAGGGTCTATGTCTTTAGTGACCTTTTGATGAATAAAATGCATGGCCAGGGAGAACTGCTCCCGGGATAGCTTTCCTGTCTGTTTTGTGTCAGCAAGCCCCCTGTGGAAAAGAGGAGTGTTTTCATTTCTTAATACTTAAAGATGATATACTGCATTCATTCTGATAAGTAATACCTTCAAAGTTGCATCTGTAGGAACAGATAAAAACATTCAAAAGCCCAACTAACTCATTTATTGCTTCATAAGAGTTCATTTTAAAACAGCTAGAAAACTGTGCTTTACTTATGTCCCTATTGATGATTAAATGTAATGGCGGAAACATGTCACAACATGGTGACGCAGAGTTTCAATGCGTATAATAGTTATAAAACCTTACTCAAGTAGTCCAGTGTAACATATGAAAATAAGCATTTATTTAAATCATTAAATGTTTCCCATTACTATAGACCTAACTTTTAACAAACACAATTTGGTTTTCACTCGGAATAAGGCTAATGGTGTTAATGTGCCCAACAGTACTTGCTATGCTGTGGCATTTCTATTTTTTTATTTATTTATTTATTTTTTTTTTTTTATACATTACAGTCCAGTTTTTTCTTTCTTAAGATAAAGTGCACTAAGTTCCCTTGGTCACAAAATAGCAAGAGTTGTGACAGCAGTGATGAAAATATTTGGAAATAAATGTGAACTGAACTGAGCAACGATCTCACCATATTTGTGCTAGCATTGTCTGAGAGAGAGTGGACTGCATAAAGATCTCTATAACTTCACTCCCCGTGACGAGACCATCGTTGTCGGTGTCTGTTTGCTGGAAAAGGTCGTCATATCTCTCTCTGTCAGCCACGGGTACCACCCAGTTCACCGCTGGCTACAGGGAACAAAGGAGACCTTGTGATTCGAGATGATGGAGACAATGTTTAAAAACTCACATTTCTCATTTGCAAGATGTCAGAAGTTCTGATATGGTTAAGTAAAAGATATACTTGGCAACTAGCAATGAAACCACGCAATATAAAATCTGTCATTTTATACAAAGTTGAGCATTTTCTCCGAAATATGAATGCTCTTGCTTAATTATCAACTGACAGAATTGGCATGATAATTAGTCATTAACCCAAAGAGTGACATACGTTCCTGCATTTGCAGTTAATGAAATATGTAGATGATAAACACAATTTCAAACATTAATCCCGCATGCCATTAAGAAATACATATGATGCGGGATATTAAATTTTTTAGGAAAAGTAACCAATAATATATATTGCTTGTTTCATAATCCACAAGAAAAAAATGACATGCATCAGGGGATTGTCTTTTTTTCCCCATTTCATGATTCTTATAGTTAGGATATGAGCATCTCCTGAGTTGGAGTCTGCATGTACGGGACCCAACTGTCCAGGTTATGCTCTTTGGTCTTATAGTTATGGGTAGTCTAACCATCCATTACTTATGTAGCAATGGAGATGTCACCTGATGCACTGAGAAGTACCTCGTTCTATTTCTCTAATGTATAAATATATGCCAATATTGCCGTCTCTAACTTATTTCTCCTTTTTTCTGCAGCTCTTCCTGATTAAGTGCAATTGTACACGTTGTTCTGTCTTTCCTGTCGTCTCCACCCCAACCAGTCGAGGCAGATGGCTGCCTTCCCTGAGCCGGGTTCTGCCGGAGGTTTTCTTCCTGTTAAAAGAGAGTTTTTTTCTTCCCACTGTTGCCGAGTGCATGCCCAGGATGGGGGATTGGATCGAAGTCATGACTCAGTTGGTTTCTATTATAGGCTATGTATGAATTGGATTGAAATTATGTGTATGTAAAGAGTCATGTGACAACATTGTTGTGAAGTGGCGCTATACAAATAAAGCTGAATTGAATTGCATAAAACCCCTGTTTTTTCAACATTTTATTTTATTTTATTTATTCATAAAATATTATTGACAAAAAGAGGAGAATGGTGGAAAACTGTTTAAAGTATATGAGGTAAACACTACTTATCAAATACTGAAACTGAGATATTTCAAAACTATGAAGGTTTTTAGAAACCGAATCCTTTTTTTCCATCTGCAATGGGGTTTCACACTCAACAGTTCAGGGTGTTATCTACAGTACGCCAATGCCTTTCCCCAGGCCCATAAGTTTAGAAAAGAAATTAGTTACACCTTCAGACTCTTGCTGAGTTAAGCTCATGTTTATGTGGAAACTGGCCCTGTCATTTTAAAGAAACAAACGTCATGGACAAAAGTACATATTATTCAGAATGCTGTATATAATTCTCACCATCAAAGTTTCGATCAAAGATTTGAAATTTATTCACACCTTTTTCATTCACACTTCTCCAAGTCCTTTCAGACTTTAACTCTGCACTTATATTAAGTTGGATGGACCCTACTGGAAAATGTGTCATAAATGATTTGAATTTCAATTCAAATTTGGTTTTTTTTTAGAGGTTATTTATATTTGTAACTAATCTGCTTATGGATAATTGCTTCCACCCGTTGTGCAAACGTTCCCCTGAATTTATGTTTTGTTTTTTTGATATTTAAAAATTATTAGTACTCTGCAAGCAATTACTCTCATTTATATCAATATTTATGTTTACAATACATTTCTATTTACATTAATGAGTCCAACGTATTTCAGTATTTCACATTCAAGAAAGCCTGTTTTTCAGAAAGTCAGGGGTGAGAACCCACGTAGCCAAATCAAGACAGATAGAAACACACAATGCTTTCAACAATGTGGTAAAACAAGTTATTCTGCCAGCACAGAAAAACACTGTTACATAAAATATCCATCCAGAAATCCAGATCCAGTTCTTGGAATACTTGTGAAGCAAATATAATAAATTTGTATACTTCTTTCTTTTCATGGGAGCTTCTACAAATAACTTGATCAGAATTTAAACATTTTTTTTTTAGTTATTTCACCTGGTAAGGCAGCTATGTGAAACTAGCAGCAGGCAGAAAATCCTGTTAATCTGGTTTTCTCTTGATTAAGGTTCACAGTCAATCCATATAAGTAGTATTCCTTAAATACATTTTCACCAGAAAGAGTCTAAAATATTAATGGTGTGTAGCACATTTAAAAAAATGTGCATTACATTACAAAGCCAAGAGAGGTTGTTTATACTCTAATGAAAAATATTGTCAGTCATAGTTGAGAAAAATATTCTTCCACTGGACATTTAACTTTTGTCTTTTCGTGATACTTGAGTCAGATACAACACAATGCTAAAACACATTTTAGTAACACAGAATATGATTTTAAATGTAAATTTCAACCACATAAGCAAGCCCTTTAGATGAGCACTTTTAATCATAATAATCAATGCTGTGTAGGCCCGTCGCAATAAGCAATAAGTCAATTAATCGCACAATAAGAAGAAAATGTGTGCAATAAGTTTGCCGGATGCAATAATTTTCATTTGTCTTTCTTCTCTCTCTCTCTCTCTCTCTCTCTCTCTCTCTCTCTCTCTCTCTCGAGTGCCACATTTGTTTTAAGACAAAATTAAATAAACACAGCAACACAATAAGCTTCAATCAGTACTTAAAACACAACCATCAACTGCAAAAAAAGACTTTACCAAACAGGCTAGCTTCATCTTGACGACAGTCCACAATCACTGTGTTGTTTAACCGACAGATTAAACCCAAACAGGACAGTGCAACATGGTGTCCACTCAGACAGCGTGGTTGGTAAAGCCATGCTGCCCTTTAATATTGTTGAACAAGGCGACATTTTGAAAAATGTTGCAAACATTTCACAACCAGTATAAATTTCCTGGATGAATATAGATGTTACGAATGGCAATTCCACAACTTTACAATGAAATGAAAAATGACATACTGAAGGCGATCAAAAAACATTCAATTTTACCATTCCACCTCTGGTCAAGTCCAAATATGTCCCTTTATATGTACATGACCACAGACTGTGTAACTGTGTTGCATGGTGTTTAGAGACCATATGTTCCAGATAACCACGTTGCCAAAACCCCAGGGGAAATCCTGATCTGTTTTAACAGACTGGTGACTGGATGAGCATAAACTAGCCTGCACATCGAGCTAAATGTTCTTTCGAATTTAAAGTATGTTGATCTCTAAAAGGGTGCACTTGTATTATTATGGTTTTATTGTTATTTTAGTTGAAAATGGTCTAAAAATGACAACAATAATCACTTAGCGCAATATTATCGTCTATCGCAATCATTTCTGAGGCAATCAATCGGATGGCAAAATTTGTTACAGTGACAGGCTGTGACACATACATGATTATGTCAATATCTGAAAATACAGGCATACATACCAAAAATAAACAAAAATAACCAATACAGGTGACGTACCGCTGAGCTGGATTTAAAGGAGCGTTTCGGAGAAAGGTTGACAGCACTGGCGCTGAGAGGAGTTGGGGTCCCTTGAGATGGAGTGCTTCGCAGGGTCTCTTTTAGAGGAACTGGGCCAGATGCAAGCCCAAACAGATTAGGTAGCACAGCCACAGCACCTGGAAGTGCAATCCCAAATTTTTTCCGTTTAGCAGGTGGGATGAGGGATGATGGTAAGCTGCTTGGGACAGGCTCCTTCTCCATAGCCCGATAAACAAGATGCATGGCCTAGAAAATAGCAAATCCGGTTATTATTTCAGATTATTAAGTAAGTCTTTTCCACAATACTTATTCTTGAAGCATACATGACTTCAAGACTAAATACCATTTGTTTATACGGCACCTTTCACAGACATTTCCCTCAAAGTACATCACAAAGGAAGTAAGCCAGTAAAATTCACAACATGAAATGCATTGAATAAAATACATAAAAAAGACAAAATAATAATATATAAAAGCAGTCATAAACTAAAAGCTAGTTGGAATAAAATTGTCTTTAAAAATATCCAGAGTGCAAAAAAAATATATATATATATATATATCCAGAGTGCAAACTATGTACAAATAAAGGGAGAGCATTCAATTATCTGAGTGTTACTGTTTGGTATAAATGATCTCCTGAGGTGAGTGTGGAGAACCATGAAAAGATTAAAAGATGACCTCAGACTGCAGCAGGACATGTACACCTGAAGCAGTTCAGCAATATGAAGAGCCTGACCATGTAGAGGAGCTCTAAAGATTAAATAAAACATATTTAAATGAATCCTAAAATCAGCAGTGAACCAATGAAATGACTTTAGCTCTGAACCACCTGAAGACAGACTCATGCCTTCTTATTGAGACAAGTGAACAGATTATTGCAGCAATCTAATCTAAATAAAAAATAAATAAATAAATAAATAAATAAAATTGTATCATTTCTGGGTATTTGACACCACCGTTAGGAGTTTTTCCAATGTTCAATGAATAAGCAGTTTCAAGAGTAAGTACTCATGTGAGGGAAACTGTACTGAAGTTACAGTAAAAGATGCAAATAAGCATAGCTTACAACAATGAATTCTTCTTTGTCCAAGTGTCCATCTTTGTCAACATCACTTAGATCCCAAATCTGCAATAACAGTATAAAAATATTGAATTAGGTGGTTTTGAATAGCCTTATAGAGAAACAGTTTTGTATTATGTGCTACGTTACTTTTCCTAACACATCCAGAGGTAGTTTGGAGTTGATCAAAACTGGTCTGACTTTATCACCAGGGAGGAGGCCTTTTACTGGGGACAGACTTTCAAATATTCCTTCAAACTTCCCTTTTTCATCAGGCTAAGAAAGACAAAGAGAAAGAAAACATTTAGATACAAAGCTTAATTTATTTATAAATCCTTCAAAATATTCTGAAAAAAATGCACTCACCCTAATTGCCCAATGAGAGTCAGACACTGTTGATGACACACTTAATGGGCTGTTAGCGTCTCTCTATAAATGTATAAAGAAGATTGACAACTGTATGAACTCTCGACATTTGTCAATTTCCGATCAGATTAATGGTTATAGCAGTAGTTGGGAAGATGTTAGAAAGAATTGTTATAATGCTTACAAAATTAGGTGCAGCTACGTTTTGGCTGATGTTATTAAGACTTATATCATTTCCACCCTGTGCTGACGCCACCAGTCTCAGAGCAATGAAGAAACCCTACAAAAGAGGAAGAAAGCTGGATTTTTTTTGCATGTATCAGCATCACTATCATAAGCAAATTAACAAAGAAAGTCGGTGTTACCCGCTTATCCAAATAGCCTTTTCTATCTGAATCTGCCAAATCCCAAATCTAAAAAGTAAACAAAAGAAGAGATTGCTGTTGACAGTAAATAAGAGTATAATGTGTATAAACATATTAGTTCTTTAACCCACTTTCCCCAAAGTGCTGTCTGACAGTCCAGACTTCTTGAGAAACTGAGCCGCATCGCCTGCTGATATTTTGCCTGTGTTTCCTGGATCCAGCTACAAAGAAAAAGTGTTTCTTAACTTCTTATACATGGTTGATAATCCTCAGCTGAGTAACCATCAAGCTGGAGTGGTGATCACTGACAATGCCAACCTTACCTGTCTGTAGTAGCTTTCAAAAGCTGCATTTCCGTTTGACAACTAAACAGAGAAAAACAAAGACATATAACACCAGTTAAATACTTATATCGCCTACATTAAACAAAAGAAATAAGCTGTAAATATTGAATACGTGTCCAGTTACAGTCTGGTTATCATTCAGCCCGCGAAGGAAAATGTAATGTTTTCACGGTCATGGTTAGTGAGTTAAAGTTAACTTTCTTTTTCTGTTTTAAAATTTATTTATCAGTACATTGTTTCGCCATTCTTTCTAAACGTGTTATCTTTTTTTTTTTTTTTTTTTTATCCCCAATCTGACAGCAAAACAAACAACTTTACCATCACTTAACTAAAATAACATTCAAGCTAGGTTGACAACGAGTTTGCAAAAAACGGTTCCAATCGCCAAAAATCACCACTGCGTTTGGTGTCATGACGTTTTCGGAACATATATGAGGTGTTATTGTCATTTGATAATAACCCAAATTTATTTTAGAGACTTTTGTTAAGCTGTTGGAAGTTGTTACCTGACTGAGAGTCATGAGCGCCGCCATATTTCCTGGTGTCTCGCGAGCGTGCAGCCGTGCACTACGCACACGCCCGTGAGGAAATCGAGGACGAGCGGCGACGGGGTTCAGGATACAGCGGTTCCGGTCGGTGTGAGGTCACCACAACAGGACACTGACGTAGACAGAAGTCCTAACACTGCTAATATTTCAATTTCAACTTAGATTTGATTAATCTGGACATGGAAGCCCTCTGAATTATTAAACACAAATCATAATCATAATAGAATTTTCCTTTGGGGATTAATAAAGTTTTTTTTCATTCATTCATTCATTTATTCATTGACAATTTACATATTGTATCTTAATTGTAAATTCAGGGGCGCTTCTAAAATATTTTAGAGCAGCTCCCACTGGCCAAACATGTCCAGTATGTCCCAGAAGTGTCTCTCTGGACTTGCCATCATCAGTATCAATCATACAATTGCAGACAGATATCATATGATGATGTATATCAGGGGTAGGCAACTCCGGTCCTTGAGTGCCACAGTCCTGCAGATGTTAGGAGTTTCTCTGCTTCAACACACCAGACACACATCAGACCTAGTCAGCAGACTTGTGCTTGACATCAAACTGCACAAGTCTACAAATTAGCCATTGATCTGAATCAAGTGTGTTTCAGCAGGGAAACTCCTAACATTTGCAGGACTGTGGCACTCCAGGACTGGAGTTGCCTACCCCTGATGTAAATTATTATTTTGCATAATAGAAGGTCAGAAAAGTAAGGTTTTAGATTACACTTGCTCTTTCATGTGGTTAAGAAATGCCTGATGTCCCAAACACATTTTAATGTACGTTGTGAATAGCTGTAATGTGTAGTTGTGATGTATACTCAAATAGGCTGTAATTTTACCGTTTCATTTAGTCATAACATTTTTAAACGCATTTATTTTGAGCAAACTGCTTATTAGTTGACGTCACATCATTTTAAAAACCTCTAAATTAAAGTTTCCTAAAATGTCAGAGGTGTTTTAATTAAAGTTTATGGATCTGAAATAGGAATATAACATGGAAAGTCTATTAGGGTAAAAGAAATAAATTACCACATTCTTATATCCAGTAGAGATGGATTACTGAAAGCACAAATACCAGTTGATTTTGACAGCTCCCAGCAGAAAACAAGACAGCTGTTAGGTGGATGCTGTAAATATTGAGTCAGTGTTTTGATCCAAGGCACTTTTGTGCAATTCAGCATAAAATAAGACTTCAGAACTACTTACTAATTCACTATCTTACAGGCTGGAATACAGTATCAAATCTCTCTGAAATCTCTGAAAATGCATGTTCTCTTACCTAAAACCTCATTTTGCAGACAGTTGACATTAAATCAGGCAATATACATTCATGCAAAGTGTGGACTTATGCAGTACAAACACATTTCCAGACCATAAGGTAATCATCTTTTAATAAAAACTTTGGTTTCAATAACATTCTGTCCAATAAAAATAAGTGTAACCATTGCACAAGTCACACCTGGGGCTCATCATCTGTTTCTCCGGACTTTCAGCACATATTGCAGATCCCATCACATTAACATAATTTATGAAGACATGTTGACTTCATCCCATTTCAATGACAACTACAAATCATTGTCAAATTGATTAGGATTCAAATATGTTTTACCATTACATCCAACTGTGTATTCAAGAGTGTGGAAAGGAAAAAGTCAGTGCCACAGAAAGAACCAAAATAACTTACAATCTTAGTTTCAATTTCTCTCCATTCTGTTTTTCTTTACTTTAAACAGTTAAATTAAAAAAAATCTGTTATGAGTGAACCTTCAAAACACACTGGACAACAACCCACCAAAAGATATCTGCAAAAGATGAGATGTTTAGACAAAAAAAAAAAAAAAAGAAAAAAAAGTGGATGACAGTGCCAACTCATTGTGTTATTTCAAAATGAGGAATGGGTTTTGTTGGTGGAAAACCACAGAATCGATCCAGCAGTTCAAGGGTAACATGACAAACATTAAAAAAAACAAAAAAAAACAAACACACCAAGTCCAAAAACACCCACTTGCCCCTGTTTTCTACATCAGACCCCTGATTTGGGTTTTGTCCATATCTCAAGGAAAGGATGCACAGCAGCCACAATACCCCTGGGATTGACTAGACCATTTCTGTGGAAGCAGAAGAAAAAAACAACCTCCTCAAAGCTCATCTTTAGGCTTTGAATCCTCATCTTTTTCTGAAATTTCTTCATCCTTTGTTTCTTCATCCTCCTCCTCTTCATCATCTTCCTCTTCATCTTCTAGGCCGTCGTCATCTTCAGCCCCGGTGTCTTGGTCTTTGTTCTTCTCCTCCTCCTCTTTTCGTTTCAAGTCGTCCTGCTCTTGTTTCATGTTCTTCTCTGGTTCCTACAGGGAAAATTAAGATGAAAAAGAAAAGCAACATAAACAATGTCTCTATATGGAATTTGCTTTTTCATAGGCACCAAGTTTTCATGTGGTGTAAAAATACCAAATTCTATGTTGAAAAGAATAAGCAGCCCCAGAATACCTTTGTCACGCCCCATGTCTCCTTTCCAATTTCCTCTGCTTCTTTTACATCATCTGAGATCAGGAAGTTGTCAAAAATGGTACCAGATTTAACCTGAGAATAAATTTCAACTTGTTACACAGTGGTTCATGCTTAACCGCAATAACAACATTTAAACTAAAGATGATCTTTGTCTCACCTGCCACAGATCGAGACCAATAACACCGATGTTGTCAAACTTATATATGTTGGAATCAGCACTGTATTCTGGATTGTCAATTTGAGGATGCACCCAGGCACCTTTGTAGTTAGGGTTGTCAATCTGCTTGGGTTTCCATTCTCCCTTTAATACAGATGGTATTCATCAAGATAAAATGTATAAAAAATGGGGAGTTCATTCAAGCATAATTTCCATTTAAAACTAAATAAATGTGGCCTACTTTGTATTCTGGATTGGGGATCATAGGTGGCTCCCACTCTCCATCCATATCTTCATCCCAGTCTTCTGGCTTTTTGGCATCAGGATCTGGAATATTTTCAGGTTTGTCCCAGTCCTACAAAACATAATTAATAAAATAATTAACATTTCCAAAATTTAGGCCAATGCAATCCACGTAACAGCACAGTAAAGTCAGTAGAATTATAAAAACAAAACTTGTTACCTCTGGCTTTGTGTCATCAGCGTCATCAATCTTTGGGCGGTCATCCCAGTCCTCTGGCTTCTTGGCTTCAGGGTCCTTAATTTTCTTTGGAGGCAGGAAGTCCCAGTCTTCCTCAAGACTGCCAGACTCTATTTTCTCATTGTCAATCTTCACCTCGTAGGTCTGATCTGGATTCAGGATCAGCGTGTACAGGTGAGTCAGTTCATCATCCTAGAAAAACAGGAAGGGTTAGAATTCAGCCTCAGATGCAGAAAAAAATGCAGGGGTGACGTTTTGAAACATTTAAACTACCTTGCACTTAATCTCTTTTTTGATGAGGTGATTCTTGCCCTTGTAATTGAAGATAACATGGACTTTCTTGGTGCTGTAACCACAAATGTCAGGGCCTAGAGGGAATCAGTTTAATCATTAGATACATTACATATTATTGCATTGTGCAGTATAATAAAATGCCATTATTTACCAAACATGATGTAGTACGTGGAATCTCCATGCATGTCAGTCTGTTCCAGGTCAGCAGGGAAGACCTTCACGTAGCCACCACCGCAGTCAATCTTCTGCTCATGCTTGACAGTAAACTGTATGACCAAGGGCTTTCCCTCATTACTGAAAGGGTCAAAGCGGGCAGAGGTTGCATAGAAACGAGCATCTTGGCTGGTCTGCAGACCTGTAGAGGGAAATAAATGAAAAATGTTGCTAAGGAAGGAAAAACCTAATACATTAAATACACTTCAACTTCACTTGTGGACTTTTTTTTTTTTAGGACATTACTGAGTTTAAACTTAGAGAGTAGTAATGTATTTTATGTTGAGTTAATATATAACTGAAAACAGAAAATCTGGCTGCAGCTTGGAAGTTTCTCTTTCACTTTAATCATATACTTTTTTAATAATGCTGCGAATTGAGTCATGTAATTTCCACAATAAAATAAAACATTTGGTTATTACAGCCAGAACATACTGATGAAATGATACAATATCTTGTTGCAGTAGAGAATATACAACATTAACTGTAATAATGTCTGCATTTACTAAAAATCACGCGATGTGCCATAAAAAAAAAATTGAGGAACCGCGTTTTTTTACCTTTGTCTTTCTCAGCATCTCCGTAGAAGTTGCCAGAGGTTAGTTTCCACTCTCCATAGTCAGATTTGTGTTTTGAATTCACCCAGCGACTTTTCCATTCATCTAAACAGTAAACAACCGGCAAATTTGAGTTAGATTAACATTTAGGCCACTTTATAAAAACTTAGCAAGTTACATCCAGAAAACTGCAATACACAAACGTCCAGTGATTACTGCCAGTGCTTAGTTTTTATTTATTTTTTCTTTATTTATTTCTCATAACGTCACATTTAATAGCTTAGCTGATATGGACTTTATATGCATAGCTTTTCAACCTTGCTAACGTAAGATTAGCTCAAACCCCTGAAGTTGAAGATCCAAAGGAGATAAGATCATTAAGGTAAAACTTTTGCTTAAAATCATTTAAATGAGAAACTTTAATGAAAAATTTACCCCAAATATGGTTCAATGCCAAAGCAACAATGAAATGTGCATGTCAGACTTACCACCGTCCAGAAACTCTTCGCGAAAGTAAACTTTTGCACTGACGCAGTAAACTGCAAATATTACACCAACTACACCCCAGATCTGCATTTTCTCCAATTTCTGCTCTACTTTCCGAAGCCAAATGTCTCTGAGCCAAAAGTGAAGAGGAGGAAGAGAAGGGAATATTTTAGAGTCGCTCCAGCTAACAGATGTCTTCCTCCTATTGGACAAAGAGAAAGCGTGCCTGGACCAATCAGAGTAGACCACGAAACATATTTCGCCCACAGAATCTGATCCCAGATCAGCTGACGTTTTAGTGATTTTTTATTGCATGCAATTACATCAACTGTCCAGTAGATGATGCCAATAAAAAGTGGTGACAGAGTAACTCGCAGAAAATGACTTTTTTCTAAGGCTAAGTAAGCCATACAACAAAAAACATTTTCGGTAACATATGCATATATTATAATAATAATAATAATAATAATAATAATAATAATAATAATAATAATAATAATAATAATAATAATAATAATATGTCATTTTGGGGATGATATGTCAATAATCATAATATATCATTTTACATTTACTTGTAAAATGTAAATGTAAAATGATAATAGATTTGTGAAGATAGGGTACGCTTAATAAAGAGCAAAACAAAGTAATTCAAATCAGAAACAGGGTAAACAGACATTGAAGAAAAAACGATTGCATGCTGCAATGTTAGATTAAAGGTTTAATCATATAGTTTAGAATAAACAAATCACCTTTAGTCAAGTTAGGTTATTTAACAGCCTAACTAAATGGAAAGGGATATGAAAAAAACCTTCAGAGAAATCATACCCATGTTGACACAAATTGTCTCAACAGATATCTGGCCCAAAGCATTGAGCTCCCATTTAAAGATAAATGTGGAAGCAAATCAAACTCAATAAATCTTAAATTATGTTCTGTCTTTGTAGGGCAGTATACAGAGTACTCATAATGACAGCTATTAAATAGATAAAACATCACTAAACATGTAAAGACTAAAGTTGCAGTAATTTAAGATTGAAACATTTTATTTTAAAAAAGATTTGATCGACTTGATGTAATCACACAGGAATTTGTTTGTGCTATTACTTTTCATGTGTTTTTGGATTGATTTATTTATTGATTGATGCAAATTTAGTGGTCTAGGTTGGCTCATACATCATTCATTCATTCATTAATTTACATCGCCATGCTACATGCTACATGATAACCTGCACTTTTTCTGTATTACTATTGTTTATGTGCCCACAAATACTTTCATAATGAGGAAAGAGGGGGTGGAAGGCACTAACCTATGGAATTTTATGCTGCATTTGGCAGACACTTTTTGTTTATTGTTAGCAAATAAACACAGTACATAATCATGGAAAACAATACACTACCATGGTAAAAATCTCAGTTTTTCTCTAAATGGATGTGGACAGTAGCAAAACATCTATTCTCAGACTTATTCCTGTCATGTTTATGTCAACTCTAACCAACTTAAAAAAAGCTAACAATTTAGAAAACAGAAAAAGATTTAGCATGTATTACTCAACTTAGTTAATGTGCAAACCTCAACTAAATGCTGTCAATGGACATTAAAAGAGATGAGAGAATAACTAAATGGCTAAAAGCCTCAATAACCTAAAATGAAAATGTTGTCAAAAAAGAGTTGTTCATAATTCCATTATAGTAATGTGAGACACTGATAACATCATACAGATATTAGTGGTGGTGGCCTAATAAGCTTTTAGATCATGGGGCGTACTCAGTTTGTCACATACTTTGCTTTGGATGACATATTGCTTAACAATGACACGTGTGATATCCCACATTGTTATTCATCTGAAGTTGTATTTGTTTAATTCTAAGATGCTTTTTTTTTTCTTTTACAATATTTTCACATGAGGAGAAGCAGGAAAGAGTGAGTTCATAGTCAAGATAGTGTCTCAACATTGACAATGGGAGGTTTAAAGTGAACCATGATTTGAAATAGTGTGGATGCTTGACTTTATAAAGTTAACTCCTCTTTATTCCTTTTTTTTTTTAAAGTCTTAATGATTTGATGCTGTTGATTGGCAGCAAATTCACCGAGGGTAAAGAATGTCTCTGTTGCAGTGCAGTTCCACTGAGCTTAGTGAACAGAGGTTAGTTTCCTATTTGACATTATTGTCATTTATACAAGTGAGATCTTGATTCTTGCAATTTGTTTCTGCACAGAGAAAGAGTAGAGAATAACAGGTTTAAATTATCCAACAGACCACTGAAACCTACTTTAACACCACCACTGAAATGTAGATAATTCATCTTGGAGAAAGGCCAAGCAAAGTTTCTTGGGGACTGTGCTTCACCACATCATCAATGCAGGTTGATTTCACATGCACCTTTGTAAATCAGTGAGACCAGAGAGTGGACTGAAGACTGACAACAGTCTTTTACTTTGTTTGGTTATCCACAATTCTTCTCCCCAGTCTTACTTCCTCCCAAATGAGAGCTTAGGAGCCAAAGATGAAGCTTGAGCAGAAAAATATTGAGGGAACAGGCTTCCATTATTTTAAACCAATATCAATTAACTACATAACACGTGACACAGCCCTGTTATGTGTTGACTGATACAGCTATATTTTTTAATCATTTTTAACATCTTTTATGTAAATAATATAATTTGAAATGGTTAAAAATGTGTCAAGTGTCTTTATGCATCACAGATGAAAAAAAAACCCACAAAGGACTGACAAGACAACTAGATATTAGCTGGGTTTTTTCTAAAAAAAACAAAAAACCACAATATCAATATAGTTTCATTTGAGTCCCTTATTTATCCTGTGTCAGGACTTAAAGTGGATATGTGTCACGATATGAAGTTTCACGTGTTTTTCTCAGTTTTGGTTTCCTGTTTTATTTTGTAGTTTTTATCCTGTTCAGTCTCATTATTTCCTGTTTAGCCTTCGTTCCTGTTCATAGTTTTCACCTAGTCTTGTTAGTTTCATTCACTACATCTATTTCTTGTTTGTTTTAATTCTGTTTGCTTGTTCATTGTGTTCGCTTCCCTCCAGTCCAGTTCTGAGTTCTGAGAATAAAAATTCTTCTTTCAGCATTCCTGGTTTTGTTTCTGCATTTGGGTCCTTACCTCCACCAAAACCTGACAATATGGTCAATAATAATTTATAATTCATTATTGAAAAAAAAAATCATTTTTTAAAATATGACAAGAACCTCTCAAGACCTGCTTACAGTCACATGGAGAAACAAAATTGTTGTTTCAGTGAAAGAAAAAAAAAAAACAGAATAATGTTTCATAAGGCACACCCTCCATTTTCCTTTGAAGAAATGAATATTCTTGGAAGATGAAAAGAGTTACATGGGGTAAAAACAGTAATGCAAAAGGAAGCCGTTACCATGTGTGCCAGGCATGTGGGTGAAAAGTGAGAGAGGTAGTGCTGTTTGAGTGACATGTCCTTTTTCTCAAAGTGAACATTGAGGCAAAGATGAGCAACTGGCGCCAGCCATCAAATCCCCCCACCCTCTGAGTGATCCACAATCATGTCAAGAAGGGAATATAGTGTCCCTTTGAAAAGTGTTCTTAATCAAATCCAATTAATTCCGCTCTTTTCCCTTATTATTTCCACCGTGGACCACATCCCGCTAGTCAGCCTGTTAACTAGAGCCCAGGCCCCAGTGAAGGTCATGCTTGGTCAAGCAAAATAACATCATAATGTGTGTAATTAATTGCTAGTTCTGGGTTCGTTATGAGCATATTCTGGGTGTTGCCATGTGAAGTCTTTCTTACAAAGGCTTAGTGTGAGATGGTTTTGACTAAATATTGCATGGTTAAACTATTCTAATTTGCATCCAGCTTGTTGATTTATGATGTCAAACTACTGAGGCATATAATTTGAAGGATTATTTGGCTTCATTACTTAAGACAAGCTGTTAGTAAGCAGAGAGAGAAATGTCCATATTAGTTGTATGATATAATACAGCTTCTAAAGCAGACAGGTGAAAAGTTATTCCCAGCATCTATCTAGTTTTGCTAAGTCCCTCTAATAGAAAGTCATTTTAAGGAAATAATTTAACCCAAAAATTTTTTTTTCTTGTGAACGGTATTTTTACCAATGTATTAAGAGTTTATGTTGTGAACTAACAAATATGGCTGAAAAGTTTGATGCAAAATAGGCTGCAATCCTGTTTACTATAATAAAGTGGGGCAGTTAAGCCACATGGGCTACTAGAGGGCAATTACAGCTTAGCCCTTATGGCCTCAGCAGCCTAGCAGGCTGGGCCCCCTGACACCCCTGGTTGGGCCTGATGGAGTGGAGCTTCATCTGCCTAACGGCCTGGCAAATGTCCACCGGTTTGGTCGAACACAACAGGCCCCCATCAGGCCAGCTCTCTCTGTCACAGCTTACATGGGTCTATTGTACACCAGTGCTCATTAACAGCACAAAGTCATGTTGGTGGCTCACTAATGGATGGGTGGAAAGAAAAACAGTGCTCTGTAAATTTATTTAGTTTTTTTCAGACCAAAAATGAAAGTTACACTCTAAAAACACAAAGAGACTAGAAATTAGTATGCAATGAAGAGGGAAACTGATAAACATATTAAAAATCTTTAAACATATTTGAGTATTTCATCTAGTAGAATAAAAAGTCTCTTTCATTCCTTTGGCTTTTTAGGTAAAAAATCAGAGCTTGTGAATGAACACCATAATCTATCATGCTTCTTTTAATGGAAAATCATATGTACAGTTAAATTGTTGTCAAACAAACTTGCGTCAAATACTCAGATATGCACTCAAATTTAATGATGCTGTTTTCTTTTACAAATAAAGGGAGGCAGATTTTAATTCCTGTATTCCATTTGATACCTAAGCATCCCTCTGCATTTATTAAGCATACAGACACACAAATATGACCACAGCAAACGTACAAGTAAAACATAGATTCAATATCATAGTTACAATATGCCTCTGAGTGGAGTCAGTAAAATGCCTCTTTGTTTTTGTTTCAACAGATATGTCAAACTCGGAGCATTAACTTTATCTCATATGGGACTTCTCTGGTGACAGTAATAAAACAAATATTGTTTTTCAGGGTTTATGTATGGCTCTAAACAAAATTACTACTAAACAGAGTAATAGTGTGCATTATTCCTTAGGCATTGTAGTAGTCTGATGTACACCTTCTCAGAGATGTATTTATATGTTGCATGTGTGTCTACTGTTTATTTTATTGACCATTGTTTTAGGTATGTGCAGAAAACTAACCTTGCAGAGAGTCTGGCAGCCAGGCAGTAACAGTCTCAGTAAAAGTCTCTTAAAACAGCTATTTGGAAGATACAGGTTCAGTAAAAACAGTATGCACTATGGTGGAGTCAAAAAGGAGGTGACAGGGGTGGGGGGGGCTAGATCAGGTCCTGAAAAGGGTTTTCTAGGAGTATTTGAGGGCACTCTGTCTACAGCTAAGAATCTAGGGTTAATCGCTTTTAAAGCAGTAATTAGGTGTTAAGAGGTATGCTTGTCTGTCTAAATTAGCTTCCAAATCAGATTACGCTCTGTCACTTCCATTAGTCTCCCTCATCAGAGCTCAATGCTCTTCAAAAGGTCATTTTAATAATTAAGTTATGAACAATTCTACTTCTATTAAACCCATATCAAAACATTGGAGAGAAAAGAGTTTTACAATACAGATTTTTTTGCTTTTTGTATGGAAAGTAAAAATGAAAAAAAAAAAATATGGACAGCATTTTCACTTTGGAACAGGAAAATTGACAAAAAATAAAAGACGAGACCCTACCCACACTGATACAGAAGAGAAACCTCCTTGAGAAAACCAAAGGTTACAATAAAACAGTGTAGAACGTTACATCTATACCAACCTCTTTGAAGCACAATACATTGGCAATTATTCTTAAAAAAAAAAACAACAAAAAAAAAAACATTATTTGAAGGAACCCTAAGGGAAATTGTACACCGAGGGACTTGCAGACAGAATATGGATTTTAGGATGATAACCCACCTGCCCCAAAACCCACCCAACCCTCGACCCACTCATCTGACAAGATAGCTCTACATAACCTTTCTCTACTGTGTCATAGTAGAGAATAGTAAAATTCATCAATTATCCATATTTATGTGTCTATACATGTGTAAGTGTACCTAAACTGTGTTTTAAATAAAATAAAATTGAAAGAGCCCTACAAATTTTTTCATATTCCATTTTATAGTTTATTAAAAATTAAATACAGTTTAAAAGGGATTTTGAAAGTCGAACATTGTGTTGAGTTGCTTGTTAGTGGTTGCGATAAAGTGTTTGACTTTCAAGCTTCTTTGGTGTCATGTATCCCTTGATTGGTACATGAATCAAACGATGAAAAAAATAGTTTGTAAACATTCACAGGGGCAAATCAAAAAGCCATTCACATCAGAAAGTGGCATCACATGTGCTGCCAGGTTTTGTCCATTGACTGAATGTGCTCTTTGGCCTTCATCCTGAGTGCTGCGATGCTAGTACTCCTGTCATCCTCCATTGGGTATTTGTCGTTGAAGCTGGGTGGACACTGGTATGGAGGTGGGCCCATGGGCTGTATACTTTGGAACATGCCAGGCGGGGTGTTAAGGAAGCTGTGGCTTGAATAAGTTGGCTGCAAGGCCTGGGGTGAAGCCATGAACCCTGGAATGGTATGCATGGGTGTAGCACTGGAAATGGGCGAGGTCAACCAAGGATCGAGAGGCATTGGGTTGGCCATGGGCGCTACAGTGGGTGGTATAGGAGGACGGTTAAAGGAAAGCATGGAGGAGTCATGCAGCTTTAAAGTGTTAGTGTCCATTTTTTCTTGACGTCGCCACTTTGCTCTTCGATTCTGAAACCACACCTGGGAAAACAGAAATAACATCAGCCTGTATGAGAAACACACAATTATATGATTTTATTTTCCCTTTTCCAGTAATTGTTGGATTTTTTTTTTTTTTTTTTTACTATCTTTTGCATTTTGGACAAGCAAAAGTATCATTTTCAAATGAACTGTGGTATAAATAAATATAAAGTCTTGAAAGATATTCTTTGAATTGTATTAAATAATCTTATCAACCTAAACTCAACTAAAGACTAGGACTAATTACAACACATGAATCTGCAGAAAACTCTTGCAACTGTTATCATTGTTATTCTGAATGAACATGTAAATCAGATTATCAGTGAATATTAAGCCAACGCCCCCCCTTTTTTTTTTAATAACATGCCTTGAATTGTGGCTGACCATAGTTACAGAAGATAATAGTGCAGAACCACAGTCAGCCTTTCTGAATAAGGACCTCATATCAGTTCTGAGACATGTTGGTATCTTCTGTGTCTGTTCAGATAGGTTTTGTTTTAGTTAATTTACTGTTCCATAGTGGAAAATACTGTCCAGAACTACCTTTTTTGAAAACTTTTTATACATGTTGGACATGTTTCAGACGGGGGCTGCTTCACTAGCGCCGGCACTGGGCAGCATGAAACCGTTACTTCAACTATGAACTCTGCACCATATCAAAGAGTGAAAGAATATCATTTGAGTTAAGGAAAATTTGAATTGCCAGCAATACAATGGCCTAAAATCCTGAAGAAGTTCCACCAATAGCTCAAAATGGAAACAAAATAATGGAAGTGAAGAAACGGTGCATCATTTCTACAATACAGCCTTAAACTCTGTTGTACAGCAATTCAAAATACATAAAGATATTTTTGCTTTTTTATGCACAAATAAATAATTACTTTTCATACAGATGAGTACTGCATTTATAAAAGTTTTTGTTAAATAATTTACTAAAACACTTTTTTTTTTTCATGTTTTCTGTTGTATCAACTGTATAGCTAAATGTTTACCTGAACTCGAACTTCAGGCAAGTTGACCTTCATTGCTAACTCCTCTCGACTGTAGACATCTGGATAGTGGGACTTCTCAAATGCTCGCTCTAACTCATGAAGCTGATAGGTGGTGAAAGTGGTTCGATTTCTTCTGTGTTTCTTTTTAGTGTGCTCTTCATCTTTAATAGACTTCGGGGAGCCCTCAGCATTGTCCACGTTCTTGTGGAGGTTGTCCATTTCTTCATCACACTTGTCATCAGAGTAAAGATTAGATTCTAAAGTGAAGTAAAGTATAAAAAAGGTTCAATTAAATACAACTGACAATAATCATCCATCTGTAATTTCTATATTCTGACAACCTCATAATGAAATGGTAGCTTTTTGCTTTTATCTGGATATTTAAAAAAAAAAAAAAAAAAGTCTTTCAATCTTTTAAATATGTTTGTCTTTTTCGCTTCTTCCTGTCTTTTTTTTTTTATATTTCCCCCTTTTTTGTTTAGTGTTTCTCATTCATACTCTAAAGTTCTGTATAATTAGTAGATTTTTTACCAACCAACCACTTTCACGTTAGTCTTTAGAGTTATAAATAGCACAATCTTGGCTATTTTTATTTGGCTGAGTAAAGTCACAGATGTATGGACAGAGACACCAGGAGCTAAAAAAAAAAAAAAAAAGATTTTGGTGGGAAGGGGATGGCACAACACATTTTAAAAATACACAATCTATGGAGTCCAACCATTTAGCCAGATCAGTTCTATAGATTTTCAAAAAAATTGAAAAATGTTTGGCAGGCCAACATAATAATTCTCCTTAGTGGGCAACATTTCTGTGCAACATGCTATTCTATTACATTTCTCAAAAGTCCCTTTTTACTTTTGACATAAATGTATAAATAGTTATAATAAAGCCTTCATTAATAGTTTTAATACAAAAAATGTTGCATTGGTGGTTGCAAATGATTTGCACAAAATGGGGAAAAACATGTTTCTCAAAAAGTGAAATCTTCATTTTTCCTCCCATGATAATGACAGATGAAGCCCCCCCCCCCCCCCCCCCCCCCCCCCCCCCATCCCCCTCTTTTGCCTTTGAGGGTCTGTAAACCCCAGGGATTTGTAAAGACCAACTGACAATGTCTTTCACTGAATTCTTCCCTTCCAGTAATCCCAAAGTAACAGATGCTGCTAGTTAAACCTGCAAGTCCATACGTCCTCTAATCTAACAAGGGACTTTATGTGGCTTCAGCACGAGCCAAGTAAACACTCATGACACAGATTGAGTTTTCCAAGAAATGCACGAAGAACTAGTGAGCCATGTGAGTGATGCACCAAAGCTCATTAATCATATTAAATCGTTTAAGGCCATCTGGTTAACTGTTGGTTTCAAATATTGATGCTGTTCAGTGAAACCATCACTGCTCTAAAGAGACAATTGCTTACAAAATCAATTATATTGCTTCTCTGTCTTCAGCATTATTTGTTTATAAGTTAGCAGTATTAAAAGAACACCACAAATATAGGCTATATAGGTAAAGCTAAGCTTTTTTTTATATAAATAAGATTCATTTTAGACATTTTGTGCGAAAAATCTGATTCTTAATCCACATTTATGCATTGCAACTAAAAAACACTACATAATTAGGAATTTTTTGTAAACCTACAGGTAATAATAACAAAACTTTGTTTAAACTCTTTCAGCCTTTTTTTTTTTTTTTTTTGCATGGCATGTAAGATTCTCTTTTTTGATCATGCTAAAAATCCAAAAGACAGGAGCATTTCAATTGTTGACCAGTGTCTGGGGGCAAATGACTGTGATAAGAGTCATCATCATGGGAGATATTTTCTATACAAGTTGCTGTAAAACAAAGCTGAGTGATAACTACAATAACCATGCATCATGCACTCTCCTTACACGCTCCAGTTGATTTGTACTCCAGGTCCAGCAACAGGCAAATTTAAGTGGCTTGTTTAACCTCCTATTTGCAACCAGACCAAGCAGTGGATTAATACCTGATTAATATCTTGATGCTGATCTACTAGGAAATGATGAATAATATCCAATATTTTAACGTTATAAAATGGGAAAAAAAAAAAAGAAAAACAAGAACACTTTCTGAATACAAGATTCTCACGATCATCATGGTATAAAGAACCTGGATGGAACTAATTACATTAATCGGAGCTCTTTTTCCATTCAGGTGTGCCAGTAAGCTTCCTTCACAACACCTGGACCCTGGCACTAAAACAAGTAAAGTGAGTCAGAAGGAAAAAGAGAATCTTAACACAATGAAATTTGTTTTAAAATGGAAAATGTCTCCATCTGGCATGAGAGAGCATTGTTTATTCAATTTAAGTTTTATAGAGATCTCATAGAGAATTCTCAATAAGGACACCTATAGGATTGCTTTTTAAAAATCTTTGTTATATTTAATCATAAATTAATTATCTTTGATGTGTAAAGAAGATGCAGCAGATTCAGCAGTATGTTATTAGTATTTTTCATTTGTCTTTGGCTGGTTTTTGTGTTTCTGATGTTGGACTGTAAATAAGATAATCCAGGGTTAGAAAGTTATTTGAGATATTTCTATTATCTTACTGATTGTAAAATGAAGTCTGGTGTATCATCTTTAGACCCTTACCATGACGGTGATACTACTCTAAAAGACAGGTTCATTACACCATTTCAGACAACCCATTCATTTACATGAAAACAAAAGCTAAAAGGTTACATTACACTCGTTATTTTCAATGCACTGATGCTAACTGGCGAGAATATACTATTATAAACAGGAGATTCAAGGCAGCTTATGCTAAGTTGCTTATTAATGACAAAACCTCACAAACTAAATTAAATACTGTTGCAAATTGATCTTTATGCTTTTCCACTGTTTATGTCCTGAAAAGACTCACCATGGTAGGATGAATGCTGGGAGCTGTCACCTAAGTCAGGAAGATGTCCATAGGAGCCTGAGGAAACATGCTTCTCAGGGTCCTGCTGGTTTGCTCCATTTGTCTTTGGACTGTGATCATCTCCTACTGAATGGAGTAGTGGCTCCTGGTCTTTAGTGAATCCAAGTATAACATCGATACTGTGGACCCTACCTCCACTGCTTGATCCAGCACCTTTCGTCATATCATAGTTATCTACTATTTCATGTCCACTATCGTGCATTATTCCAAGGGTATCCATTGACAAATGCATCCAAACTTTTGGATGCACTTTCTCTTTGCCTCGTCAGAAAAAAGCAAAATGCAGCAATAGGGTTACACAAAGATATTTTTGTACTTCACGTTGAATGAGTTGATTTGTGTGGCAATGAGAAAGGTGAGGTTTCCAAAGATCACTTCAGTGTAGTTGAATGCATGATTTCCACAAAATCAGAACAAACTTGCACCGTTGTCTGTGAAGAATTAAAAGAAAAGAACACAGAACACTCATTTAATATGTAATTTATCAGCTAATTCACATGTTTCATCAAATGCATTAAGCGTAAGGTTTTCAGTGAAACACAAATATGTCAGTGAGATGAACAAACATGAACAAACATCTTTCTTTAGATTTTTTATTTTTTTTTACTTTAACACCATTTAGAATGAAAAATAAGAGAAAAGAAAATGTAATACCTGATGGCAGAACTGACAGAATGCATCGTCATACAGGCTCATACAACAATCTTACCTTCCTCAGGTCTCCCTGATGCGGGCTATGCTTCGCACATGGGCCTTGTGTAGTCCACAACTAGATAAATGACAACATGTACTGTGGACACTTGTTACTCTGAGTTAAGTCCTCGAAATCCTCTACAAACAACTGAGCAAAGGATCTATGGCTGGAGATCTGAGCAACAAAAACACGTAATGTCTTTCTCTACTGACAAAACTCTCCTTAACAACATGAGACACCAAAGCTGGCAGGGGGAATGGTAGTAAAACCAAAGGGTTTAAGAGGTTTATTAATTGGAATCCTTCCCCTTTAAGAATGACTGACAGTTGTTTTCTGGTCAAGTAATTGCTCCAAATGCGTCCTGCTTTCAGACCACAGAGGGAGGTCATTGCTAATGAAGCCTCAACAAAACTTTCTTTCAAAAAATCTATTGTCTGAAAGATAATGGCTTGTGTTGAGAGTTTTTGCTAATCCCTTCATTATGGATAATGTTCGAGAAAAAGGACAGAGATGGACTTTTAACTTGAATGGTGACACACTGTAATGATAAAATAGCTTCACGCATCTAAATTTTACAAATTTGGCTATTTTTAAATAGCCGACTTTGATAAAGTAGAGCAAATATGCTAATTACTGGTTTCTCCAAGCATTTTTTTTTTCAAGAATTAATTAGATCTTTTATAATTCACAGGATTGTGTTTCATGGCATTTGATTAAAACAACAGCTTATAACTATGCTACACTATATAAATATTAAAATTATCGTACGAAGAAGTTAAATAGGCTACACATTAAATCTTATGTCTACAGAGGAAAGGCATTTCAAACAGGAACAATAGTCCATATTGCTCTTTAAAACATTTTAGCTAAGACCCTCAATCACATTTATGTTGGATACATCTGTCAAAAATATGCAAGATATAGATTGGTAAACAGACTGTCAGTCAACAGTGGATGGGTAGGAGGGCATCTTCCTCCTGCAGCATGTAAGTTTCTCCTTTGCCAGCTGGCACAGCCAAAGCTGTTGCAGCTACAGTAGGTGTTGGAGAGATCAAGTTCATCCTTAATGAGCCTAAAGACTTCACTAGAGATTTCCTCTGAACTCGGTCCCCCACCTATATATAAATATATTAAGAAGTTCTTTGCATGCCAAAGTCTGGCACAGAAAAGTGTTGCAGATAGTCTATTTCCATTACTATTTGAGGTGCATTTCATTTGGAAAAGTTTTTCTTTTTTTTTTTTCAGAAATACAAAACAGTTTACTTTGAATTATCAAACGTTGGCAAGAGCAGGAAAATGTTTTGTTTGTTTGTTTTTAATTTTTTATAATTGTATAATTTCAGTATAATATTGACTCTCCCATCCTTCTTGGCATAGGCTGGTGGACTATGTTAAAACAAATTTAGTGTCCGATGATCTTATTCTTGCTATAAGATAATGATTTTAAAGCAGTTTGTTGTGACATCCTGGTTTCTGAAAAAAATATGCTATTATTTTGGGGTTTTTTTTTTCATTATTTCTGATATTTGTCTGGGTGTTGCAGTGTACACCCAACCACCAAACAACAACAGACCATTAACTTAAAGTCCAAGCATTCTCTGCATAATGACACTATTTCCACAAATACGATTCTGTGTCCCAGCATGATCTTACAAAACTTTTAAGGTGTCTGGGCTGTGCTTAAGCAGCTAAGGAATTTTAAATGCAAACAAGTTCACTGGCAGTGCGAACTCTGAGCAGACTGAGTATGAGTTAAGTGGTTTTGGCTGATCATATTTTCTTGGTTGTCAGTGTAGTTTCCAAGAATAAAAGGATTTGAAAACACATTATAAGGTTTTTTTCCATGTAAATGAAATAACGATGTTGAACATCTTTACTAATGAGCAGTTTACTGCCATATGTTACCATAAAGAAAGTTGGCCTGGTGGTTTGTGAACTTGTCTACTCCTTTTTTTCTTTCTATTTTTTTTTTTCATTTTAAATTTAAATGTAGAAAAAAGCAACATAATAGAAGTAGAAGCATACCAGCACTATGTTCATCAAGTTTTCTCTATTCTTTTTTTTAATATTTATTACTTTATCGTTTTTTATTACTTTTTTGTTTTTTATTGTATATATATATATATATTTATATATATATATATATATATATTAATCATATTAAATCGTTTATATATATATATATATATATATATATATATATATATATATATATATATATATATTAATCATATTAAATCGTTTATATATATATATATGTATATATATATATATATATATATATATATATATATATATATATATATATATATATATATATATATAAATCATATTAAATCGTTTATATATATATATATATATATATATATATATATATATATATATATATATATATATATATATATATATATATATATATATATATATATATATATATATATATATATATATATATATATATATATATGTACAGATTAAATGATTAAGTGCAATATTAAGGCTACAATTCTCACAAGAAAGTTAGGGATATTTTTTTATATATGTCAGAATGGACCACAAATACATAATAACTTTTACATGTGAAGATAATCTGACTTTTTCTGAACTTTTCAATGCACACGTACAATGTTTAGATATTGATGTTTTTACCACATAAGATGTTCTCAAGCAAGATGACTTACCAGCAAAATTATTGTGAATGAACCTTGAATCGAGCACTCAGTCTTCTTGGCTCAATGACTGCCAGTATTTAAACTGTCCTCTTCAAGACAGCACCTTATAAATGAGAAGTTGCTGAAATATTGATGGAGCCTCAGGGAGGATAACGTCTGACGAAGTTAGACGTTCTAAAGAAATGGAGTATAGTGAGTAAAACAGCACTTTGCCAAATGGTGGAGGACATTAGAGGACTGAAATAACTGGCATTTTATTTATTTTATTAGCTTCAATCAAATATTTCACACTTAGATTTAAAAGAATCTTCAGAATGACAAGGTGAATGGCTAGTTGATAGTTTCAGGTAATGAAGTTTAGATGATTTAATGTGATGTTGATGCTTGTTGACAACCAACAAACTTGATGAATGCCTTCAGTATGACAGGCCCCCTCTGACAATATAATATGATAAACTCAGAGATCATTCTTTTAAATATACTAGGACAGAAATGTCTGTTCTCATGTTTTTGTTTGAAAATCTGGACTTGGAGTAGTTTTTGTGACCTTTGACAGGAAATATCAGATCCAGTCTCAGACCTAACTTGAGAAATGTTTCTCATGTTCTTTAAAGTTTGGGCTTTTTTAATTTATGGCTAATATTTATATTAGCCTTGTGACATTCTCCTAGTAGCACCCAAGTTATAGGCAAGGGAAACTGATAATCATTTTATCACATTAATATATTAAAGCTGTCCCTCTTTGCTTGTTTCCTGATTATCCTAATTGAGTACAAATTGGTTAAGAGGGTGCAGCACAGCTATCAAGCGCCTTAGTTTTATCAGATGACAACATAAGTCCCTGAGATCCTATTAGGAAGAAAGCAGCTAATGTTTAAATGCGCTGTGTCAGCTTACAGGGGGAAAGGGGGATGGTGAGCTGCAGGGGCAGGGCAGGAAGATGATGGAAAGGGAGGGTTAAATGCTGATGGGTCACATGATCAGCTTAACCTGAAATGTGAGGAAAAAGCGGATTCAGATTTATATTTATTTGTCATTCACCAGTTTCATCAGTCATACAAAGCAGAACACAATTACAAACATGGCTCAGTTAAAAAAAGAAAAACACATCATAAAGAGTAAGAATATCAAAAAAGGATATTTGATTTCATTGTATAGCTTTTCAGTGAAATAGATTAGATGTTTTATTTCTGAAAAAAATAGAAAAACTAGAAACAACACCAGAATGAACAGTTTTTAAATGATTCATTCTGAATTAATTTATGTCACTTATTTTTCAGATTGTTCACACAATAATATCAATAAATTCATCTTTTTTTCACCACCTTTGAAAATTATTTTCATTATTTAATAGGAAAATGAAGTAATAGAGGGCACATGCAAGAATAAGAATGTTACTTTTCACCCAATGATATTTACATGTGTTATGTGTATATAGACACAAATCATGTTACTTTTTCAGTCTTAGCACGCGCACACACACACACATATACACACACATAAAGGGAACAATATCTAGAGAGCATTTAATGCTATCAAATAAGTTTTCAGATACTTGATCATTTAATCTCTTAATTTGTCAACACAGTTTTAAATTAACCCTCCACCACTCATCCAGATTAAGGTAATTAATGCAATCAATTAACATCCAATTTTTTGTCTTTATTGTTGTAACATTTTGGGGGGTGGCAGGGACTCAGGTGGTAAAACTGCTTGTCTTGTGACCTGATGGTCGGCAGTTCAAGTCCTTTTCCCCTGCACTGCTGCAGCCCCAAGGCGGATTGTTCTCTGAGGGCCGGCCCCAAGCCCAGATAAATGCAGAGGGTTCCATCAGGAAGGGGATCTGGTGTAAAACATGCATCAGTTAACTCGAGCGATGATTAGCTGTGGCAACTCCTTCGGAAGAACAAACCGAAAGGGAAACAAAAATTGTTGTAACATTTCAATGTTTTCGTAAACAGGATGGATGACTTATCTTTCTATTTGTTTTCCACTTTGCAATAAACTTGGGACATGTCCAAGGTGTACCTGCCTCATGCTTAGCTGAGATAGAGACCAGCTTCACTGAATAGAGGTAGTATTGAACATGGATGGATTTGTTTAGTCCAGTAAAGTGGCACAGAAATAATTCCCCTTTAAATAAAGCAGAATAATGATTGAGGAAAGCAACTTTGGTTGCATGATGTAAGTTATATGACAAATGAACTTTAACCTGGTGCTTGTTTTTATGGCCCTCTTTATAAATGCCTGCATGGAGTGAAATTATATGTTTCAGATAAAATTATGAAATTGTTATAATCTATCTGTTAATAACAAAAAAAAAAAAAAAAAAAAAAAAGATCACTGAAATAACTTTAACTGAAATATTAAAAGTAACAAGTAACTGAAAATTAACCAATAAAAATCAGACATAACTTTTACATTATTATTATTCAATAGAATCCTTTTAAAAACTAACTAATGAAGCAGGCCTTGGACAAAAATAATATCATCCCTAACTTAATATTTTTGTTGCACAACCTTTTGAGCCAATCACTGCAACTGTCAATAATATCTTTGCACCTGTAAACAGGTATTTTAGCCACTGCTCACTAGCAAACTGCCGTATCATATTAAATGTATTCTTAGCATGTTTTAGCTCTTCCACAGGTGTTCAATAGTATTTAGAAAAGGGCTCATAGAAGATCACTTCAGAATAATCTAGTTTTTTGCTCTTATCCATTCTTGGGTGTTTTTAGCTGTATGCTTTGCATTATTCTATTGGAAAACCAATGGCCTGTGACTGAAACAAAGTTTTCTGACAGTAGGCAGCACATTTTTCTCTTTGATATTATGGTTATTTCACTGTACCTGAAACAGATTCAAGGCATTCCGTCCCATATGCAGGATCAGTGGTGAGTGGTCCCTCAAGAAGTGGTATACTCTGTGACTCATACTTCTGCATGTGTCACAGTCACTGAGTCATCCAGCAAGTTTATTCACTAACAGCAGGTGCCTCTCTTTCTGTCTTTTTGACTTAACTTGCTAGTTTCTGGTCCTCATGATTGTCAACGGTTTTGTTCTCCACGAATCTAGAGTTGGCTTGTGTGGGTGTATATATTTATGTGTGTGGGTGGGTATGTGTGTGTACTTATGTGTATGTGTATGTATGTATGTGTATGGATATGTATATATGTATGCATATGTGTGAGTGTATGTGTATGTGTGTGTATGTGTATGTGTATATGTATGTGTATGTATGAGTATGTATATGTGTATATATGTATATATATATATATATATATATATATATATATGTGTGTGTGTATGTATGTGTATATGTATGTATGTATATCTATCTTTATGTATGCATGTATGTGTACATGTGTGTGTATGCATGTGTATGTATGTGTATATGTATGTATGTATATCTATCTTTATGTATGCATGTATGTGTACATGTGTGTGTATGCATGTGTATGTATGTGTATATGTAAGTATGTATGTATATATGTATATATATAATGTATGTGCGAGTGTATATACATATATATGTAGGTGGGTATGTATGTGCATATACATGTATGCATTGATCTCTTTCTTTTGTTTTTTTTTTTTGTTTTTTTCTGTTCTCTTTTCTGTTCTCTTTCTGCCCCTTTCCTGTCCTTTCCGGTCGGGTCCAGCAGCATAAACTCTGTAATACAAGCTATTATCCAAAACAAATTGAAAAATAAAATAAGAATCAAGAAATACAAGGGGATCATTACATCTACAAAAGTTCCCCTTGGCAAAATAAATTTGCTCAGCAGAACACAGCATCCAGAACATCAGTCTGCTTGCTTAAATGCTGGACAAGACAAAAAAAAAAAAAAAAAAAAAAAAAAAAAAGAAGTGGTATACTCTAAAATTTTTGCCCTTTATAAAAAACATAAAATAAATTAATCAAACGGAATAAAAGTAGCCCAGACTACTCTACATAAACTAATCAGTCTATTTGCTCATTGTTACATCATTTCTGCTCTTTGGTTTCAGGGAGGAAGAGTTATAGAATAACTAAACCATGACTGGAGACAGACTGGAGAGAGACAGGTTCATAGACTTATATATCTGTATTATGTCTATGTTCAGGCTGAAGTTAACACAGCTGATGGCTAACTGCACCAGTGTAGCATACAGGGGTAGAAGTGGGTATACTCAATTCTGACTGAAAAAGAGGTGGGTATACACTCTGTATACCCTGAACTATGTTCACTTCCATGTTTCAGCAGAGTTGTCTTCATTTTGTATCTTTCACAGTGGTGTCCTTCCTTGGCTGTTTCCCACAAAGTCTGCTTTGGCTCAAACAGTGAAGGATGGTGCAATCTGACAGTGATGTACCTTACCTTGGAATTTATCCTAAATGTCTCTTTGGAGGTTGTTCAGAGATCTTCGTTTACCATTCCACCTCTTCAATTTGCCATCAGTTTTCTCTTGTCCGGGGAGGTTGGTTGCAGGACTTTGAACTTCTGAATAATATGTATAACTGTAGTCTAAGGACCATCAGGCTGCTTGAAAATGGACTTACAGATTTACGTTTAAGTAAGTAAAGCAAGTAAATAAATGTTCATTTGTGTATCACCTTCCGAGATAAAAATCACAAAGTGCTTTACTACAAAACACAAACACTTGAGACAACAGAAAACACTAAAAAAACATAAAAATAAAACCAAGTAAAGCAAGATTAGTAAGCAGCCTTGCAGCAGCATTTTGGACAAACTGGAGACGGCCAAGAGACATTTTGCTGAAGCAGGTGAAGGTGGAGTTACAGTAGTCGAGTCCAGAGAAGATGAAGGCATTAACAATCATCTCCATCTCAGATGGTGAAACAATTGGTCTCAGCGTGGCAATGTTCTTCAAATGATAAAAACAGGAACAGACAAGTGATTTAATGTAAGCGTCTAAAGCAGGGTCCATGATTACACCGAGGTTCTTCACTGACAGTTTAATAAAAGAGGCAAGACTCTCAGCTATCTTAGGGAAAAATCTACCTGGGGAACTAACAAGGACTTCAGTTTTTGCTTCATTTAGTTGAAGAAAGTTATCACTCATCCAACTTTTCACTGAATCTTAAAAACATCTTGAGGTTTAAAACAAATATACAGCTGCATATCATCAGCATCGCAATGGTAAGAAATATCTTTAAAAGAGCATATGTCCTGCAAAGGGAGCAAATATAAAATAAAATAAACAATAAAGGCCCGAGATCATACCCCTGTGGAATGCCTTAATCAAGAGATGAAGAAGAGGACTTGAACTTTACTGCAGCCACAGAAAATAATCTGCTCGAAAAGTAAAATGAGAACCATTTAAGTGCAGATCCTGATACCCCAACCCGAGGTTTCAGCCTGTCTGGCAAAGCATGATGATCTATTGTATCAAAAGCTCAGGTCCAGCAACAACAACACAGAGCAATGACCTGTATTGCTCTGCATCAGGATGTCATTGGACACTCTGAGCAGGGCTGTTTCAGTGGCGTGATCCCTGCGAAAACCGGACTGAAAATGATCCAGGATGTTGTGTGTCTATAGCTGCTAAAAGGAGAGGGATCAAGCTGATGCTTTTTAAAGTGGATGAATGACAGCATTCTTAAAATAGTCAGAGACTTGGCCAAGCAGAAGAGAAGAGTTAATAACTGTGAGCACACAAGGGCCAATAGCCTGGAAGACATCTTTAAATAGGTTTTTTTTAAAAAACATACTTGTCTGTTACTTTCTTTTTACTGTCACGAGGCAACTCTCTGCTTTCTGTGGCCCATGTTCAGGGTGGTACACACCATGTCGCCAAACACCACAGAGACAGCTTGTCACTCTTTGGATAAACAAACTGACTTAAAACACCTATGATGCTGATTAGAACAAACATTTTAGTTAAACTTGTCTCTATTCTCAAGTTGTTCTCAGTCTTTTAGGGATGCTGTCATTTTGATCCAAGCCTGTTTTATTAGCTTGTTGTTAAAAAATAAATCTGTTGAACAAATATTTTAATACAATATCTAATATTTATTATTTTATTTTCAGTTAAATTTTTTAGTTATTATTACTTTAGTAGGTCTGAAGTTTATTAACTGAGTGGTGTCAACAATTTTGTCTATGCATGGATGTCCACAGCTGATCCTCCAGGGCTGCAGTCCTGCAGGTTTATACGACACACTAGCACTTTGATAGCTCAAAGATCTTGGTGTATTTGGTTCAGGAATGCTGAAAATTGCTGCACCTTTATTTGGTTTGCTTTGTGTTCATACTGCACTTTTCTAAAGTGGACAAAACCACCTGGATAGCATCACATAGTTACAATACTTATATGCCAGGGTGGTATTCCCTGAAAATGACAAAATCCAATTAGAAATGTAAATGAGCCTTTATACTACTTTAAAACAAACCATACAATCTGTGGAAGCAGATTAAGGTTTGTTTGAATTGTACCAAGCAGTGCTGATCTGAAAGCACCTGTGGATGTTCACCTGTTCCAACAGATCTCTTTAAAACTAAACAGATCTCCTTAACAGCTTGTTACCAAGTTGGACCCAAGCCTGCTTATTTCAGATTAATCTGAAGGCACATTCACACTTGCAATGTTTGGTCCCCTTAAACAAATCTGGTCCACTTCCACAGATAGCAAGATTTGCTTGGGGTAGTGTAAAAGAGAGAAGCAAATGATGCAATCTTTTTCCAGCGTAAAATCAAACAGATGATCCTAAAGGAGAACATATCATAGCACTACAAGGTGGAAATCTCACTGCCTCAATGGGCCACGCTGGACAGATTCTAGTAAAAACTGTATTAGCTTTGAAAACTGGAGTAAAAAGTTGTAATTTCATGGTGTTGTCCACTCTAAATTCAGTTGCTGAACCCAAACACATCTAAAACCTGCAAAAAATATCCCTTGAGGACTAGAACCAGATGTGTTTTGAATAAGATTATGCTTCTTCTTTCTAAGTCTATATCCAATAGTGAACTTAGCCACAGTTTTGAGTGTAAAATCCATTTTTAATCCATAATACAGCAGAATAAAGAAAAGGCCAGTGAGAGTATTACATTTTGAAGTTTGGTTTTAAATGTAGATGTAGTAGCTCACTTCAAGTCACCAGGCAGCTTGTTGCGGACAACAAGACCATCTGAAAGCAGCTTTCACAGCTTTATATCTTATTCTAGGAACAACTATAAGACCTGCATCTGCTCACCTGAGGAACCTGATCGGGTCAAACACAGTGAGCATGTCAGAGGTATACGAAGGGGCTGAGCTAATTAGTACTTTACAAACCAGTAAGAACTCATCCTACATGGGATTTCAGTATAGAAGCGTCCTTCAGTACTTTGGTAGAATAGTCAGAACTTTTGCTGCTGGATCTTGCATTAGTTGTAGTTGTCCAGTTGTTTTAATAATCCTGCACATCAGTGCAGGATTATTTTTCTCATTTCTCATTTTTTATTTATATTTGTCAGGTGTTAGAAAGCAGTTCTGGTGAACTGTCAAAACAACGATGCCCATTAACAGCAATGTCCGTGTGTTAGCCTATTCTCTCAGGCTTTTTGAACCAACAGCCAGTATATCAGTTTTGTCAGGCCATCTTTAATACAGTTGAGACAGAAAAATAGAAAAGAAAGTTGGCATGTTTGTTAAAAATGAGGAAAACCACAAGTTAAAAAGATTCCTTTTAGATTTTTGTTTTTATTTCATTTGAGTTTATTTGGTAACTTCAGCAATATTCAACAAAGATAAACAGAAAAAATACAATAATAAATACAAGGTATAGATTTTTTTTAAATCCTCCATCCAAACTATAATTAACAACGAAAAGTGCAAACAGTAAATAATAAAAAATAAAAAAAAAAGAAAAACATAAACAACAACCAACAGATGTAAAAATGATTGAATTATGAAATTATGAAATGATAATAAACAAATCCATTTAATCAAAATAGATAATATCTCTGTGTGTATATGTTGTTGTCCATGAATGTGATATTACTTGTGAAATAAGCGTCACTTTAAAAGAGGACAAACAGCATAATTTTTTGTATATATTCTGTGTAATAAGGTAACACACACAAAAAAATTAAACTAATTAATATTTTATACAATATAACTTAATGTGTGAAACATAAACCCCATGCAAATGTGCCCCATAATTCTATGCACTCAATGGCACGTTCTCTCTGGGAAATATATGTATTGAAGCATAAGGACAGTGCATTAAGAGGTTAAAGGGCAGTTGAAGCAGGTGGCATGAAGTAAAGCTTTTCTTGGAGATCAATATCTCATCAAGGGAAGCTCTGTCACGTTACTGTAATGCTGTTAGCAAAGGAAGGCAGTTTACATTAGAAACATTGGACTGAACTCAATTAGATTGTTATAAACATTATCTTGTTAATCTGAACAGCCACCTCTATTGCAACGCATTAGTGTTCCTGCAAATATGTTCAGAACTTGAACCTATAAGATGAGTTTCTCTTATTTCATTATTACAATCTTAGCTTCTGTCCTTATGCTTATACTTTTTTTGCTTTTTATCCTTAAAACATGGCTTGCTGATTCATTCTGGTTTGCTGATTCAACCTGATCGTAACTGATTGCAGCTATGATTATATTGACCTGTAGAGGGTGCTGTGACTGTAGAGGAAAGCATATATTAACATCCCAGCTTCATTCATTCATTCATTCATTTTCCGAACCGCTTATTCCAATTCAGGGTCGCGGGGAAGCTGGAGCCTATCCCAGCTGGCTTTGGGCGACAGGCAGGGTACACCCTGGACAGCTCGCCAGTCCATCGCAGGGCCACACACAGAGAGATGAACAACCACACTCATGCTCACACTCACTCCTAGGGGCAATTTAGAGTGACCAATTAACCTAACATACATGTCTTTGCATGGTGGGAGGAAGCCGGAGTACCCGGAGAGAACCCACGCATACACGGGGAGAACATGCAAACTAACCACTGCGCCACCGTGCAGCCCCATCCCAGCTTCAAAAACCTCAAATCCCTTGGTAAAAGTGATATTATGTGAGTTTGTTTTGTATTACCTTAAAAAATATTCACAGTTTGATGGAAAATTTAACAAAATATAAAGTAAACCCAATCATTAAATATTTGTTAACATAAAAAAGTGACCTTGATTCATGATAACAGCTACAGTGAAAAATGCCCCAAATCTGCATGCCATTAACAATAATGAGGGATTGCAAAGTACGTAACAACTGTATTTTAAGTAACAACAGATGATGCAATAAAGCCTGGTTTGCCTTTCTAGAAGCTATCATTTGACGTCATTTGTGTTATTAGCCCACTTCTGTAATTGTACCCGCAATAATGTCATTATCTGACATTTTCCATGTTGGTAGATTTGGCCTGTGTCTATTTAAGGGTGGTCTGCTCTAACCCTGCTTTAATAAGATTAGCCTCCACGAGAGCTGCAGCTTGGCACAAATCCTCATTTACTTGATGTCTTGGTCAGAGCTGTACCCTCTCACCTTATTCACTCCTACTGCTGGCCCCCTTTCAATACTGACAGTATTGCATTGGCATTTACTGATATACATTTCTACATAATAACTACACAAGGTAAACTTTGGGTTTTTTTTTATATAGCTAAAATTGTTTTATTTAACTTAGCCACAAACCAAGACACAGATTTAAAGAAAATTACAAGTTAAAACTTTCTAGTTGTAGAAAAAAAGAAAACTTGAAGTTCTTCCAGTATTAAGTTCTTCCAGCTTTTTTTGGAATATTTTGTGTGGCCGTCTGTTTGAGTGGTGAAAATATAACTCGAACGTGTTCAGGAACCCCAAGCCTTAATCTTTAGCCAACAGCACCTCTCAGCAAAGACATACAATAATATTTCACTTATTAAATGTTTTTGTTATTCCCATTAATACTTTATTTTGTAGGTATCTCAGTCAAATGATCTGAAGGACAAAACAACACATTTAACATTATATCTTTCAATTACTGGTAAACTTACCCGACTCAGTAAAATTCTGCCATACTGAACACCCTTAACTACTTGGAAATAGAAAATGTTGTGCTGCCAGAGATTCAAATGAACAAAGATAATTAATTTTATTATAATTTGTCTTTATTTTTAATTGAATATAACAAACTCTTCAGCATTACATGAGATTGTAAGGAGATTAAATAATCATTGTTTTAAAGAGCACTGGCTAAGAGATGTGTTTAATGGTGGCTTCTGCTCTGACAAGTTATTACACACAGACTCTAATCTGCTTCTCTGGCTAATTTAAGTCCCAAGGAAATAAACCCCTACCTAAAGCTACCCTGTAAGCCTGGCTCGCATCCGTTGATGTCACACATGCATCACAAGTGGCCACACAGGCAGGTGAGCTAGATTAGATTATATAAAACGCAACTCCACGTTGTTTTTAGAAGTGAACTCTCGTCATTGGAAAATTTTCTGTGTCAGTAAAAGATAAATAAGTGAAATTTTTGTTGCATTTACATAAACACAATAAAAAATACATTGGAATGAATAAAAATGTGATAATTAATGCTAAGTTATTACAAATAACTTTTTATCAAAAAACTTGGCATATATACAGAATGTTAAAAACAGGACGTGTCCCTGTAAAACCCTACAGGACTTCTCAAATTTTCAACAAACAGGACCGGTTCAGGAGATAACAAATAAAGCTGCCTACAGCACTGGCACTAAAATTTTCAGAAGGTTATTCGGAACACCATGGTACAACGTGTCAAATGCTAAGCTAAGATCTAAGATCCTTTAAGTGACGGTACAAATTTAGGTCAGCAGAAGCAAATAGGTCATTTATGCTTCTGACAAGTGAAGTCTTTATACTGCACCTCCTGTCCAAAAGAAGAAAAAAAAACAAAACTTGGATTTAATCCTCTGATACCTAAATTAATAATAAAAAAAAAAAAAAAAAAAAAAAAAAAAAAAAAACTAATGCCACATTTCTTTCACATGCAATATTTTATTTATACAGACATTTATGGAGACACTTTCATCTTTAATATTATTTGACTTTTTAATGTTTGTTTATTTTGTCTATTCTACAGAAATACTTATAAGATAATATATTGTCATATTTAAATCATACAAAATATTCTATGATAAATGACTTGTATAATTTTTCTTGTCCCATTTATCACTGAGATAAATGGGACAAGAAGCTGTCTAGTGCAGCTAGTAATTCCTGATGGACAGCTATGGCTACACTTTCTTACAATTAGTTTTCGTATATTAGCCCTTAAAGTGGAGAAAAAATTACATTTTTGCAAATTAGTTCAAATGAATTTTGCATTTTGAAAGTATGTATGTCAGTATGAAACAACCCTAAAAATTTTAACATACCAACATGAGCTTTATTTCCACAAGCAGCAAAGGAAAATAAATATATCAATAAGATGTTTTCAACACATTTAAGAAAGAAGAAAAAAGTGTCATAAACAAAAATAAAAATTACATTAAATTGCATGTATAGACTCACACACAGAAGGCTGAATATACTATGTCACTTCAGGTGAAATCATGGAGAAATAATGTTTCACTAATCCTGTTCAGCTATTTCAGTCCAAGCTGCAGTATTTAGTCCTCTCCGGAGGGCCAGTGATCTAATGTATTGAAAATAAGTTTTATGTTTTTAAAAAGTTAAGTGATTTTTCCTTACATTTTAGTCCTTCAACCAAAAGCATGTTACTTCAAAAGGAATTAGTTCCACTATACTTCTGATCCAATGCGAAGTGGTAGAGCCTTCATCCAAAATCCAGTAAAGAAGAAAACATCTTGTTGCACAAAAGCACCACCTGAAGCAGCTTCATTGAGGCCCCTGTTAAGGCTAAATGCTACATACCTAAAGTTCAGAAAAGAGGTACAAAGGGCAGTTTCTCATGAAAGACATGATCGATTTCTCTGCACAAAGTGTTTCAAAAATCAACAAGAGGCAAAAAAAGACAGTGAAAATAAAAGCTTTCATGAATTTTACATTTGTTACAGAATTTGGAAAGAGAAGAGTGAAAAAACTTTCTGATAAAATGTGTGAAGTTGGAATGTAGGATTATCCTCTCCATGCCTGAGGGAAAGGCCATTAGGATTTCACTTATTAACAGAGGTGATAAGACTGTGTAATTACAAATACGTGAACACAATAAACGTCTGGGTGAGACCATGAGATCAATAGATATTACAGCTATTCAAAATCAAACCACACACAATTTTAATCCCTCCACAGACCCACTAGGTGATAACCTAGATGCCTAATCCAGGGGGGACATTTGGACTTGATTAAATATGATTGAGCAAAGAGAAAGAACTGTCTTAATTTTCAAAATCATTTGTTAGCTTTAGAGGGCTCTGAAGAATTACATTCCTTTTAATATTGGAGCTAACAGAGATTTTTTAAATGTATAATAATATATCATATAGGAATCGGGGACACTTGTGTGGCCTTCAATGATATGAAAATTTAATATAAACTTCTCTTCTTACTAACTTTTATGCACTCCTCAAGCTCCTCCCTCAGCAAGCCATCGGACTGCATCCCCCTGCTCCTGCTTTGCTGTCATCTTCATCTCCTCCCCTGCAAAACTCTGACTTCCCAACATTTGATCATATTCATTTTACAGACAAAAAAGAAAGGGTAGTAAGGTTTACATTTAAAAAAAAAAATCCTTAGTATTTAAATCAACAAATTGTTTACTGGTTTTCCTCAGTATACAAACATCCCAGTTTGAAACCTCACCAATGTGTGTCACAGTGATTAGACCATGTCAATAACTTGGGGCTGAAATAAAACCGCTCAAGAGCTTAGCTCATAATTGACAGCCTACAGAGAATGGAGTCTATTTACCTGGTCAACAACAAGACGGAGCAGGTTGGACCCTTGAAACGTCCACGAGCATTATCTGCTTCCCTAAACAAGTACAATTTCCTGCAGTGTGTGTGATAAAGAGATGAAAGTAATAATTCAAAAATGCATATACTAGGGTTTCACAAATGAGTGAAATAGATTTTACAATTTGCAAATCTGCACGAAAACACAAACATCAGATAGCGAAGAAATACTTTGCAGGAAGTTTGGTGCACACAATGATTATTAAGAATGCATGCTTCCAACCCGAAACACTTGGAAAATGCTGAATTCCGTCTCAGTGTCATTACATTTGTTTTGGCAGAAAAATGTTGGCAGGTAAATTAAAACACAAAGTTAATTTGCTGATCCTCAAATTGAACTGAGTAGAAAATGAAATTAAGTAATGAGTAGAATCCATTCATCCATCCATTTTCTTAACTACTAAGTCCAATTAAGGGTCCCAAAGAAGCTGAAGCCTGTCCTAGAGATCATTGGATGAGAGGCAGGGTACACCCTGGACAGGTTGCGAGTCCATCACAGGACCATCATGGCGAGACAAACAACTATTCATGATCACAATCCCTCCGAGTAACAATTTAGAGTAACCAGTCAACCTAATATGCATGTCTTTGGACAGTAGGAGGAACCCTGAGTACCCAGAGAGAACCAACACATACACAGTGAGAACATGCAAAATGAGTTGAATCATAAATAAATAAATGGGCTGGCAAACAATTGCTCTTCATCCTGAGATAAGCCAGTTCAAAGACTCTGAGCATTATTAGAATATCCAGATAGGGTCTGATGGGCATAACTGAACTGATCTGATCTGAACTGAACTGAACTGAACTGAACTGAACTGAACTGAACTGATCTGATCTGAACTGAACTGAACTGAACTGAACTGAACTGAACTGAACTGATCTGATCTGAACTGAACTGAACTGAACTGAACTGAACTGAACTGATCTGAACTGAAGAGGCTGTTAAATACTCATAATCTTTAGCTCTACTGTCTAAAGCGCATGCCATATATTGTCCTATAAGTACATTATAGTCTTTGCACCTTATTGGTCTACAGCCTATTTACCCAACCCAGAATTAATAAGGCTCTGCACCTTGTAGCTCTTTAAATCATCTAATTATGGAGGATTTGTTTTAGATATTCAGTAGTCTGTAGCCAGACTGTTAAATTTCTGCTGCATCAAGAATAATCTTTATTTTAGACTCAAAGTCCATAAAAACACAAACAAACAAACAGAATAAATATAGATACTATACTAAAAAAATAGTCTACATAAGCATGATCTCCAGTGCCTCTAGAGCTCAGAGCTATACTTGATGCTAATCTGTTTGGGTCTTACAAGGGAAAAGATAATTTCATTTTGCGAGTCCATATGTCTCATCATAAATCTATACACAAAGTTTCTTATCAAAGCTTTTAGCGTGGGCACGTTATTCTGCACAAACATCATGCTGGCCCTGGTCCAACAAGGGACTTTAAACAGAATTCTGAAAGCAAGTATGCAATGTGGAGTTTATGAAATTTAACTTTAGTATATCTGCACCACAAATGGGCAGTACATAGTGATGTACAGTAGGCTCTATACAAGGCCATTTTTTCTATTTCTGTGCACATTGAAATTTTCATGTCAGCATATTTGCTTGTGCAGATATGTTACAATACTGCCTCTGTATGTCATCCTCATCAGAGAAATCACTCCTGATCATGTGACCCTTTCCACCACAGTCAGCTTCTCCCCAACAAGTAAAACACAGAAAAGACTGACTTCCACAGCTCTTTAGTTTGCACCCCCATCACAGCACTCTCAAATTGTATCAACCCAAAATGGTTTTCTAATAACCTCAGAGATCCTGGAAGGGATATGAGCTAATAAAGGCAGTCTAATGTGTAATTTTCTTTCATGAAACCCTGGGAAGAGGGTTGAAAATATATCTTTGTTACCTGCTCAGGTGGTAAAGTCAGCTCCCACACTGAATAACCATATTTTACCTTATTTGGCAGCCAGAAATAGAAACTTATTCTTATTGTATATGATGATTCGTTGAGGTTTTTGTATCATGCCATGTGAAACTAAGCAGTGGGTTAACAGAGGAATATATTTATTATTTTGACACTCATTTTCTGTTGTAGATTATTACAAAAAAAAAACCAGGGGTACGCGTGTCCAATCCTCAAGCTTAATATCCTGCAACTTTTAGATGCAACTTCTTTCTGTCACATCTGAATCAGATTAATGTCTTGGGCCTCTGCAGAGCTGAATGACATGGGAAGACGGAATCGAGTCGAGTTAGCTGGATTAGTCTAAAATTTGCAGGAAAGTAAATCTCAAGAATGGGACTTGGATGCACTTGAATTACAAAAAAGTGTAGCTGTCTGCCTTCTAATTATCCTCTTACATAGTCTGATCTGTACAACAGGATTTAAAATCAAACTCATAGCTTGCTCATAAATAATAAATAGATAATAATAAATCAAAAGGGAAACATTCTCTGTAAGGGGTTAAATTTGCATGGACAGATATTTATATAATCTTTTACTTTTTGTGTACTGGCTGTGATTTGAAAACTAAAACCTTATTACCTTGAAGTTGATGCTATGGATGCTACTGTTACTTTATGAGCAACTTGGACTGCTTAGACATGTATAGCTATTTCAGTAAAGTTTTCAATGTCACACACAAAGTAAGTGTATTCATTTTAATATCAGCATCTTTAATTAGCAAAAAACATCATTTCTTAAAATGTTATTAATATTTACAAACAGAAATAAATGCCAACTTCTTGTTATTGTGCACTGGGCAGAAAGAGATGGTGAACTTATAGGTATTCAAAGGTCACTGTCAAATCTGAAAGGACACATTACAAAGCTGATGATGATTAATGCAGTTAAGTTAGTGTTAACAAGCAGAGCGTAACCAGGCTTTCATCAACCAGACAACTTTTTTTTTTAATCAAGCTAACTGAATATCATGTGTGGTGGCTCAGACTACTACATTGTTATATTGGTAGGTGTAAAAGTTGTTTATTTTTACATTGTTAGGGAATATTTATTATGTGTCTCTTAAAGGGTTTTAACTCATTCACTCATTTTCTAAACCACTTAATCTAGTTCAGAATTGTGGGGAATACATGCAAACTCCACACAGAAAGACCAAATCTTCCCCCAGGCAATGATCGAACCAGCAACCTTTTTGCTATGAGGCCACTGTGCTAATCACTACACCACCTTGTTTTATATTTAAACTTAGCTTTTTAAAGTGTTAATACAATGCCCAATATTTGTTTTCTTTCTTCTTTTTTTTTTCTGCGGTCCTGCTGGGGCTTATAATGAAGAATATGCTTTCGAGCTCTGAAGACATGCTTGACATTAACTCCATTGAAGTTGCTGAACCTGTTGGAAAACATGATGCTGCTGCTGTCCAGAATGGCTCTAACATTCGGAATTTCATTGAAAGAAATGCTTTTGTCCTCCTTACAATAGCTGCTGTTGCAATAGGTAAGATGCCCTAAATACTGTTTTTGTTTTCAACAAACGTCTGAATGATAAGGCTTCTGTTAATTTGATGTAATCTGTTTTAACACCATTAAAAGTTTTTTATGCTTCATTGTTGCTTTTTCTTGCTCTGCTGTGTAAATTGGCTTCTCTGAATCTATCTTTTGATCCTGAAACTGATTTGTTGATTTGCTGATCTCTGTGCTTGTTTCCCCAAGGAATTGGCCTGAGCTTTGCCCTGTGACATATTAAAATATCAGACAGGGAAATTAAATATTCAAGGATGTATAAAGTAGAAGCAGAAAGTAGAAGTCATGTCTGGCAGCTCTTTCCACCCAGTCACTAAATTATAGGTGAATGTAATCAGCTCAACTCTACTGAAAAGTAGATTAGCCTGTTAGTGAAAACACCTGTTCTAAATGCACAGGTGGATCCACAAACATGGTAGTACTTCTACTTCGTTTTTACTTGTACTTCTACTTTAAACACCTCTGGAAATATTTAACTTATTTAGCTGCTAATGCGACTTCTGCAGATGTTGGAGCTTCCTCTCATTATTTCCAGTCTGATTACAGGTTTGCTCTACATCTAATTCCATATGGGACTGGTTTTTACTCACATGTCGCATGGATCTTCAATTAGGTTGTGACATATCCTCCTGATAATAGTATAACACAGCAGATAAATACAAGTAATACTTTTAGCTTGAATAAGGGTTAAAAAGCATTAATTCTGATCACAATTGACAATGATTTGAACAGGAAATCATTTTATTTATCAATGTGTAATAGATGATTTAGCTTTTTCCCAATATTCATCATACATTTTCTAGGATAAATAAAATATCTTCATAAATTATTTATATATCCTAAATACAACATATATTCCTATCATGCTGAAAGTCTAATGGCATGCTTTTACAAGCTCAAGTTAGTAAAAGGGTTTCACTGGACAAAGATATATTTTTAGATAGTACATGAGAAAGACTCATTTACATGTCCCATTTCCAAAATAAGTATTAAACATTAATTTGTGACTCATGATTTCTTTCTTCTACCTGTATTTATTTGTATATAACTTGGTTGTAAATATTCAAATTCTTATGTGATAGGAAAAAGAAAAATGTGACTCTTGTGGAGCTAAATGCATCTTTTGTTCCAAAATGTTATTGATTTCTTTCACATGTATTTGTACACCACCAGTTCACAATAAAATCATCTGAAGATACTTATACAGATGTTGTTCAATACATGGTAGCACAACTACAATCTGATTTAGAACAATTTCTAATTTCTGTCTTTATGTAAGCCAATTAATGATAAAAGAACAACTAAAATTTTTGTCCTATTTGTGGTTCAGTATGTGTTTTATGTTTAGGCAAAGTGGTGGACCAGTAATATAAAAAGGGATCATTTGCAAGCCATTCTTGTTCATGAATTTTTGAACCAAGTATTTTTCATTTATTTATTTATTCATCACAATGTGTGAAACTGTGTTGGAACAGTGAGTGAAAGTGCAAGGGAAAAAGTGACAGCCTATGAGAATAAACATATATAAGGTTTCTTGTAGACATTAGTGGTGAGGAAAGAAACTGACTTGCAGCCAGTAAACAACAGCTTTGCAACAGATTTTTTTTCATTATTATTTTAAAAAAAAAACAAAAAAACACAACATAGAACAAAAGAGTGGTATAACCAAAGTTCAGATGTCGACCCAAAAATGATTATTTTGAATTTTTCAATTTCAGGCATTGCAAGTGTAGACCGAAAGGCTTATGGGAGAATTGGTTTTAGGGCCTTTAGCTGTTACACACTCACCGCTATTATAGCTGCATTTACTGGCATTGCACTGGCACTCCTCATCCAGCCTGGAAAATCATCCAGGCATACATCAGAGTCCTCTGGTGGTGAAGCAGAGGCTGTGCAGAGTGTGGATGCTTTCCTGGATTTTGTCAGGTATGTTTTAAGGCCTTTCCAGTGCACTGAGAACTAACTTTATTAACTAACTAACTAACTTTATTTGACCATGAATGACACTGATAGCTGTGTTTTACAGAAACATGTTCCCCTCAAATCTGGTGGAAGATTGTTTTAGAAAGGTAAGACTAATTATCTCAGCACTAACATCATAACAGCACTTTTGGATTAACTTTTTATCCAGTATAAAACAGTTTACTCCAGGAGTAATTCTCCAGGAAAGCATCTGGATGGAATCAACGCGACTGAAAAGAGGGAGCTCTTTTTTTCCGTCTGCATCTCTGATGGTAATAAATAGTTTTTTCCAAAGAATTGACACATGTGCTGCTACAGATATTATAGTAAATAAATATTTCACAACTAAATAGACTCATTTCCTTTTTCTTACTGCTTCGTACCAATTCCAGGGACCACAGATGGCATCAATGTTTTAGGCCTGTTAGTCTTCTGCATAGCCTTTGGTCTCATTCTGAGCAGTGTGGAGACATGGGGAAAGCCTTTAAGGGATTTCTTTGACTTCCTGAATCAAGCCATTATGTTTATTGTTGACATAGTCATCTGGTAAGAAGGAGAAGACCAATATTACAGTAACTGGTTGTGTTGTCCATATAACTTACATCACTCTGCTTGTATTTAGCGTTCAGTAGTTTTCTTTTAGTGTTACCGAGTTGTTTCACATACTCGTCAGTTTTTGTTTTGTCTTTATCTTTGTGGTGTGGTTATAATGCCGTTTACTTCCTGGGTGTTACTGTGTGCTTAGTCTGTTGACTGCAAAGTAATCTGTCGTTTCACCTTGCCTCCATCTATGTTTAGTTTAAGGCATTAAATCCTCTCTGCTGAATCCCACCTTTCTTTATAATAGGTATTCACCAGTGGGAAAAATCTTCCTGTTACCAGGGCAAGTTGTGAAGATAACGGATGGAGCAGCGATTGGTCATGATGTTGCCATGTATACCCTCACTGTGATCATTGGCCTCATCATCCATAGCCTCTTCACCTTGCCCCTCATCTATGTCGGAGTGACACAAAAGAATCCCTTAAGGTTTATGGGAGGTCTCCTCCAGGCTCTTACCACCGCCTTTGGGACATCATCCAGGTTCATTTTAAACAGACACACCCGTCTTATGTGTGTGGTCACAGTTCTGCCACTTTACCCATTACCTTGCATTGTATGGAGGAGAATAACAACATGGACAAACAAACGACACGCTTCATGCTTCCTATAGGTGCAACAATGAACAAGGATGGTGCAGCACTTTATGAAGCTGTAGCTGCTTTCTCATAGCCCAAGTCAATGACATGGAATTTAACCTCAGACAAGTCAGCATCCTCAGGTACTGCTTGTTCATGTCAAATAAATAAAAGATTTAGAAATCTTTGGAACATTATGGTTCAAGGTACATATATTGGATTGTGTATGTTTTTCTTTTAATATAATAAGTTTCATTTACCCTTCATAAGTGCAAAGTCTGCCACTATTTGGCATAATTTGTTTCTGCTTCAACTTGGGAAAATTACATTTCTGAAAGTTTTGCAAATGATTGTCATACATTATGTATACAGCATGCCTCTGCAAAGTTCTGCCTCTTGGACTTTTATATAATTTTCCTTTGCCAAGTTTGATTGTCACAGCAGCAAGCACTGATGCAGCAGGCATCCCACAAGCTGGCATGGTATCCATGGTGATTGTGTTGGTGTCAGCTGGACTGCCCACTGAAAACATATCACTTCTAATGATTGTTGATTGGATTCTGTAAGTGCAAACATTCATCAGATGGGATTGTGTCTAGGGTAAATGAATACAATTCAATGAAATGAAGTCTCTATAGTTAAAAAAAAAAACACATTTAACAGTAAAAAGTCATGTTCTTTGTGCTTTGAATGAAAACTAAAACCTTATCTTTTGTGAAATTTACTGCATTTACGGTTGTAAATGTATCAATTTTTGAGTAAGGTGAATATATGATATGGTTTTATATTACTGAAAATGACTCCTACAAGTACTTCTTTTTTTTTTAAGAGAAAGGACACCTTAAAAGCACACTAATAATCATTCTTTCATTCATTCATTTTCTAAACCGCTTAATCCAATTCAGGGTCGCGGGGAAGCTGGAGCCTATCCCAGCTGGCTTTGGGCGACAGGCAGGGTAAACTAATAATCATATATAATATTATTAATATATTGTGTTCATAAGCAATATACTAATTGCTTATGTTTCCAACCACAGATCTTAATATATGTGGTTGACAGGGATTGTTTGAGGACTGCCACCAATGTGCTGGGGGACTGCATTGGTGTTGGTATGGTGCTGCATCTGTCCAGAGATGAGCTGCAACACTCCAGTTCCACAGGAAAACTCATGGCTGAAGAAATCTAACCTCCAAGCTTGAAAGGGCGTCCATAATAAAATGGCCTCTTTCATGTGAAGTTGAAAAATAAGAAAGTACCTCGCAGGGGAAATTCAAGATGTGTTAGTGTTTGTGCTTTTTAGATGTTTGTAGTAATCCTTCTGAACAAATTTTGGTTCTTTATAAATAACAGTGAGCAGATTGAAAAACATTTGGATTTGTAAATCAGCAATTCTCCTAATATTATTTCTCCAAAATAAGTGTGAATCGTTTATACTAAACATATTTTGGATAATGAATTTGCGTTTGATTAAGGAGTCATGCTGTTGAAATAGGTGTTGATTTAACATAAGAAAAGTTGTTTATATCTAAGTATAGCTTGTTTATGTTGATGTTTGTTTGTTTTTTTGTTTTTTTGTTTTTTTCTAAGTGTGTCTTTGTTCAGGAACAATGTCGCCATCTGGTGGTCGAAAGGTTCATGTGTCAGTGACCCAGTTACACACTGATTACATTTGGGACTATTATACTTATTATTATACTGCAACTTGGGCTTGTCAATGCAGCACGTTGGTGTGCAGCAAAATAATGATGTGTTATTGTATTGTATTTGTTTATGTGTTTTTTAAAGGCTAATTTTATTTGGATAAAATATCACACCAGCCTCAGACAACTATAATTGACCCTATAGTTTAAAACATTATCTTGAAGTACATACAGTTTTGTTGTTTCATAATCAGCCTGATCCTTCCCAGATTTGCAAAAAAAACAAATGTTTTTGGTCACTAACCACTTTTGTTGTTGTATTTGAGTAGTGGTAGTAACAGAGAATCTAAAACACACTATGTATATGTTATCGAGCAGTCAGAGGAAAAGAGAATGGCTCCTCCTGCTGGGAGATGAGGGCAACCAGAGAGAGAGACGCCACTCTGTTTTTACTGACATCGCCCAGAGCTCAGTGCAGCTGTGAGGAAATCAGAAGAGAAAGAGAGGGAGGGCAGGGAACAACGTCAGAGCCAGCAAGCAGAGAAAAAGATAGAAGTTCACATGGAGGAGGGGTTTCGTCGAGAGAGGTTACAGACAGTGAGAAACAGCAAGAGAGAGACAGAGACTGTGTGTGAGGGTGGAAGATGCTGTTGCCAGGGAACAAGCTTGAAATAGAAAAGCCTATCTTGACAAGCTTGTTAGAAGATGAAAACCCTGTTAATGATGGATGCTAAATGGACCAAACGTGAGGAAAACAGGTGATCTTGACTTCGGGCAACCCTGCAAAATCAAAGCGAAGGTAGGTGGTTTAGATTACATAACCATCACAACACAGCTCCTGATGGCTGACATCATCAAAAGGATTAGAGCCTGGGGTGGGGGCATTAGTGGTGGAGAGAGAGAAGGAGGGGCAAGGGGGTTTCAGCAGAGAAGAGCAGGAGGCTGAGCAAAAAGAGGTGCGTTACATGCAAAGGGTAAGGATTATCGTTTGTCCAAAACCAGCACAGGACCTGACTGGCAGAAGATGTTGAGAAGATGAGAGCAGGGGGATGTCTGCTCTGGAATCTCATCATCATTCTCCTCTTAACAGGGGGACACAATTGACCTTGCTGCCTCCATTACCAGCTTCAGTGAGCAGCATCATAGATCCGGAGCACATCCACAGGATACCACCTGAAGAGGTAAACAGTGATGACACAGACTCGGCAGCTTTGAAGAGGCTTAAGTGAATAAACGAGGCATCTGGGAGTACAGCTTCATTAATACAATATGTGAGTATCCTGTTTGTATTGGAGCTGTGATTGTCCATGTTAATGCTGGATGAAATTATTTTCTTCTGGCCACTTTGTTCTTTTCTGCTGCAGCCTGTTAGTCAGCGTATGAAAAGGTGTTTCATGGCTCTTCTTTCTAAACAATGTTACTCATCACAGAATAGTTTTCTCTGCTTTCGTTGCTGCTGTCATTTTCTTCAGTTGCAGCTTCTTGCAGTTTCGTATCAGATATTTTTATTGTTCCTTTTGTCTATTTTCTTTACTGAAAGTTTTGATCAGACAAGTTTAAAAAAGAACAAAAATATTTTATGAAGTTAAATCAGATGACAGTTGCTGAGTCGTTTTGTCATTATTAATTATTGATCAATCAACAACATGACTCATCTCAGAAAGACTTAATCTTTTATCTCAGTATTACTAAAAGATGTAACTTTAAATCTGGAAAGTTGGTGAATGTAAAGGTGTATTTGATCATGACATTTACATTACCCTCCATCCTCAGTTTCACTATTGACGCTTACTCACTTTGTGACCTTGTGTCTGTGACAAGTGCTATAAAAATAAAGTTTATCTCATCTTATTTTATTATTTTAGAAAAGGATGCATTGATTTTTGTATCATTAAAGAAAGTACTTGTCAGGATGGAATATATGTATAGAAATAAAGCTCTAAAGCTGAAATTTGAGGTCTGGCATAAACAACACAGTTCACAGATAAGAAAACAGTGTCAGGAAAATGAAGGCAGCTCTGCCATCTGGACTCAAATTCCTACCAAACACGGGCCACTGCATCACCACATTGTGGTCCATCAATCAGCTGTTCACTGAATGAATGCACAGTTCAGTCTTGGAAAATGACATTTTGTGCAGATAACAAACAAAAATCCCTGATCTTACCAATGTTTTTTAGGGCAGAGGTTTGGTTTGAGAAGATTTATTTAAAGTGATGTTAATAGAATTCCTCATTACATCTGTATATAAACGCTTCAGCTTATTCCTGTGGTAAATGTTCCTCTTCTTTTCTACCTCATCTGAAATCTGGTCACAGCACAGCAGCAACAGGAGCATGTAACCAGAGGGCCTGAGCCTTTTAGCTCAAAAATACTTTTTTTAAACCGTATGAGCTGGTTGTAGCACATCATTTCCGTCCCAGTGGACAAATGGGCTGCAGTAACGTCTGCTGTAGCATGAACTCTGGCTGGGTCCATGAAATAGGATGGGCACTAGTCCCTCCAATGCATAATTATTATACAAGACTCTTGTAATGTCTGTTGTGTGCATAGGTGATCCTTTTATGTTAGGCCGAAATGAAAAATCCAGACACAAGACACAGTAAATAAAACGCTAAAAAGCACTTTTTAATGCAATAGATGGTTTATGTTTTGGCTGTAAGCTGAGATTTGTTTTTATTAAGCCATGTTTGAGTTGCTATGTCCTCCGGGGAATGACTACTATATGAGCAATTCAGTGATTCATGTCTTCTGCTCTCATCAGGGACGTATTGGAGGAAAACAGATGAGTTGAATGTGTTGGCTAAACCATCAAAATTATAAGTCACAGCTCTCTAATCTTAGCCATAGTCATGAACTTGGCTTTATTATGTTCTTCATATCCTTTTAAAATAATTTGATTCAAAGTTTGATAGATAAAAGTCTGCAAAAGTCTTGAGCTAGCCCTTCATTTTGCTTCCAGTGAGCCAAACTTTCTGATTTTAAAGTGACATTGATTTCTTGAAGTCTTTTAAAAGCCCATGAAGTGTTTTTTCACACATTTCAGTCAAGTCATTTCACCTGAACTTTCATAAGGAAGTGTGTTTCTGTAAATGATGTGGTCTCAGTAAACTAACAGCTCATCAGAAATGGTCTCTTGGCAGGGATGGCTATCACAATGCCCTGAAACAATGAAACAAAAGACAGCAAACATCCAAGGAGCTTTGAACAGTCTAGGTTGTAGATGTATTTGTATGAGGAGGTAAACTGTGTTAAACAATAAATGCGGTTACACCAAATATTTCCCTTTACTCTGTTTTTTTTTTTGCTTTATATCTGTCTCAATAAATCGCTGCATTTATTTTCAGTTTTCCAAGCAAGAAATAAATTAGGTGTGGCCGAAGACTTTTTCTCACTTCTCTAGGTAAACAGATGAATGAAATTGTTCAAAGGAATTCACAACATAGAAGCAGAACAGGCACACACTGAATCCTACATTCACCATACTGCAGCTGCACCTTCTTTCATCAGATTATCACTGTGTGGTTGCAACCCACTTCTCTAAACCCCTCACCTTAAGCTTGTAGAACTCTTTTCAAAAGTTTAGTCTTCAAACAAACTCAGATAATCCAAATAAAACCATCAGGGCCCCGCAAAATGGGTGGGGAGCCTTTTATAATGAAGCTCTGTGTACTGTGTGTTTAACTGTGTTCTCCAAGTGATGGATGCCAGGATGAATTGTTGCATCTGTTTTAGTTCACAGTGAGCTGAAGCCTGTCCTCCCTGGTAGAGGATGGGTACAGCAGAAGCCACTTTACGCATGGACAGCATGGAGGTGAAGGATGAGTGGCAGGACGAGGACTTCCCTAGGTATCTGTGGCCACAATATGAAAGAGAGGTTATGCGTGGGTGTGTGTTTGTTTGTGTGTAGATGTGCGTTTCTCTGATTTGTGCGCAGGCTCGGACAAACAGATCGAGCCGTGATGGAAAGATAGTCATGTGCTTGCCTGTTAGGCTGAGAGGAAGCAGGTGTGTGCTTTCCATTACGTGTTTTTTACGTGATGAGACTGTGTTCTGTTAGTGAACCAAATAGCAGCTGGTGAAGAGAGAAAAGGAGTCAAACACACACAGTGTCCAGCTCAGTCAGACATTTTTATTCTGAGATCATTTAAAAATAACAGGATAACACATTTATAAACATCCTAAACCAGCTGCAAGCAATGCATGTGTTTATTGCATATGAAAAATGCAATTACTTCATGATCATGAGCAAATATATCACAGAAGGAAACAGCATCAATAGATTATATAGGAGTTCTGAGACAAAACAGATGGGATAGCATTTATATATTTTATTTGGATCTTTTGCAAAATTATGTTAGAATAGTGGGGTTGTCTCCTCTTTTCTGTTTAACTGACTCTTTTCCAGTTGACTTTACTCTCCCTCTGCAAAGCACCTGACAACATAATAACAACAATTATCCCCTAAGCTCCTTCAACTAGCCTGTACTTGTGCTGTGAGGGGTGTGTACGTCTGTGAATGAATTTCTGTGTTAATGTCAGTTTCCTTCTATGTCTGAGAGTGTTTGTGTTTGTGTGTGTGTGTGTGTGTGTGTGTGTGTGTGTGTGTGTGTGTGTGTGTGTGTGTGTGTGTATGTGTGCTTGTGTGTATATGTGTGAACACTACGGGTGTTATCTAATATAATCTAGCCCTCTCATCTCCCTCACACTGAGGGTCCAGCTGTCTCCAGCTGGTCTATTTGTGTGTGTTCTAATGATTGATCATGTTTCTAATGATTAATCACTGAAACGTTGTAATACAGGGACTTTCAGAGCAAAAGGCAAAGGTTGCTTTCTCTGCACTGCTTATGACTAACATTGCTATTAACATGGCAAGAAAAGATTAGGTCAAAAATAAAGGTTAGAATTCCTCATTTCATTGATAATTCCCATTTTCATCCTTTTTTTTATTTTTTATTTTTTTATTTATTTTTTGCTGTTTCGTTTTTTTTTTTTTTTTTTTTTTTTTGCTGTTTCTTTCTCTGCAGACCACTTCCAGAGGATGGAGATCTTGATTCATGTGGTCTCACAGACATGAGAACCAGTAAGTGGAAGAAATACACAGCATTACAATTTTATTTGTTTATTTTACTTAATTGATATCTTCTGTATCCAAACCTTCCTCCTGTTATAGATCCGCCCACCACTCTGAATGTTGGGGAGTCGATGACCCAAAGGAAGCGTCGGACCCTTGTTGCTCCTGACATGAACCTGTCCCTGGATCAGAGCGAGGGGTCAGTGCTCTCTGATGACTTCCTGGAAACTCCTGATGACCTGGACATAAATGTTGATGACATCGAGACTCCTGATGAGACAGACTCACTTGAGTTCATCAACAATGGAAATGAGCTGGAGTGGGAAGGTCAGACAGGCTATTTTAAATACTAATATAGGTCAATTAGATGTTCAGTTCAGCAATATTAAGAGGTGCATGGTGGAATTGATTTAATTGAACTAAAGCCAGCTCTCCATCTCTGTAAGTATCTGATCACATATTGCTGCTGAACTGTTATATAAAACCACAAACCTCTGAATGAACACTTAATACTCCAATAAACACTAAACCTGGAAGGCATTTTGATTCTTGCTCTTTTTCCTTAATCCGGTCAGATTGATCTTCGTAGAGCTTTTAAGGATCACAGCTCTGCCTTCATTAACATTCACATTAGAGGCTTTATGGATCTGAATCAATATCACTGATGGTCTAAAGAAAATAACCATAAAACACGCATTACAGCCATTTCAGTCTCACTGCTTTAAGAATGAGATATTAATAAGCATTATTTTCATTTTCCGCACGGGACCAAAGATAAAGTGTGTTAAGACATTGTAGCTTTGTTTTTAACACACAGTATTTTGGTGAATGACAGTCGCCTCTTTATGAGATAAAAGATGTTTTTAAGCTGTTTTTAAGAAAGATAGCCAACATCTAGGTCTTACAAATGCAAAGAAAAACTGCAACAAGATTTAATCTGACTTTGGCCATCTTGATTTCAGACGACACTCCAGTGGCCACCGCCAAGCGTCTTCCAGGTGAAAGTGAAGAGGAGAGAGACTCATCTGGCCGTCTGTGGCGAACAGTGATCATTGGCGATCAAGAGCAGAGGATTGACATGCAGGTCATCAGACCGTACCTGCGGGTGGTCACACATGGAGGTTTGTTGGAGAAACTGTTTCACCTTATACTTGATTTCTCATTCACATGAACACCCTTGATTCCTCCCCGATGCAGAGCTGCAAGCAGAAGAGGTGAAGAAAGATAGGAGAGACAAGCAGAGATAACCAGGGTTTGACAAAATTAGGCATCCCTCTTTTCAGCGTCATTTTGATCATGCTAGTTATATTTGGCACAGTTTTGTTGTACAAACACAATTTTGTTCCTCCTTACCACTCCTTATTTCATGATCAATCATTAACTATGTGGTTTTAGTTTTAATCCCTGTGTTGACATCACAGAGATTAAAAAGACTTCCACAAGTATAATCAATGGATCATTAATTTATTTTCTTAACCAGTCAAATCACTTAAATTAAGGGTCACGGGGAAGCTGGAGTCTTTCCCAGCAATCGTCAGGCAAGAAGCAGGGTACACCCTGGACATGTTGCCAGTCAATTGCAGGGCCAACTCAGAGAGACAAACAACCATTCGCACTCACACACACTCCCTATGTCTAATATCAAATGTAAAAAGTGCAAGTAGAGACAAACATGCACACTTTTAGAACGTATTTAAGTGTTTTTTCTTTTTTCAAGACAGTGCTTGTTGCATCTAAATTAACTAAATCTTATTCAAGTGTTTTTTTGGGGGGTTAATGTTACACATTTCAACAGAGTTTGCAGGTCCAACTTTTTCTGTGGTACAGCTAGACGTTTACAGATTTTATGAACCACTATGCAAATCAAACTTGTAAGAGAGAAAAGGAAGAAAATAAGACCTGGTTCTCAGATAATCAGAAGTATTCAGTGATGCAAGCCTCACTTCGAAGGTCCAGAGTGGTCTGAAAGGTTACTACATTATTAATAATGATATTTTATACTTGTCTGCTCAAACAACGTTTTGATGCTGTTCCTGCATTGGCAAAGAAAAGGACCTTTTAGAATATGCTGATTCTTTAAAAAGGTATGAAAAAGGGGAAAACAAATACATACATTAGCCCTCAGTCACTCGGATCCAACAAGGCAGGAAACGGAATTACAGGTGGTAACGTTGCACTGAAGCAAATAAATCACTAGTGAGAAATAGCCTAAATATGTCTTATTCTTTCTTCAGGTTATTATGGTGAGGGTCTGAATGCCATCATCGTGTTTGCAGCCTGCTACCTCCCTGACAGTAGCTGTGATGACTACACATACATTATGGAGAATCTCTTCCTGTAAGAGCCTCTCTTTAATCTGTTTAAAAATGTTTAACTGTTTTATAAATTAATTGTTTTTATAACTCTATGATTTATCAAAAAATCAACAAAGAAAATGTTCCTGAAACATCCAATTAAACATAAAACAAAAAAGTGAAACTCTGTTTATTTAGACTTCACCGTTTGAGCTTTTGTTGTAGTTAAACCAAATCAGTTCATTTAATGTGCTGTTTTTCTGCAGATCTGACTGTGTTCTGTTGACAGGTATGTTGTGAGCAGCCTGGAGCTGCTGGTGGCCGAAGATTATATGATTGTTTACCTGAATGGAGCCACTCCTCGCAGGAAGATGCCAGGAATCAGCTGGCTGAAGAGATGCTACCAGATGATTGACAGAAAGTAAGAAAAACAACATGTATAAGTATGAAGGGAACAGCCATGAATAGTAATTATCTTGCACTAATTGTGTTTGAATGTCTCCTGCAGACTGAGAAAGAATTTAAAGTGTCTCATCATTGCTCACCCCACATGGTTTATCCGGACGGTCCTGGCCATTTCAAGACCTTTCATCAGGTGATGGAATCCTTGTGTGTCCTTTGTGGGTTTATTGGCCTTAGCAACATGTCACAAAAGGTATAGCAAATAGAAAAAGTAGTGGATTGAATATGAAGTTGTTCACAAGTTGTGGTATGGTAAGTTCAAAACCTTAAAAAGTGTAGCTGCTACCTAATAACAGTGTGTTGCCTCTGAAGTTCACACATATATCATATTTCAGACAGAGCAGTGTGTAACTTGTCATTGTTCATGTTTTCAACAGTGTAAAGTTCATGGATAAGATCCGATATGTTCACACCCTGGAAGAGCTCAGCCAGATAATCCCCATGGAGCATGTGCAGATCCCTGAATGTGTGCTGCAGTAAGTGCTTTCAGGCACCAAGGGTCACTATTGAGGCACTTCACAAGTTTCTCATTGCTTCTGTTAAACATCAAAAATAACATCAATGATCAAGCAATCATGATTATAGAAAGCTTTTTGTTTGTTTTTTGTTTTCTATAATGGAGATTTAGGTTATGTTCTGGCATCTGCTAAAATGAATAGTTGCAACTATTTACTGATGGGTGTCAAAGGTAAAACTTGAAGCCGTGACCCCTGCAGTAAGAGGATCTGGTGGATCAGTTATGGGTTGGAAGGCATTTTGCATATGGCATACTTTAGGTCGTCTTAGAGGGAAAGGTCAGAGCAAATCAAGACAAAGTCAGTTCAGTCTCACACTGGAATGTGAAATAACTCTGTCGGGCCACAACACACAACACAGAAGCACTTTCTGGGCCACAGTTTGTAGTAACATTCCTAAAATTTGCATCATCTGGACATGTCAAAAAATTGCAGGAAAAAGCTATGTGCCGATATCATACTTTGTTGACTGTTCCACACTTTTGTTAGTCTCATGCCACCTACCTCACATGATGTGTACAACTGCTATATGGTCAAATATGTTCATAAGGAGAAAGAATGACTGGCAACCTGTCCAGGGTCTCGCAAAATAAGATGCAAGATTCTAGCATAAGACAGATGGATAGAGAATGGAGAGAGACTGGAGTGAAGCATTACACTGCGCTCTATTAAGCAAGAGGATCAAGTTTGAATCCTTGTTTTGTTTTTTGTTTTTAAATCATATTTATTTTGTTTTGAAGTTTGAATCCTAAGCTTGTTCCACAACAATTCATTCTTCTACGTAGAATAAGATAAGATACACAAGATGTTCCTTTATTTGTCCAGCATTGAGGAAATTGCAGTTGTTACAGCAGCAATGGAAAAGTAAAACATAATAATAGTAAAATAATAATAATAAGAAGAAGAAGAAGAATAACAACAACAAGGATGTGAATAAGAGTAAATACGTGAAACAATGAGTCATAATGTGTAAGTGCTAGAGTAAATAACCCAGCAATTTACTGCCTGTTTCAATTAATAAGTCAGGAATGGAAAACACATGGCTAGATTTAGATATTTGTGTAAATAGAGTTAGTGTTTAAGATTATAATTACACGAATATACTTAAATATCTATGATGAATGCTTATTTTGCATCACATTACTCAAGTGCTGCCTAATACATAAGACCAGACCTTAAAGAACTGAAGTCATCTCACATTCTTGTGACACTACTACACCTGACAATGTTCAACTTGAGACTTTGAGGTAATATCTTTGGGTAATGTCTTCCATGTTTCCTGATCTAGACAGTACCCAAGATCACTGAATGTTTTGATAAGTACTTTAATCATTCACATTCCCAGATCTCAAACCACCCAGACATACTGAGACACATGAAGAGTCAATGCCAGAAAATATTGAACCTGTTCTGTACATGAGTGAGATTATAGTACTTTTAGTAAAATACTTATACTTAACAGTATTTAAAATACTGTTTGATGGGGTTTTTTTGTTGTTGTTTTTGTTTTGATGTGGATATAAGTTATCAGTTGAAACCTTTGATAGTTAGATGCAGAATATGTTATATTCTACTTCAAATAACCACTTTAATATATGTGGGTGTTTATACAGATTAAATCATACATTATTAGATTTTCTTCTGAATGAATTTAAACAGCTGTATGATTTTTGGCTTATTTTGTTTGACTATATGTAAAATATTTTTAGTTTTGCTGTCCTCCATCACTGCTAAGGAGAATAAGTATACAACAACATACTAATTGCAGATTTCTACTGTACTTTTTAAAGGTATGATGATGAAAAGATTAAAGCACAAAGGGAAAGGTAAGCCACAAATCTTCAGTGACTCTGTGTTAAGAAAAATGCTACTTTCTTTTCAGCATCTAATTTGCACATGTATGTGCCTCTCTCAACTGCAGACTTGAGCAAGACCAGCAGAATAACTCAACACTGACGAAAGAAAGGTGGGCTAATCTTGGAGTATTGAATTATAACAGCTTTGTCTATAATCACATACAGCAGTTAGGAACTATTAAAATATCTACATGAAGTTAAACTGTAATCTGCTGCTTTCAGACCAAAGTCAATGATGCCAGAGGTTGGCCGTGACATCTGACATTAAGGTAAGCGGTCCTACTCATTAAACTGCCACTACATTAACTCTGCAGGCTGGTTTGTAATGTCAGTCCACTGTAACTTATCTCTGACATACAGGAACATTTACACTGGGAACACACATTTGCTTATGTGTGCAAAAGTCACACGATACATTAAATCATACACTGGATGATGGCCTGTCTGGAATCTTTGGTCATTGGTCACAGGTTTAAAGGGTCAGCTCTTCAGCCACTGCACAAAGATCCAAATGATCCCATTTAATCAGGTTTCAAAAGCTTAAATATCAGTAATTGTCCACGTATAGTGAAAAATCAAGTTAGACAACAAGAGCGTGTGACTGATGATCGGCTCTCTGACATAACTTTTGTTTGTTTTATTTGTCTGTCATGAAGATCTCAAACACTCCAACTAAAGAAAACAGTGATCAGAGGAACAAGAACATAAAAACTACAGGACATTGCTGTCTGATTACTGTCAAACACCACCAAGCTTATTTTGCCAAGTCATGTTTCAGGTTTTGAAATTCAGGCTTCGTGTGAATCCAACTAAGGTTAGCTAATCCTCACACAGCACCCCCCCTGTTATATAAAGTACAGCTGCTTGTCTCTTCAAACCAGTCTGTGCGCAACCTATCGATTCTATTTTTTATTAGGCTTTAAGTACAACGCCTGGCAAATTGATTTGCACCTCTCATGAAATCGAGGGGGAAATACCTGTCTTGGCTGGTCTGGGTGGGTTAGGGTGAGCAAAGCAAGAGGGATTATTTTAGAAGTCCAACCCACTGTGCTATCCTGCGGTGTTGATCGCTCTTCTAGGCCCTCATATATCAAAAATGCCACCAGCTAGAGGACTGGCCGTCATCCCAGGAATGGACACAGGCACCGTCTCACAGCCAATATGATATGTCAGGTTGAATTTAGTCCTGATTTAGTGCCTACTGATATGCTGCCAGATCGACACACTGTGTCTGCGGAGTTGCATAAATGTGGATGAAATCAGTTTAACTGTATAAAAGTGAGAAAGATAAGGTTTAAACTTCTTTTATTTGTGTTTCAGATTTTTTAATTGAAGAGCCAGGAGGGAACTTTCATTACAATGGGAACCAGCAACTCTAACTTATTGCACAGGATTAAATGCCCTGAAGGGATGTCTTGGCTGCAGGACAATCATTCCTCAATATAGCTCATGTTCTCTGTGCTTGCTTGAAACAGTTCAAAGATGATTCACATCAAGACATCACAGCTTCAGTCGGAAACTCTCTGCTTCCTGCATGCCTGAATTGAGCTTTACTCTACAGCATGACAAAGTCATTTTAATGAAAGGTTACAGACTCATACAAACTCTTCTGAGAGCTTGGAATATGTACAAATTTGTAATCTATTTTTGAGAAAGGTGTTTGCACATCAAACGGCATGGGGTCTGTTTGGTTTCATGGATGCAGACTGAAAACTGATGTGCAATGATATTATTCACAGACCTGGAGTAGATGTTACTGATGCAAAAGTGTGTTACAGTTTTTAAGTGTTCTGGAGTTGAGTATGCAGGTGACATGCTTGTTTGTCTCCTTCCTTCCTTTGGTACATGTTTTAGTCAATTATGAAGCTCTGACTGGTTGAAAGCACACATTGTTACAAATTAAATCGAATATATTTAAATAAAAGACTCAAACGATTGCTTTAAATGTTGTTCATGTAAATGTGGAATCTAATGTTTGTAACAAAAAATAAATAAATGAGCAAAATAAACGTGTCTTGTCATAATTATTCATCTCCCACACTCAGTCTTGGCTCAGACTTGCAAGAACATTGTGGCCTATGTTCACTGCAGGATGTATTTTCAGTGTTTTTAATGCCTCCCAGTTTTATTATTGCATTCCACTTTGGTCGAGAACCACTCTGACAGTTGAGTTATAAAGGGAAATAACTGTGATTTATGTGTGTTGGCCGACTCCATCGATATTCTTGCTCTTTGTATCAGCTGACTATCCTATCCAGCTCCGTAAGGGCGTCATCGAGGCTCAATACCCTTGAAGTGATCCTCTTTTATTTTTATATGCAGTGTTTATGTGATCACAGGGTATTAACACAATACATAAGCCATAATAAATTGCACTTTCCCCTACATGGTTCATGACGTTTTTACTATTATGTAAGTGATGCAAATTAAGTTATTTAAACAGAAAATTGTTTCATGAAAATAAGAAAAAAATGATAAAACAACATGAAACTGTTGCAATGGACGTTTTGAAACTCATGATGAACCCAAAGATGATTAACAATTTTTTTTGTTTCACCTTAACCCTCTGAAAAATGAGTTATGAAAATAAAAAATGTCACGTGATTTTACATACAGTATTTTACTTCTACAGACATGTACAGAAGCGATTTCCTTTGTCTTTCATGTTATATGACTTTCTATTTAGTTTTATTATTTCATCTATTCTACAGAAATATTTATCAAATTATATATGTTGTCAAATTTATATAATAGAAATATTCTATAAAAATTGACTAGTATCATTTTCTTGTCCTGTTTATCACTGATGTAAAGTTGGTCATTGCATGTCCATGTATATATGAAATATTATACTATATTTATTTATTCTGCAGTCAGTAGCAGGGTATTGGGTGACTTGCATAATGTGGACTGAAGAGGCAATATTGATATGATACCATCCTCATATATGAATATACTACAAAAAAGCCTTTAAATAGGTGTCCACTATAGTGTAGATGATGCACCAGAGGGTTAAATAAAAATTTTTAGTTTGTTTCTGGGAAAAATTAGGTAAACGTTAATTTCCTTTCTTGTTAATCTTTAGATTAGAAAACTGTGACTTAGTTTTTAGAAGTAAAATTTCAATGAAATTATTCTAATTCCAATTCAAATATCTAAAGTTGGCTAATTAAGTGCAACGATTTGTTACGTGGAAAGTATTTTTGACCAACAGCTGTCAGGTGCATTGACTTTCCAGAGTCATGTTGTCCACGGAGAGTTATGTAACATCCTCCAGGACTGCACTGCACCATTTCAACATTTCTTTCTTTGCGCAATATAAATTGCAGATTAAATAACTAGTGTAAAACTTTTCTGGTTGTCATTGAATTTTTTTTTTTTAAATTTGCAATGTAATATCCAACAGTGATATCCAACTTTAGTTTCAAGTATCTCACTAAAATAATGTGTTTTCAACATATTGTTAATATCATATAGAATTACCTAATTCCCCAAAAATCAAACAGTCAAACTATTCTTTATGTAATGCTAGACAAATGTTATAACTTGAATTTGGCATGAACAGGCAGATTTAAACTTTGATGGAAAAACATAATAAAGGTATGTCTGTCTTGTGACTCTAACGTATGTGCACCACATGCTTTGATGCCCTGAAGTCAGCATGAGTCCATATGGGACAGTCCTGAATGCCACAGTTTTTCTTTCTTTTATTTTTTTTACTCAAATGTTGCTTTTTTTTTTTTCTTTTACGAACATCAGACTGCAAGGAGACAGCAAACCGTCAATCCCTTTCTGTCAGCGGGCATCACTTTTCCACTAAGTTTGTCCCAGCAATGAAACATGAGACTGTGTTCTCCCCTTCGCTGGAACTCAGAGTTTTCCACCTTCACAGCTCCAGAGATAAGAAGCAGTTGTGAGGAAATTTATTCAAATTCTTTGTCAACCACAGCACACATCTGGAGGTGTGTTACAATCAGGGCTGATAAGCAAATAGGTCTTAGGTTCGGGGCAATAGACCCACTTTATTGAACCTACAGTTCTGACTCGAGCCACTGTAGTCACATGGCAAGCTGCCCTGTACTTTAGAAGGTTGCATCAGAAATATGCGTGATGCAGCAGCCAGACGTAGCTGGCTAAATATAGAGCTCCTGGTTTGCACTCGCCCAGAGCCGTCTAAGCAAAGCCTCGCTTTGTGCTGTGACACAGATGTCTCAGAATATACATTATGTGTGGAAATATTTATTGTTCATTTACTGTTTCATGACTGTACAGCTGGCAGCTCTTGTCCTCTCCATAGACCGCCCTTCCAAGGACATAACCCTTTATTTTAAATGTCATCTGCACATGAGAGAGAACCTCAGATAAGGTCTTACAGAAATGGATCTTCGTTTTAAATATTCAACTTGAATTTAAGAAAAGACAGATTTTACTAATCAGTTTTCAATCCTGATTTCTTAACAATAGTTTCCTCACTAAGTCCCCACATATGTTTGTGTCTTTCAATATAAGGACTAATTTTATCACAGTTTAGTCACATCTCATTTTCTCCATCATTCTTGAGTGTGGATATCTAACACCTTGGTTGGGTGTAGGATTTTTTTGTGCATGTGGCTGACCCCTGACAGCAGGTGCAAAAACTGGGATGTCCTTTCAGGCACTGTGAGGCCCAGAAGTCCTGCTTGGATCACTAGTGCGCCTGATTTCTAAGTGGCAGCTTATTGGCTGCTGGGAGGCGGGGGTGATTGGTCTGCGAGGGTGTGACACTTCGGCCACATCCTTTATATGCCTGGCAAAGAGATTGTCTATCAATGAAGTAGTAAAAGGGGGGGGACATCTGTGGAGAAGAAGAAGGAAAGGGCTTTAGTAATAGCCTTTGATAGATTGTTTGCTTTGGCTGGGTTCCCTGCTTTTACTTACTGAATTCAAGTAGTGACCAATACAGAAAAAGAAAAAAAAATGAAGTTCATCATTGGCATTGGAGGGTAAGTCCTATTCAATCTACTTATCCAGATATATGTTTATGGAAATTTACAAGAACTTGGGATGTAACTTATATCTATGTGGTGTTAAATTCAGAGTGACCAACGGTGGGAAGACCACTTTGACAAATAGACTACTAAAGACATTACCTAACTGTTGTGTGGTGCATCAGGATGACTTTTTCAAGGTAAGAGCATCTGCATTTTGTTTTCTTTTAAGAAACTACCTCAAAGCTACAGTTATTTTTGTAATTTCTCAATTCTGACTTGTTGAAAGAATTAGATTTCACGTTTTATTTGCTACATTAAAGTTACTATTCAACAGTACTCATGCTAAAAAGTAAGAAAATCGCCAGTCTGACCTGCAGTTGTCCTGTCATCGCAGCAGCCTAGTAATATATCTGGCTGATGGTGTCCTGGACAGTCAATGAATAGGGCTGAGCGTCCCCACTTAAAGTCAGACTCTGTCCATTTATGTTAGAGTTACCTTCATATTTCTCACATCAAACATAATTAGTTTTTTGTTTTGCTGTTTTTCTTGGTATCGTGTCAAAGAAAATATAAATAAAAGATTAAGAACTCCATTTCAAGAGAACCTGCGCGATTTTTCTCTTGAAAGATCACTTTAAGTTCAATAAATGAGCAAAAAAATCCACCTTGTAATGTTTTTTTCCTCAAAAGAGGAGTCAGAAAGCATTACCACTCACATACAAAGATTTAAAATATTGTTAAGTAATGTTGGGACGGCAAAAAGTATTGCAACTGAACTTTCACAAAGGTTGCATTTAACAAAACTGTTAAATTAAATAAACAAAGTCGCTGCGTGTTCACTTTTGGTGGAGACGAGTCCTTGACTTGTCCTGTCCAGGTGTGATCAGCTCCGATTGGTTACTAGGTTGCAGCAATGTTTTATTGGTGACTGTTATTTCAGAAACCCGATCAAATAGAAGTCGGGGAGGACGGCTTTAGACAGTGGGATGGTAAGAATGGATTTCGCGTAGGAAAACCCTGCAGTAATGTACTTTTTCTTTCCTGCACATTTCTGTATTATGGTAACAACTCAATCCTAAACTTTGTCATATTCAAATATCAAATATTCTGTGAATGCTAAAGACATTCACTAACCGTGACTAATGTGTGTTAAAGCACATTGGTGAGGAGTGCTGGGTTTGTGTGTGTTAAAGTGTGTTTTCTCTTCTCTCCTTGTTCTGTATCAGTGATCACTGCTCTGGACATGGAGGCGATGGTCAACACTGTAAAGGGCTGGCAAGAAAACCCAGTCAAGTTTGCCCGCTCACACGGAGTCAGTCTATCACCTGAAGCTGAGGAACCTGGAGATGAAGGGATCAATATTCTCATCATAGAAGGGTTCCTCATCTACAACTACAAGTAGGTCGTCTTTTTTGCTTTTCTGTACTGACCTTTTTGACGTCTGAAGCATCTCACTGATTGAGCTCTGACTCCCCTCTCCAGGCCTCTGATTGACATCTATGACAAATGTTTTTACATTTCCATTCCCAAAGAGGAGTGCAAGAAACGGAGAAGGTAACAAGCTCTCTGAGTAACTCACAATGATTCCAAGCGACAGCAGAAACTAATAATTCTCGACTCCTTCTGTCTCTGTAGCACAAGGACGTACACTGTCCCTGACCCCCCTGGCCTTTTTGAAGGCCATGTCTGGCCCATGTATTTGAAACACAGGAAAGACATGGACAACAACTGCAACAGAATAGGTCTGTAAAGCCTAATCCTTAACAAAACATCAGCACTGATTCTTCAAGATGTGTTCATATTTCGATTAATCAAATTAAAATGGCCCATCTTACTAAGCTTTGATTTATCTTTCTGTGGACAGAGTACCTCGACGGGATGTCAACAAAGGAGGAGATCTACAACAAGGTGTATGAAAGTGTTCAAAACTCACTGCTGAACAACTTATAGGTAAACAGACAGTTTGATTTTGGTTCATTTACAGATCATTTACACTCCATGTTAGTAACATATCTCATCTTCTCTGTCTCCACAGCAGGACAGGCCGACAGCGGATGTGTATAGACTTGTAAATATATTTTGAGTCAATGTGTAACACCAGTTCTTTACTTCTAGCCTGATTTGTAAATAGATATTCATGATACTTATCAAGAATTACTGGCAGAAGTGATGTGTTTTGTATAACCCTGTGTAACTTTTTCTAAAAACCTATCACCCATTGAGCCAAGTGTTTTAACACCAGTAGCTGACATACTCTCGTATCTTGTTGTATATGAAAGTATGAAATGTCCACTGGGAGGACACATTTATGTCTCACAACTCAAAGAAACAACCTAATCAATTTCCCGTTTCCTGTTTTTCTTCCCACTCAAGCTGCTTTAACACACACACCCATTCCCATAAAACATCATAACAGTGCGGTTTTACCATGTGAATTTGTTTACAGTGATTGATAAGGTCAGTCATTCCTCGGCTCTTCAATGGATCCCCTTATCACCCAGATTAGATTTAGTGTGACAATAAATGAAAGATTGCAGAGAACTGGAAGGAAAATGAAGTTTTAAGATTTCCTGTTAACGGACACATCTCGCATTAAAATGTGTCAGGATAAAATCATATAAATCTACATCATAGAGCAGCTACATCTTTTAGGAAATCTAACTAATTTTCATGTTAGCTCAGATCCTGCTTTTGTTAACTTATGGGTGAACTGCAGTTGTCAGCATGAGAGAAATAGATTAACTTAACAATAACAATGAGAAATGTAATGTCACTCGCTGAAATATATAACAGTCATTACAAATATACTACATTCAAGAAAAACATATAGAGCAAAAACAACCAATCAAATGCAGTAACAGTTAATTTTGTTTCATCTGTTTTCCAAAAATCACTCAGTTTGGGAACAGAGGACACAGACAGCTTTAGCTTTTAGGAATGAATTATTATCCAGTTGTTTGTACAGAATTTAAACTGGATTTAAACAGCAGATTCAATCCTCAGCAGTTTCTTTATTACAAGTTATATTTGATATTATGTAAAAAAAAACAAAAAAAAACTTTCCTCAGAACCCTTTGGACACAGCGGGAACAGAATTGACAGCATGTTGCTGATATAGTGAAGTTCATCCCATTACAGGCTGTATTAATAATTATCAACAGTACCTTCAGATATTTTCATTTTTCCCCTGACTTGTCTGTTTTTCCACTCCCATCTCATATCCAGCATCATAATGCTGGATTTTAACATTTGAGCTAATAGTTTCTCTTTAGTTCAGATGATGCTACATCTATGTTTTTAAATAAAAAGGGGGTTTTGATTAATCAGATTTCCACTTTAAATCAGTCCATTAATGACCTTAGGACTTTTTTTTCTTTTTAAATTTGACAATGCAGCAAGCAACAGGTCCCAAGTCACTGTATTGATTTATACAACAGAATCATGTATTTTTTAAGGCAACTCTATCTGAGGGCTTGTCCATCAAAGCCATTCAGTACCGAGTCTTTAACTTGTCTGGTGTTTCTTCTCAGACTCCTTTATAAACTTCATACAATAGGTGATGCAATCTTGAAATAATTTATAATTTTCTCAACCAGAACTTTTAATGATAAAAGATCTCTGGGATGTCTTTTTTAATACCCCATTATGTTTACAACCTGAAGCCAGTTAACTTTTGAAATGATATGTTTTTTTTCAAACATGTTGCCTGCATCAACCCAAAACTGCAGATATTCAATTTTCAGAAAACAAATGATCTTCTTCTACTACTCCAAAAGGCAGAGATTTTTCTGTAAATATCTGAAAAGTAAATTTACTTTTATTTGCACCCCAAAGGGATTGTTGGAGTCAGTAAAAGAATAGCAAACTCTATATGTCTCGCTTAAGTTAATATCATGTGCAGCAGGTGTAAGGTTAAAGGCTCCATGGTGTTTTAACTTTACAACTGGTGTCATTGTGCAATCTATCTTTAACATAGCCTCTAAAACTCCTCTTGACAGTAGAACTGTTAAGATGTCAAAATAAAGCTGGCATGCATGAAATTGCTTAAGCGTTTCAATGATAGGTTTCCACCTTGACAAGAGAAAAAAAGGTCATTTATGTTGCTCGACCCTCAGTACTGTCAGCTTGTACTGTCTGTACAGAAATGGGGGGAGACTCAGTGCAGTGAATCTTCACATATATTGTTACTTTAATATGAGAACACAAGGAAATGATATGATCAGCGAAAGAACTCTGAATCTGCATCTGATTAAACTGAACCAAAAAATATAAAAATAAAACAGAATAGTGCGGTGGTGTGGCGGCCTCAGCTAGAAAGTTGCTTTATGTGCAGAGTGTGCATGTTCTCCCCTTGTATGTGTGGGTTCTCTCCAGATACTCTGGCTTGCTAGATTGCTAGATTGAATTTGATGCGTGCTAGATTAATTGGTTTCTCTAAATGTGAGCTTCAGTGGTTTTATTGTCTTTTGAATTTGGCCCTGTGATGAGCTGGAGACCTGTCCTGAGTGTATCCTGCTACTTGATGGGCTCCAACCCTCCCTACCCCTGCAAACCATGAATTGGTTCATGGTGAATGAAATGAATGAAAATAAAATCCAACAAAATAGCTCTATAGTCCAAGAATACAGCTTTTATCTCCACGTGCTCCCACAATTCACATCACACTGTACATTATTGAGCTCAGTCCCAAGATCACAGAGGGTGTGTCAGGGAAGTTCAGGGTCTTGTGATGCATCTGTGGGAGGCTTTACATGCCAGCACTTGCAGAGGGTAGCTGCTCTGCTGGTTTATATTTAGGCTACAAGTGCCTCTGGTGTCGAGGGAACAAATTTAAGAAATGTAGAGCCAATTTCTGATTGCCACACACACACACTTGAAGTTCCTCGGCCTTGTCTGAGACAGGGGCCAGTCCCCTTCCACCCGACACCACCACCCAGTAAGGTGAGAACTTTGTGGGGTGGCATGTGCTCCCACGTCACCCACTACCATGGAAACCCCCACATGTACGGCCAGAGCATCCAAATAAGGGAAGAGATGGAGTGACACAGGAGATAAACAGCTGTCACATGCTGGACAGACTGATTTTGCAAGGACCCCTGAGAGATGTGTAAAGTTGACGTTATGGCACTAAAAGAATGGGAAGATTATTTATGGAGACTCTTCAAGTTCCACGAATGTGAACAACTCAATCCATTTTGGAGGTGACTTTACTTGACCTTCCATTTAAAGGCAGTATAGGAATATACATTTTATTAATTATAACTCATCAAATTAGCTGTGTACAAACAAAATGCAAAGTTACATTTTCTATATAGCATCGAAAAGACGTATCTTATTATGTCAGCTTTATTCATTACTTGTTCCTTGCAGGATTAATTATAGTTTTAGGTGGATGCATGGTAACATGTACTATCTTATCTATCTTAAATTAAAGTGACAGTCCTTTATGTAAAGATGAACAGTCTGGCCTTGTGTCATACTTTTTCAAAAGACCAAAGAAACTGTGAGTGATAAGGTTATATATGAGGAATTTGAATAACTCTTTTATTCCACATCTCTTGTCAATATTTGATGCATACCTTCCTAAATTTACTATTATGCTTTATAAGCTTCTGAATTTCAGCCTTTAAAAACTGATTACTATTAAAATCATTTTATTAATTTTAAAAAAAGCAATCTGACGAAGAACATGTGGGTATAATGTATTTGAGCAGGGTTTTTGTTTTATATTGTTTGATTGCAGCACATGTCATAAACTTGTTTAATGTCTTCAGATTGGTTTAAATTCATGCCATGAATGGAGTCACATGGTGAAATCTGAGGACAGATGTACAGCTCAACTAACACAAAAAGACTTAAAACAAAACATGATGTATATTAGTAACTTCTAGAAGCTTTTGAACTGTAAACTATCTTTAGAATATAATGTTTCTGTCTTTATTTCTTTGTTGTTGTTTTTTTTTTCCACTTTCCTTTATCAGTAATCTCATGTAGTTTTTGTCAATACATTTGTGCAGCATACAATGAGAAGAATCCTTCACTGAAGAACAGAAAGACCTGTTACGGCTTGCAGTCATGTTAATTTAATTCATCAAACTTGCAGTCATGTTAATTTCATTAATCAAAGCTTTTCTCTTCCTTTGGGCTAAAAGACAACTAAAGGTCTGGATATGTAACGAATTATCCTTGTTATCCCGATAACGTTGTTGAATATCCTATTTTCATTTCAAACAATAACAATCTAAAACACAGCTTTTATGCCACTCAAATTATTTGCTATGAAGGAGGCAATAAATAAATATTATACCTCTTGAATTTATTGAATTCAATATCAAACTAAATAAACGAACAAAAATATAAAGTGATATTATCTGTGTTATTGACGAGTGCAGTATATTTTATATTAGCTATTAGGTTGCAGGATTTGGACCAGGAAGTTAACACTCAACTTTAGATTATTTATAGTAGATAAAACTTAATCAGCACAGTATCTCCAAACAGTTTTTTTAAACCAGACACTTCAGTGCATGTATGTGCTTTACACTGTCTTTCCAGCTAATCAAGATACACTCTCAGACAAAGACTCTCAACTTGGACATGGGACGGTATTGATAGCAGAGACTGAATTTATGGTCCCTGTAAATTATTTTTCAATTGATAACATATTAAAAACCCTCAACACCAATTTGACACAGGCTGATAAATGAAAACGTGAGGATGGACTTAGGTGCATGTTGCTCAAAGCTGAAACATGAGCAGAGCTGCCGAAGATGATACCGGCAATGGTTAGTCAGATATAAACAAGATGTGCACCGCTAAAAACCCAATGATCTGCATGATGATCTGTTTGTCTAAGCAGTAAAATTCAATTTTTCATTCTATTTTTATTCCATTTAAACAATAAAAACATATGTATATATAGTGTACATGAATGCTCTATACAAAATATCCACGCAACAGCAGAGTTTCATTATGTTCATTTCTTTTGCCAAACAGTTTTCCAGCATCTCACCTGTGTTGCCTCCCCAAGATCTGTGGTAAACCCTCTGGATCTATCATTTTATTCCTCAGAGTGGCAGTGTGAGGCCTCAGGGGAAGACAACAGGTATATTCCAAGTAGGGGAAGTTTCTCGCAGTAAAACCATTTAAAGACCATCATCTTCGTTAAATCTCACAAGAAGCAAAGCTGTGAGCAGCCCTGGATACCTAGATTCATGGGATAAGATATATTCAAAGCGTAAAAGAATTAGTTTTTCACTCAGGGAATGATCTGCTGCTGCAGCTGTAGGTGTACCATGAAAATAACAGAAACTCTTTGTTTTATTTCCAAGCACTCCTAAGTTACAGTAAAAGTCTTTTTTTTTTTTTTTTTTTTTTGTGGCAACACTTGTTGTGATTTGTTTACTTTCAGGTAAGACACAAAAAAAAGGCTTAATTCAACTTCAATACTTACTGGCTATATTTTGTGGGTTACATGTCCTGCTTGGTAGTCTTGTGCCAAACCAGTGCTGAAGATCTGTGCCTCTTATAAATCAGGATCGTTGCAGACAGCAGGCAGGGCGGTGCTGGATTTTGGTTTCTTTGGCTAAGAATAGAACATCACACCATCCCAATTCCCTATTTGGCAGAAGAAACAGACTATATGACATCTGAGAAGTGATTAAAAGAAAGTCTCTTCATCACTGTGTCCTAAACTGTTCATGACCTGTATCATATATGTTTCATAACAGAAAAATGGTTAGTGGTAATGAATATTTCTTCTAGAAAAGGCTGTAAGATAAATGTGAAAATGCAGAAAAAAGACATTTTAACACCTATATCTGTTTAAAATTACAAAGAAAGCTACTTTGTATAAAGTTATGAAGGCACAATGAAGGACCAAAAAGCTACACAGTTAGACTTAAATATTAATAAATTCCTGGTTAGTCTGAATACTACCTTTTATGGCCTAATTGAACTGATAACTCCATGTTATAAATTTATCTTTATTTCTTTGTGCTATTTGGGTCGTGACACCCAGCTGCTGAAAAATCAACATTCGGTTCTTTGAAGCCCTCAGGATGTGTTGTATCAAAAATAGACAAACTATGTATTGAAAATAATTGCATGCACTTCCAAACTGTGAAAACCGTTACCGGTGACTGTTTCCCTTTTTTTGCCCCTGAAATCATGAAAAGAATTTTGTTTTCTTTCATAGGTCTATTTATCCATTTAAATTTTTTCTGTATTTCTTGATTTAAAAGGGTTTAAAACCTCTAATTTTGCACTTGTATAAAAACCATCCCAATTAGAAAAAAAAAAGAAAAAACACCTGGGAGCAGTATGATTTGATCTTTTAGGTATGACATGACAAGAATATATACATATGAAACTAATACAAACTTTGACAACAAATAAAAATAAAGACCAGCTTCGCTGTCTGATGTTGGGTAACATGAAACCAAACAAAAGATGATGTCCCAAAGATTTCTTAGGAAGTAATAAATGATGAGCATTAAGAATGAAGTGAAACTGAGTTCGTAGCTTGTAGATTCAGAGCGCCGCCTCGTGGTGAAAGTCTCTAACTGTGAAACCATGCAGCTCATCCTTTCCCAAGTTTTTGCCCAGGGTGGGAATATTTGATCAGAAATCACTCGCTGACGTTTTAAATTTACAATGTAAGGCTGAAATGTACAATTAAATTAAATTAAATTAAATTAAATTAAATTAAATATTTATTCGTTGTTAATTCTGTAGTTAAAGACAGTGATCTATTAGTTTTTCCAATAGTTTTTATTATCATTATAATTTTTTTTTTTCAAATGCCAACTATTACAACCTGATTTTTCTTTTGAGCATATTAACACTGTGTGGTAACACATGGATGACTTCAGTTTTCACCCGTGTGTAAAGTTTACTCAGCAAACGCCCCTTGTGTAACCAATCTTAACCATGGCAAGGAATGGGTTAAATTTTCTTTCTAGAAGTTTGACTTTAGGAAAGTAACTGGGTTGAATTCGATAAATGAACAGAAAAAAGACAGTTTCAGCCCTCCTCTCCCTTCCAGCTGTCAGCCCTCCTGAGAAGTGGCATGTCCTTGTAGTTGGAACTGAAAGCGCATCCTTTTTCATTTGCTTCTAAAAGCACATCCACGTTTGTCCGCGTGATTTAGGCATTCGTGATTGACAGTGAGGATTTCTTTTCTTTTTTCAGGTTTGTTGTCATGGCAAAATGGTTACTTATGTTTTTGTACTTTTTACAAGGAATATTTCCCCTCATCTTTGGGCAGCAGCGCACAGCTGGCCCCTGGCGACATCGCATTCAGTGGGAGAACAACGGACAGGTTTACAGCTTATTGAGCACTGGATCAGAGTACCAGGCCCCGGTTCAGTCCAGAAGCCAGTCGAGGATGAGCAGTAGGAGGGATGGCACCATTAGTCATATGCCGGGAGTGCTTGGAAGAGCCAGAGAAGCTGAGTCCAGTCACATTACAACGGATCAACGAGTAGAGCAACCATCCCTTGCAGCTGGACGCAATATTAGACAATATGTATCTGTTATTAATGGTGCGGCATCAGGTGCCAGGCAGCGGCCTGAAAGCCCTTATGGCACCGGAACTGCAGGCTATACACGCGCGCAGCGCTTTGGAGCTGAATATATCAACGCGTCTTCACCAGGGAGATCACCAAACTTTGTTATGAGGAGAGAAGGGGTGGATAATACTGCGCTTTACACCAGAGGAGGTGATCCAGGCCCCGGTGCGCAAAACCAGCAATTACGCGCAGCATTGCCTGTCTCCAGGCAACGGGCGCACACGGATCATTCCAACGCGGTGCATCCCTCAGGTCTGGAGAGTGAGTCGGAGTCTCCGGCACTGTTTCCCGCAGAAAGTGAGAATGTTTCAAACGAGGCCACTGCCAATGGAGATGGCATGGTTAACGACGACCCTCGAAACCCACTAAAAAACCACAGGAACTCGGTTTTCTACAACATGAATCCCACAAGAGGCAGGTCAGTGGCCCGCCCGCACCGTCTGCCTGGCACAGGGTACGGAACAAGATATTTCCAAAATGGTGAGTCACGTGTTGGCCTGTACTCCTAAACCAGTCTGACCAAATAAAAGAAGATCACAATAACAATAAACCAGCTACTTTGGATTAAGTTCATTTCGGAATTGTCATTTTCATCCGGAATTAGGTGTTTAAAAATGTAATTTTAAAACTTTTTGAAAAAGAATTTAACTTATATTCTGAATTCAGAGGGAATTAAAACCCTGCAAACGTGGATAGTGTGTTAAACCTGCCAAAAAAAAAACATTGTTGGAGTTTCCATATTAACACTCATACCACCGTAAAATTTATTCCTGAACATCTTCAAAATAATGAACCTTTTTCATGAAGCCAACAGAGCAGTTGGTGGTATCCAGTGATGAACTTACATATTTCAGCCAATTAGACTCCCCTCAGCAACCCTGCTATGGTGTTGACTGAAATCAACAAGTTGCTCTAAGAGTGGATATCTGGTTTGTCTTTCTGGGCTACTGTAGTAACATAAAGGGTACCACAAGGTGGACTGTGAGAGAGTGAGCCTCCACTAAGCTACTTGCTGAAATTCATTCATTCATTATCCTAACCGCTTAGTCCTATGAAGGGTCGAAGGAAAGCTGGAGCCTATCCCAGCAGGGCGAAAGGCGGCGTACACCCAGGACAGCTCGCCAGTCCATCACAGGGCTATTTGTAGAAATATGTAATCTAAATATAGAAAACACTAGCATTTTTTCCAATCTGGAAATAATTGACTACTGAGAATAAAAAGGCATCATTCATTCATTCATTCATTCATTCATTCATTCATTCAGAGCAAACTTAACTGTGCTCTGATGTTTAACTTGTAATAAGAGCCACGACAATGCACCTCTGTGGAAACAGAGATGAGATTGCATGAAGATTAGTGAACCAGTGAATATACATAATAAGATAAGTTTAATTAATATAATTTAATGAAAGTCAGCTCACTATGTGATTCTTTGACAGGTGGCACATCCATTTACATAAAAGAACATTTTAAATGTTACTTTTTTTTATGAAAACACAGAATGACACCTTCATACTTTAAAATTTCTTTATATCAGTCGACAAACACACAAACTTTCTTATATCAGTGTTAGAGAATGATTGCTACAATAAACTGTTCACAGAATGATATCCTTGAAGTTCTCAAAAAAAAAAAAAAAACCTCGATTGTCCCTTAAATCCCCTCCTCCAGGACTACCAGACCTTGTGCCAGACCCATATGCCATCCAAGCAGGTGCTTACATCCAACGCATGCAGATGTATGCGCTCCGCTGTGCAGCTGAGGAGAACTGTCTGGCCAGGTAATCTGTGGTGCCAAAAGGGATTCAGGTGTTTTGTATGTGTATAGTAGCAAAAAGACTGTGATCCAGACATAGAAGTATTTATAAAGACTATTTTCTTGCCAGTTCCTCATTGATGGTTAATTTTAGACCCTCTTGGTTTTAAACTGTTTTGAGATTGCACTCAGAAATGTCAGCAGAAGTTGTCAATATGTTAGGATAACTATTGTGTTACTGTTTTACCATGGCATGGAGAAGTGATCCGCCAACGTAATGTCCTGCCAAGACATAAATGTTCTGGGTTGGTTTTCCCAAAAGCATTATGTTCAGTAGAACAAAACATCTGCGCTCTGTTACTTTTAAGAAAACTAGACTTGGGAGCTGAGCCAGTGGCACTTTCCAGTGCAGCTTATCCCTGTTTCCCCTGTGATCCATCCAAGGTCGGCTTATGCACCCACAGTGCGAGACATCGACTTCAGAGTCCTGCTGCGATTTCCACAGAAAGTGAAGAACCAAGGAACTGCTGACTTCCTCCCGTTCAAGCCCAGATATCAGTGGGACTGGCACAGCTGTCACCAGTGAGTTAACTCGGTCTAAAATTGACAAGAAAATAACTTCACATTTTTCAAACTGTGAGTGCAAATCTGAGTGCGGCTCCACTCAGATCTGAAAAGAGCGAACAACACCTTCAGACCATGAAAATTCATTCATAACAATACAACTGTGGCCCTAAAGGCATTGTTGAACTCAGAAATAATTAATAAATAAAGTTATATTCTCTTCTTTTCCATATATTTTCTATCATCAGGCACTACCACAGTATGGATGCCTTCAGTAACTACGACCTGCTGGACATCGTCACTGGTCGGAAAGTTGCTGAGGGACATAAGGCCAGTTTCTGTCTAGAGGATACAGGCTGTGACCCTGGATTCAGGCGGCGCTACGCTTGTACATCCCATACACAGGTGACAACAAAAACAAATTGTGTGTGTACTGTTCTGGTCTTTATACCCAGAGGAAAAGCTTGACACTATGTATTCAGTTGAAGTGATCAAAAATCAGCATCTGGTTCTGGATGTTATTTCTCTGCAGATTCTGTCCATCCTTAAAAAAGAAAACATTGTGGTCTGTTTGCTGTTAATATTTTTGCTCATGTTCTTGTTTGCTTTCTTTTTGGATTCAGCAGGCTTTACTGTGTCTCAGATGTTTTTCCAGACATTATGGATTTAAATGGTCTTTTCATAATCCCATCTTTTGATACTGTCTGCCATCAGTACAGAACCAGTCAAGAGACAAACCAACACTCTTTTAGATTATCAAGTTTTTGATTAAGTAGTAGTATATCAGCTAAGAAATAAAGATAAGATGCCCTGCAGTCAGTTCTGGAATGCATAGGAACTTTAATGTCCTCTCGAAATGTTTTGTTTTTCTTTTTAGTAATGTTTTTGTCGTTTAAACTCTGGTTTAAGAAGAAAAACAACGTCCTGAGGACACATCAGTATTTATTGGATCTGTTGTCTGGACTCTTTGATTCAGGCTTTGTGCCACTTAGTATTGGTATCATATAACAACTCTGCTTCCAAGAACTGTTTGTATAACTTCAAATCAAATCTGCTTCATTTGTTGTACTTGCAGGAAAATACTAGTCAGAAGTCATGAGTCATCATGTTAAAGAGCACTGTGTGGGTTGGGATGTGTTTTCAGGGACTGAGCCCAGGATGCCATGACACCTATGCTGCCAACATCGACTGTCAGTGGATTGACATCACTAATGTGCCTCCAGGAAATTATATCTTGAAGGTAACAGGAGCCAAATAATTTCTGTTTTACCTGCTCAATAAAGGACCTACAAAAAAAAAAAAAAAGCTTGTGTGCAGAGCCAATAAGATTTTGTTTTTGTTTTTTCAGGTTACAGTCAATCCAAATTTCCACATCCTGGAGTTAGACTTTACCAACAACATTGTGAGATGTGATATAATATACACAGGAATCTACGTTCAGACACGCAACTGTCGAGTAACAAGGTGAGTTTCTGTGCAAAAAAGTTTCAGGATCTACTTCATTTTCATTTTAACTACAGTGTATGGTAGCTGAATTTACTGTATCTAACTTTGATTAATGAAAAATGAAAATGCAATAATTCTACTGTTCCATTTACTGTGGGATGAAAAAGTGAAATGTTTAGTAAACAAAAAGAAAAAATGTCATTTTAGCTCCTGAATCAGCCTTATGTTATTTTTTGTTCTTGTAATAGCAATGTAAAATGTAAAAAAAAAAAAAAAAAAAAAAAATTAGCCTGATAACAGCATACAAATGCAAGATGGAGTGTATATTATGTAAATGTATGTGTTTTTATACCTTTTTTTTTTTTTTTTTTGCATTTTTAGGGGTTGAAATCTTCATTTCCTGTACCATCTGCAAGAGTATTACAGCAAACGTTCTCCACCTGCACGGATATGAAAACACAAACAAAGAGTGAAGTAGTTTATGTTTGCAGTACAAGTGTGTTTTTCTGCTATTAAGGTTCAAGTCACATTTACTGGTAATAAATGCAAATTTGGTGTAAAACAACTTTGTAAATGAAATGAGTAATTACTTTAATAACTTGATTATGTATTTCTGCAAATGTGCTATGATTAATTACAAATTATTAGCAAATATGAATATCGTCACTGTTGTTGCTTTGGTGTTGGCTTAAGATGTGTGAAATGTTGCCATTGTCCCGCTCTGTGTCCCTGTTATGTGCTCTCCATTCGTGTTACAGTTTTATTTAAAGGATATTCTATATTTTTATTGTTGTCAACAAATCTCATGAAAACATTAAACAAAAGGTTGTTTTTCTCTGATTATATCCACTACGGTGTGGTTCCTAAAGGGTGAAGCTGTCATGAAAGATTTTTGCATCATCAGCATAAATCTAGACGCACCATCATCAGTGGGACATTGTGCAGTCTGAACGCATCATTAGTAAAAATTCAGTGCATTCCTACCAGATTATAAGTATAAGACATTCTTCCTCTCAAAATAGGCACCATGGGATGTTTGTCTACGCATGCATGAAGAAACAACATTATTCGTTCATTCATCCATCCATCCATTCATTCATTATCCGAACCGCCTAATCTGATGAAGGGTCATGGGGAAGCTGGAGACAATCCCAGTAGTCTTTGAGCGAAAGGCGGGGTACATCCTGGATGGCTCACCAGTCCATCGCAGGATAATAACATTAATCATATTCAAATCATTTCCAGTTTTAGTGGCAACGAGAGCAGCTGCATGAAATGCGAAACAAAACATGTTCATGTTTTCGTCCTAGAACACCGAAACCGTGTGCAGTAGATCAGTAAAATGTTTAATTTACAAAATGTAGAAAAATTTTACTTCATATTAGGCTGAGACATGGTGAGATTCTGCTATCATACCTCAGATAACACTGTGATAATGTCAACACTATACCCTTAAACCTGACAGGAACACAACTACATCTTTCCATCAGTGCGTGTAGTTTTATGATTAAAGGTTTGGTTTATAAAAGACAGCTTGGATATAGGTGTAACCACTGGTAGATAATTACTGAGAGCAACGCGTTCACACAGGCACACACATGAAGGTATCACTGCATGCAGACAGGTGGCATCATGTTGCTCATAAATGTCCTACATTTCATTAACAACAATAAATTAAAGAAGAGCAATTTATCCGAAACAAAAACTTAATTTTTTTTCCCTTAGATGGCTGCTCTTTATCCTTCCATAGCTTATAGCTTGAACCAGAGGTGATGAAGGGCTGTTCTAACTTTTTGTTGCGTTTCCATCTAATTTAACCAACATATTGTCCAACAAGGTGATGGAGATGTTGTGGGGAAAAAAACATGCATTTTAGCTCCAACAATGGATATTTACTTATCCTGATGAAGTCATTTTGATTTCCAACCCTTTCCAAGTAATGTTACCCAAAATCCCAAATCCAAATCCGTTTTTTTGTGAAATATGTCATTGACTTAACATGACATTGATCTGGCACATACATTTTTTGTATCTGGGTGTCGAACTGCTGCCTGTGGATAAAAGCATTCCTTTTAGGAGGTCTTTGAGGCTTGTTAAGGGGAAATCATAGGAATTCATTCTGATTAGGTAACATTGAAGGTAGTAATTTTTTGTCTGATCCCTGCAGGGGGCAGTAGCTAGGAAGATGCCCGAAAGCAGGGGTGCCCGGGTTTTTGTCTTTGAGATCTACCATCCAGCAACTTTCAGATGCGAACCTTGTCCAACACGCCTGACTCAAATGAATGTCTCATTACCATGCATCTGCAGAGCTGAATGACGTGCAGAGGAGGGAATTCAGCTATGTGCTTCAGGTGTGTTGGAGAAGGGATGCATCTAAAAGTTGTAAGATGGTAGATCTCGAGGACTTGGGCACCTCTGCCCTAAAGGGTCATATTTACTGTAAGGTTAAAACAATTTTTTCTAATGTTTGGTTATTTCATGCACTGTAAGTTTAACAGACTTATTCATTTGCATTATTTGTAGTTTACTTACATTATTCTGGTTTCACTCTTAACCTGGGGATAGCAAAGTTATTTTAAATTAACAAATAAAAAAGAAAGCTAAATGTTTATTTACTTATGTTTCTATCATGTTAAACAAAGGTACAAAAGTGTGGAAAAACTGCAATATTCCATCACGAAATATTTTAAAACTGTAGCTTTCTTACCTTCACCCCAGTTAAAATAGTACAAAATTGAGATTTCATGATTATTACCTTTTTTTTTTCTTTTTTTTTTATCATTTAACGGCATTGTTTTTGTTTTTGTTTCTTTTCTTTTCTTTTTTTTAATTCATGACATCTTGACAATTTAAGCACACTTGGCATGCTGGCCCCAAGCACCCACATAGTTCACTTATGCTTTGGTTTGTCTCTGGGAAGATCTTTTACTTTAAACAGTTTTACACTGTAAATGTTGCAGGTGAGTGTATACAGCAGGAGGATGGTTTATGTGGAACCAACAACAAAGCATGAAAAAATATATTGAAGAGATGAAGCATAAAATATTTTTATAAGTTGGGTGCAGACAGGTTCGCATAAGAACTCAGAACATATATTTTTGTAGAATTCATTTCAATGTTTTTTTTTTATGAGATTGTTTACAATGACAGAATACAGAAGATTACATGTTTCAGCCTGCAGACTCTTGGTAATTTGTGAAACTTCAGTCTCATTTATGAACATTTGTTTGTGTTATTGGGTGAAATGACAATTAATGTTAAAAAAAAAAAAAAAAAAACATCTCTCATCACATTCTGGGGAGTACATGAAATTAAAGGCTATACATTATTTTTTACTTTAATGGATTTTATGAAACGCTATAGCTTAAACTTTTGCTGTTTTTATCCAAATATTTTTTGTTTGCATGCTTGAATTTTATTACAAAAAATGTGTCACACCCCACTGCAAGATAAAAAAAAATTGTTATTTTGTCCCTCTGCTGATGAATGGAGGAGCCTAGGTTTGAGGGATGTGATTGAGCAGTTTGTGGCCTCAGAAACAAACAGGCCTGCAGGGTAGATCTGGTGGCATGTTTGCTGACAGACCCCTGTGAAGACACAACCTGCAGGATCTTGTACATCCCTGCCACATCTACTAAAACATGTCCAGAAAGCAATGAATGGAAGCCTTTTCCTACTGTGTTCATTGCTGCATGTTGAAAATAGGTTTTGTCAGCTGCTGTAAGAGACTCAGAATTCATCACATCTTGTCTTGATCCACTCTCACCAGGGATCCTCCCAGACACAGTCCTTTTAATAGCACTGGGATGTTTATCTGCTCAAGAGAATTAATGACACTGATGAAGACTATATCTCTCACAAAAGCAGTTTTACCAAGAGCAAATGTGTTTCTGCTACAAGCATTAGATAGTTTTAAATACCAAATGAACGGCAAGGGATATATAAACTAGGGTGAATCATATACATTCAGTCGTGCTTTGTCTGATCCAAAGATTACCCTTGAAAAGAATCACTGTTTAAGACAAGTCCTATACTGTATAAGGTGAAGTGGTTTTGAATGATGTACTGGAAAACATGTTCCAGACAATGTATGCACTGTTAAATGCACAGATGGTGGGTATTTATAACAACACCGAGTTCAGCCTCAGCTTAAGAAACCAGTGAACCGAGTAGATTAAGTACAAATGAAATGGTTTGGGCGTTGCTAAGGTGCTTCTCTGCCAGGATAGATTGTGTATGTTTTTGAATATGTCTGGAAAATTCCACTTACTTCCACTTAGCTGACTTGATTTCTGTCTGTCTTGGAGGTCCTGAAATGCATTTTACAGCCAATGGCTCTTTGCAAAGAACTTCTCTACTGTAGGTTTAGTCTTGTTCTACTGTCGCACAAAATTATCATGCTAGGAGCTCTGCAAGTACATGTGTTACAGCCTGAATCATAGATACTCTATCGTCAACCTTAGTTTAAGTTTAACAATCGTGTCAGATTGGAGAAACTGCATTTCTAAGCTGAAGATGACAATAAAGGTTGTAGTTGTTATGAGCTGTCAAAATTAATCTCCAGCAGGAGCGTCTATAATTTTATTGCTAGAAAATCAATAGGAGTCGTCATCATGTAATGTTACAAGAGAAAAAATTTCTGGTATCCATGATTTTTGTCATAAAATATTTAAATTTTTTCACTACTCCATCAATTATAATTTGAAATATTTCACCAGATGAGAATCAAAACATGGTTTAAGGTGCAATACCTGTCAAGATACTAGAAAATGTCAACTCATGGTGGATGCAGAAGGGAAACAAAACAAAAATGTTTTGTTTTGTTTTGTTTTTTGTCCTTTATTATCATTTCCCATAAGTTATAAATCCAACATCACAGATGTATTAGTTATAGTTATAGTTATAGTTATAGCTATAGTTATAGTTATTATAGTTTTTAGAAAGTGTATCAAGTGTCGCAGTTTATAACTTTCAGTCAGATCACTGGTGATTGGACATTGACAATTTAACCGAGTTAGATTTTACCAGTGTCTTTATGCTCGTAACCCCTTTTGGATGTGTCCGTGATCAACCTACTGTATCTTTGTGTGGTAAATTAGATTCTGGGACAAGCCAGTAGTGAACAGTCACATAAAAAATTACTTTTTTTAGAGATTAATTTTGTTGCAATGATGAAACTTGATCCTATGAACTGGCTTGATGATAATCAGCTGTTTGACTTCAGAGACGATACCCAATATTGTAGGGATTCAAGTGTGCAGCAAACATCTAGATTATGATAGTTTTAGGGCAATCCATCTTAATAAAGCTACACTTTAATATGTAGCTGAGATCATTTTTGAAACTTTATTTCTCCCACTGCGCTCCTCTTTTCCTCTCACGAGTGTTTACCGCGATAAAAACCCAAGTCTATTCAAACATGACGGGTCTGTCCTCCTCAGACTGCAAATGAAACCTTTGTCCTTCTGCATATTTATATGCAAATATCATTTGACTGTGATAAGTTTGCTGGCTGAAATGAGCAAAGTGTCACATATCATAGAAGTTACCCAACATATGAATAAATGCCAGATTACTGAATTGCAAAGTCGAATAAAGTTAATTTAAAATTTGTGTTCTGATGCAGAAAAAATGCTTGTTTGCTGTTTCTAAGACTTATTCCGTTTTTACATTTGTTAAAGGGCATATGATGCCACTGGCTGATGACTAAGATTAAACATATTGCACCAAATATAGTTTGAAAAGAAAAATAAATCAGGCTGTATTGTCTTTCCCTCTTTAGAACAACGGGTCATTCTATAGATGTCATGTTGTGGAGAAGAAATTAACTGTTTGCTCAGCTGCTGAGCCTCACACATCTGGATAGCCTCTCGTTAGTGTTACACAATCCCAAAAAAACTCTCACAAAGCCAAAGAAAAAAAAAAAAAAACACTAATACACGCATTCAGGCCTTTAGAACGCTTAATAGGACATACAGGTAGGTAAGGTGTGTAAGGAGCAGGTTCTGGCATGTCCCTGCAGCCTCCACTGAACATAATATAGCAAGGGGATACATATTCCGGGTCCAGCTGCACGTAGGTGGGCACTGTTTGGGAAAGGTTACTAAGGGCAGGTTGTATTTCCACAACGCAGGCCCACGTGAGAGCCGGCAGGGACGTAACAGTCGAACGTGCTCGGCCGAAAGAGAGCATCTTGGCAAGTTGGTTTAAGCACAGAGCAGAGAAATTCCTCAGCACCGCTGTCATCCTGCTGACATTAAGAGCAGGGTTGGGGTCAGCTGAAGACCAGCGAGGCAGTGTAGGGCAGGCTCTTTGGGTTACTTCTTTACTCGAGGTTACTTACACAACCAGCAGGTACACTGTCATAAACGAGACCGGTGAATACTACAGTATATCAAGCTCAGAGACAAAACATTGGAGTCATCTTTGAGTGGGCCTGATGATGAATTCTGTTTCCCCTTCAAGCTGGGTGGTATTGTAACTTGGGTGGTATTTGGAGGCAGGCTTACAGGATTTACAGTTGTTGATCCAAATGCTGTCTCTCGGCATTTCATCTCTTTCTTCAAGCACATGTATTATTCTTTTCCTGAAGCAATCTTTCAGGGCACTTTCTTCTTGTCATGATTGCAAGAACAAAAAGGTGAAAAACACATGTTTCATGTACAAACAAAAAATTTATTTTATAAGATCCGGGCCCTCCTATTACAATGTCTGTAGTACTAAATCAGCTGAATAAAAGTCTAACATAAGACATATTCTCTTTTTATTTTCTTTATTATTGTGCTTTTAACAAAGACATCAGTTTAAAACTAAGAAGCACCTTATAGTTAACCTGAATATAGCATTCTTTAATTTGAGACCATACTTCCCAGCATGCTCTGTGCTCAAAGAGTTAATGAAATCACTTACTTCTATTTGATATAAGGGACTTTGTAGAAGATCTTGTTTTTTAACTTGACATTTTTCATGTTTCAACTTTCAACCGTAATTTTCCTCAGAAGCTTCATCTGACAGGTGTGACTTGTTGTTTACTAGCCATTATTGCTTGGCAAGAAAATTTTGTGCTCAAACCTAAACCTAAATGTAAAACCTAAGCCTAAACCTAAATCTAAACCTAAGCCTTTACCTAAACCAAAACCAAAACCTAAACCTAAAGACTCCCAGAAATTGCAAAGCTTAAAGCAAATGTTAAATTAAATGTAATATGTAGTAACTTGCAACTGCTGTTCTATTTTACTTATTGCTTTAAAAATTTACAATTTTTTTCTTTTTGTTTTGCATTTTCAAATCTGTGTTTTTTCCCCCAAAGATATGATCGTAATCTGCACAACCCTCAAAAACCTTTGCATATGTATACCTTTTCACTGTTGAAGGTATAAACAGGTTGAAGCTCACCAACGCTTATAATGAAAGTACCTAAACACAAGGTGACATGGTCTCTTTGTGCATCCCAGTTGGTTTTTGTCTCTTTTCCTGTTCCTCATGTCATGTTTCTTCTTCTTTCTTCTTTCTTTTTCTTCTTCTTCTTCTTATTATCATCATCATCATCATCATCATCATTAGGGGGAAGGCTGTAAAATTCTAATTCATAAACCCTAAAACATCAAAATTAGGGCTGTGGTTAGCACTGTGGCCTCACAGCAAGAAGGTTGCTGGTTTGATCCTTAGCTGGGGCAAGGTTTGGTCAGTGGCCTTTCTGTGTGGAGTTTGCATGTTCTCCACATGTATGAGTGGGTTCTCTTTGGGTACTCCAGCTTCCTCCCGCCATCCAAAGACATGCATGTTAGGATAATTGGTTACTCTAAATTGCCCATAGGAGTGAGTGGTTGTTCGTCTCTCTGTGTGGCCTTGCGATGGACTGGCAAGCTGTCCAGGGTGTACCCTGCCCTTCGCCCAAAGCCAGCTGGGATAGGCTCCAGCTTCCCCGCGACCCTGAATTGGATTAAGCGGTTTAGAAAATGAATGAATAAAACATCAAAATTAGCAATGTTCTTTTTTAAAATGGACAAATACAAACAATTCCTAACTAAAGAAGAAATGAGAGAATCTGTGCTTTAAAGCTGAGTTTTAGCAGGTCCTACAAGCTCCTGTCTCCACGTGTGATGTTCAGACAGGCTGAAATAATGCTATTTTTATTTAGTATCAACAATTTCCTCATTTAAAGGTTATGTGTCTGAGTTTTAGGAGATATATTTACATCTACATCTTGTAGCTGTCTCTGAAACAAAGACTACATTTGTTGTATCTTTCCATCTAGAGCTAGGAAACAATACTCAACCAGACAAAGGACTGAAAAACTTTGAGCTTTGTCCAATGTTCAACAGTACCCTATTCACATATTGTGTTTGGTTGGATGAGACAAAATGATGGCGTTATTAAGTGTTGTTCTTGGTGTGAATCTCTGTCTGACATTCCCTGCTCACTCCTGTGTTTGCAAAAAAGCCACAGCTAACATCTCAGCCGGTGTGCCTTCTGTCTGACAAGATTCATGGACACAGTGCACAGAAAGGCTCAGACTTGGACAGCAGGCTGAGACATGACCTTTCACTAAGCCCACCGGGCTTTAGGTGTTGCAAGCATTATCTGAAATCTAAGCTTGTAGACTTGTCTGATTACAACTTGGTGTTAGAGTAAATTCCACATATCTTAACCTCAGGTGTTCGTTTTAAATGTTAGCCAGCAAGATTGTTTCATGGAAAACATTCTTTAAAATGAAACATTTACATTACAATTATAAACCTTTCCAATGACTGACAGTGTGATTGTTTTTAAGTTCACAACTATAAATAGTATTTATTGCTTAAATTGATTGTTTGCAAATAAAAATCAGCACCTTAGACTTTCCATGTCATGTTGGACCAGTGCAAAAAGCCACTGTGCTGTCCTTTTTTTCTCCTTTTTTCTCCATTTAAGCCACTGTTTGATCAAAACAGTGGCCTACAAAAACTGGTCAAAATTGAGGTTTATTTGGGAAGTTTGTTATAATCCTGTGACTCCTAATGGCTCATTTTATGTGCATCCAGGCGTGCATACTTTAACATTTAAGAAAATATGTAAAAAAAAAAATTTTTTTTAAAATAGATGAAATAACATTATAAATAAACTAAAGAAGTTTCCTGCTTTGAAGTCCAGAAGAGCCTTTTTCATTTTGCATGTTGACAAGTAATGATGGTGTTTTGCACAAGACCTCACTCATCTATCTGATGTAGGTTATCATCGTTTCATAACTTTGACTCTCAGTTGGATCCATAACACAATTACTCAGATGGACAGTTAATAATAAAGTGGCTGGGGCAGTAAACAGTTTGTGTGTGTCAACCTTCATTTGTCACCGTGCCTCTGAGGCCAGAAGGAAAAGCAGAAAGGGAAGGATGGTCTGTAAGGAAGACAGATAGAGGTGCTTCTTCTTCAAGGCAGGGTGTGCGCTCCGTTAGCTGCGAGAGCTTGTGAGAAGAGAGTGGTGAAATTCTCAGACAAGATTTAAATAAACAGAGAGACAGACGCTGGCCTGGCTGGCCACAGCAGTCCTAAAAGACCACACACTGCCACCTCTAGATCAGCTGAAGGAGATTTAAAACAATTTCCTCAGCCTCTCTCACTTTAAAGAACATATAAATCATTAACAGAGACATATTTGATAAAATGCTGGTGTCATTTCTTTATTTTAAATTCAAATGCAGAACATTCAGAAATCAATGAAGCATCTCTAAAATTATGTAACCAAGATGTCAGATTGATTTGTATGAGAAAGTGCTGGAGAGTTTGATGTATTGCAGTTCAGTCTCTGTTCTGCCTGAGCAACTTTGCTGACTGATGATTTTTTTTATGTTCTATCACTACACCCTGAAAAAGCATGTAGTCGACAGGAAAAAGAGTCTGATATTGCATGTCTTTACATTAACATGGCATAAATACTAATATAGCACACAACAGATCATATCTACATTGTAAATCTCCAAAAATAGATATAATTTGGAATGAAAAATAGGAAAAATAACTTAAATAATCATGAAAATACACATTTATGTTTCAGATGGGTGGATTTCATGTAACAGCTGTCAATTTTTTTCCTGACATCATCAGTCACATAGCCTCAGCTTAAATTCAAAGAAGTTTGACTGTCAGTCCTCCACACGTCTGTGCTCACATGACACACAGTTGCAGGTCAACTCATGGGGGAGTTTTCCCTTTGGAAATATCCCCACCTTCAGGCCGTGCTCTGTTTCCACCAGCTGACAGCTTGTCTCAGTGGCATCCGTTCCTGCTGGAAACATCACATCAGAGAGAACACAAGGGAGAAAACATGTTTTCAATTCAGAACTCAACAGCACCTTAGAAAACTCCAACCTATTCCTCCCTAATCAAACACTGAACACACAAACTGTGCTTGTTTTCAAGGATTTTGCTCTGCACAGTTCTGAAAAATGAGGCATTGTATGTCCTTGAGTCACATTGCCTGACTTGTGAGTCAGCATTCTCAATAAGGTCTTTTAAAACTTGTGTCAAAAGGTTTGTGTGTTTGCTCTTTCCATCTTTTGTTACCTTCCTAGTGTGGACATGTTTTCAAAGTGGGAGCGTTTATAGAAGATTTTTCACTGCAAGTAAAATATATTTCTAGTTTTGGTTGAAGCAAAATAAATGTCCAATAAATCACTTTTTATTGCCCCCAGGAAAGTTGCAATAGGGTACAAAACATATAGCTGATGATGAATTCAAAGTAATGTTGGATTGTTTTCATTTATTAGTTATCTAGTTATCTATTTAGCACCATGCATCATTCTGAACAATTAAAGCTTTGTTAAATACAGAACACCTCAAGATATTGTATTTTTTAACTCCACAATTACTGTTGCCAAAAGTTTTAAAAAGTGTATCATTGAATCCATTGCCATTTTGAAGAAGACAAAAAATGAAAAAGCTACCAGGAAAATATATTCAGTCTTGGCTTCATCAATCATCTCTTCCAGCAAAGCATGGCAGCTTAATTTCAGAAGTGGAAATGCCAAAAATTGAACAAAGTTTCCCTTTTAATGTTTGCTCTCTATTTTATATTAACTTGATGCAGATGAAAATCAAAATGAATTGTTTTATTTTGATTAAACATACTGGGACAAAGATGTAAAGCAAGAGAACTGACTGAACATTTTAACCCCAACATGACTGAGCGGGAATAGTAACATCATCTCGTAAGTGTAGCCAGTTAGCAAGTTATTGCATGGTTGCTGTTAGGTTGTATTGTGACAGATCCAATACCCCACTCATAATCACCACTCACAACAATGAATGCTGTTTCTCTCTCTCTCTCTCTCTCTCTCTCTCTCTCTCTCTCTCTCTCTCTCTCTCTCTCTCTCTCCCTCTCTCTCTCTCTCTCTCTCTTTCTTTCTCTCTGACCCTAATCTGACACAGATTCTTTTGAATAGACGGAAACCAGCATACAAGTACGATTCAGAATGTTTTATGTTGTCAAGGTTCCTGTAAACTGATAATTTGTGTTGTATAATTCATATTTCATATGTACATCACCAGCATCAATATCTAAATACCATCTGTGGATTAAAACAACCTTTAATAAACATGATTAAACCACAAACTAAGTGGTTATCTGAGTCACAGGATGGTAATTTCATACATCTCCAACTTAAAGTGAAAACTGTCAACTTTGAAGTAAACTTCCAATTTGTTGTTTGTTATTGATGGTTTTTCTGTTTTTCTTCTTATATGTGACCCTAATGATTTCTGCTTTTTGTTTTTTTCTTAAACTGGCTGAAGGATGTTTTTTTGAAAAGTTTTCTTTACCGGCGCATGAGCTTAATGTTTGGTTTTTCTGTCTTGGTTTTGATTGCACAGGCGTTACAGTTGCTTTTTTATCATTTGCGTGTGTGTGTGTGTGTGTGTGTGTGTGTGTGTGTCATTCTTCTCATTTCCTCTCAATCAACCTCTTTTAAGTTCAGTATTAACATCTAATTTTGTGGTAACCAAATTAAAAAAATTAAAAGTCTAAGCTTTATTCTCTTTAAATCCATTAAGCTCCCCCTTGGTTAAATAAAATAGCTGGAAACAGCAGAGCAGCCAGATCAATCTGCTTGCTATGATGCTGCACAGGACAAGTTTTAAAAGTAGAAAATGATTAAACGCTTGTTTACATCTAAATTAGGAATTTAATATGGTTATCTGTTTTCATTTTTCCTTCCTTTTGATGCACCTTACAGTTCCACTGGACTGGTAACAGCATTCAAAGATATCGATGGGATTTTTTTTTTAAACCAATAAACATAACGGTGAGGGACATCTCTCTGCAAGTAGCTTGGTTGCTAAGCAATGTCTTGTGCTGACCATTTCAACACTGAACCTGCTCTGAGTGACTAAGTTATATGATTCAAACCTTTAAAATACCAACAACATGGTAGCTTTCATGAACTTGAAAGGCCAGTCATGAGGAGAGGATGCCACACGTAGAACCTCCCCTCATTCAGATGATTAAAAATCTCACTTACATCCCCTTTGTCGAGCCGTTTTGTCTGCCTGCAAGTCTCAACCTGAAGCAGCAACCTTGAAAGCGTTTGTCTCCCTGCAGCATTATGTGAAGGTCTGCTTCTCTGAGCAGCAGTGCTTCTGTTTATAGAGACGTCACAGATATACCAAGAGTTTCTCTCACTCAGTTTTCGGCACACGGCTGAGGGGGTTTTATGATTAAAACCAGGCTGCACTTACCCAACTCAAAGAGGCCAGAAAAATAGATTGCAGTTACGCATAGTCTGCACAAGAGGGAAGTACAGAAACATGCACATCTGTCTCTGCAGCATCTGTAAAGGTGGACTTGTCAGAGGAGTGCTTAACTATATTGCATATACTGTTTAATTTTCCACCAAACAAGGCTTTTTTTTTTTTCTTTCCAGATGCCAGCTTATTATTTAGTCTACATTTTGTTTACAGCCAGTAATGATATATCTGATTGTGGCATGTGAAGAAAAGCTTAGTTCCTCCTCATCAGCTCCTACCAGTAAATTACATCAATTCTGAGTCAGGGCTATGATCATCCTGTAAATCTGATGACGCCTCTTTTGTGTCACATGATAGTAGCCAAGGAGCTGGGAAGTCTTCCTTTTCCAAAAACAACTGAACTCCTGCCAAGTCTTAGTTCCATCGAAGTTATGACTAAGTTACACTGCTAAAAAAAAAAGCCTTTTTTCAAGAATTTAATGTGCTTTCTGCTGTGAGATTTCACAGATTGAAGTAATTATAAAAGAGCTTAAATTCTGAGGCTTTCTTAGAACTTTTCAAAGCTGTGTTTTGAAATAAGTAATAACTAGCAGCATCTTATATTTTTCAACGTCAAAAATTCCTGAAATCTTACATCAGTCAGTGCAAATGTTTCACTCTGATGGCTGATTATAACCATATGTGAAGCATAATAGAGAAATAATTTCTTTCTCCACATGCCAAGACAGACACATTTTGCAGTGTGTAATCATGTGATATCAACAAAAGCAGACATTTTGCACCCTCCCCCTCTACTGCCGCCCACACACAGACACTGCACACCAACACACACACACACATACATCAAACACATCTTCTTGTAACAAAGAGGAACACTGCAATTCATTTACTGACTTTGAACTCTGCTCTGCCAGTAAACAGAGTGAACGTCATCAGCTGCAAGTACTAACAGAAAAATCAACACTGTAAAAGAAGAGGAGAAAAACTTACCGGTAGCCACCCCCCTGCCCGGTCCCTCCCTGACCTCTGATCACTGCAGCAGGGCTTCATGTTTCAGGCCCCTTATGGCACAGAGGCAGAACAACCCCCCTCCTTTACACCATGCTGGTGTTCTGACGTCCTCTCACAGGGTAGGAAGGGGTCTTCACAGGCTTGGGCGGTGGGTATGGTCCCTTCCCACACCGGCCATTTTGGGGGTAAGGTGGAGGCTTTAGGGTTCTCGGGTTGGAGGTGCTGTTCCTTACGATGACTTTAGGGTGTAGGGTTTGTCGGTTGTGTTCTGGACATGTTTTACCAGTGTGGTTGGAGTCTCTCGTGGGGCACAGATGGGGCAGATGGCCATTCACACCTGGCTTTTGGGGTTTAGCATCTTTATGGAGACTGGGTGGGGTGAAGCGGCTAGTTTTAACAACTGAAGCCATGTGGACAGGGGAGGGAGAGTTAGTTCTGAGAATGACTCTGTCTTCATCAACATGCTGAGATGCCTGAATGGAAACAGGCTTGTGATTTGGCAGATGGGATACCCTGAAATCTCCTGAATGAATTGAGTCATGAAGGTTATTGGATGGCCCCTGAGTGATGCAAGCCTCCTCATTCAGATCGATGTTGGCTGTGAGACGATCGATCTGCTCAACCACCTGAGTGATAAGACAAAAGGTGGATAGTACCAAACTTTCTACTTCATTGTCTCCACATGTCATAAACATAACATTTCCCATGTAACAACACATCCATCTATCAACCCCTTTTTTAAACCTGCTGAAGGTGTTTCAGAGCTGCAGGGAAAGAAGCTATCCCTACTGCTGTCAGGTGAATGTTAGGATACATCCTGGACAAGTTACGTAAATTAGATGAACAACAGATAAACCTTCTGGGAGACATTTTTTGTTCCTTTTCGAGATTTAGAGGATTTATTCAACCAACGTTACAGAATATTTCATTATTGAGGAAAGTTTTCAACCCAAACCCTTTGCATAAAGATGCAGATATCCCCTCTGCATCTTTATCCAGCACCCTGGCTGGAAACAACTATACTAAACTTCCAACAGTAGCTTCAGCTTGTTTGCTAAGTAAAACTTATTAAATACACATCTCTTTCGTTAAGTGGCATACATCAGTGCTCGAACTTAAAAATGTGGCATTAGTGCATCAGTTTTTCCTGCATCTCCTTTGTCTCCAAATGCCTTAATTCACAATCATCGAGATGTTTTATTCATTACAATACAACACCAGGCTTTACTTGGACGCGTTCAGCTGTGAATCAATGCTCATTTCCAGCTGCATGCAAAATGGATAATGTAAGAGCGAGGCATAATTTAGTAACCGTCTAATGCCAGGCTTTGTAATGTGCTGGCCGGAACGCTGCCAGTTATGGCAGCACTCTGCTAAAGGTCAGCCCACATCGTTCTCAGTCATTGCATCGGTAAGAGATGATGGCTGAGTCACAAACAATGCAGTCACCCTGTGTACACACACTGACACACACATGCCCTTGTGAGTATGCGCAACCTGTGTCAAACTGCTCTGCACTCTGGCTCATTTTGTCAGCTTCTGAGCTTCGTGATAATCATAACAAATGCCACAGTATCCAGGGGAGAACTGTTAAAGGCTGGGACAGCTGCAGCCGACCCAGACTTTCATGGTCAGACACGTGATTTACGTGTAAGGATTAAACATGTTTAATTATAGACCCTCCTACCTCTTTCATCTCAACGTGTACTTGCTTCAGGCCCCCCAACACGTCCTCCAGATCTGTCACCACTTGCCGGATTTGATCCCTCACTGAGTCCTGGCTCCTCCTCTGCTTTGTCACCTCCGAACCCTGGCACTGGCATTCATTGTTTATTGTCAGTTTGGAGTTTTCTGAACAGGTGATGCTGGAGGCAGGGATGCAAGACCCCTTCCTTCTACTTTGGCTCAAGTGCTTTTGTGGGACTTCAGTGGAGAAGAAACCTTTTTGAGGGTCATTGCAACCATTGGAACCTTCCTTTGATCCACCCTTCAGTCTGACTCGATCTTGATGGCTATCTCTTTCCTGCCCTCCCTCAGAGAACACAGGCTTCAGTCCACAGTGGCCATTTTGCAAATGACCCAGCTGGGGATTATGTGGTTCCAAATTATAGTCTTCAAAAGTGCATCCGCAGCCTTCCTCCTCATCCACAGAAATATACCTGACAGTCCTCCTGCGTGTGTACCCCTGACCTTTGACCTGAAGATGAGGGAGAGGGTGTGGTACCCCAGAGTGAAAGGGGTGTGAACTGGTCGTGCTGTGCACCACACAGCCACACTGTTCCCTTACAGATGAGTAGTGTCTCACCCCAGGCTCTGGTGGGTAGTTCCACTGGGCAGGGTTCAGTTCCCAGGGGCAGACTTGGCTCAAATCATTTGACTGGCTGTAAGGGCCCGGCCCTGCAAACACAGGCCTCCTCTGTGGGCTGTGATGACCACTTCTCTCAGCTCTATCCACTAGGAAAGTTCTGCCGCCTACATCTTTAACCCGAGGAGCCTGAAAGTCTGTCCTGCAGTCCAGCAATGAAGGGTCCGTCTGTCTGAATGATGCCGGTTGGCTTCCAGGCCCACGGTGATATCTGGATGTCTGATCATAGTGGATGCAGTGCTGGCAGGGACAGGAGGTGGAGGTGTTGCTGTGTTGAAGAAATCGATGTTGTCCCGTTGTTTGTGAGCCTTCTGTGTACATGTCCAAAGAAGCCCAGAGACTTGTGTAGAAAATGCCTCAGTAAACAAATGGTTTCCTCCCCTCCAACCTCTCTCCAGCCCAGTCATTCACTCGCTGTTTTCCTCATCTGCGTCTTGCCACAAGAAAACTTTTCCCCAGCTCTTTTTTTACACTCCACCCGAGACTTCTCCCTCCCTTTCCTTCCTGTCTGTTGTTTCCCTTCTTTTCTACTGTAGCTTTTAATCCTTTTCTGCGTACTTTCCTTAGACCCGCATTCTCTTACTTCTCCCAACTTTTTCTCGCTCCTTCTTCTTCTTCACCCTGTAGCCCTCTCTCCTGCACGGGGCCCCTCTCCACCTCCCTCCCTCTCTGTCTCTCTTTCTACCTCTCCCGCCTCGTTGTTCTGTCTCATTTGCTGCTGCAGGCGTCCAGTCTCTCCCTCTCTCTGTCTCTCTGGCAGTGTATTTCCCGTCTCCTCCCCTCCCCTCTCCCGCTCTCCTCTCTTTCTCCACCTCTTAACGTCTGTTGCCTCTAGTATATTCTCTCACATAGTCGGCTGTACCTGGATTTGAGTATTCCTTCCTTCCCCACCACCTGAAATCCAGCTGCTTTGTGAAGCTCCTCTGGTAAAGGACTCCATGTGGTTGCCTGTTTTCTCAGAGAGTGCATGAAAGACTCTCAGCTCCGGTGCTGAGCTCATTAGCCCAACTAAAGCCTTTGCACTCTGCAATTAAATGCTGCCTGGGATTCCTTGGTCAGACACTGAGAGAGAAGGAGAGGGGAGGGGAGGATAGAAACAGTGAGGGAGGTGGGGTTTCAAACATATATAGACAAGGGAGTAGACAGCCCTTTGAGTAAAGGAGACACAGACACTACTTTAGAAGAACAGTATTCACTTTTTTTTTTCTTTTCTCACCAATCTTTTCCCCACTCTTTGTTTTTTGTCCACTTCAGCCTGTCTCACTCTGTCATTTTCTGAATTTAAGTGACTTTACCTCAACGGCTGTGCAAAAACCTCAGTGTCCTGAAGTAAGTACAGCATTAAAGTAGTTTTAAAGGAAAGCGTGTGTCTCTCTTAAGTTCATACACAACTATTTAAACAGTATATCAGTCTATTTATTTGCTTGTCTTGTGTGTTTTCCTGCCATAGCTATATAAGTTAATCTGTGGACAAGCTAAACAAATAAAACCCAAACAAAATTAGAAAATCAGGATGAGCCACCAAGATCACGTTGCTTCCAAAATTGCTTGTGCTGCAGCTTTTTGTTCATGGCAGCTGAAAACAGCAAGGCATTTGTTGTCAAAGAAAATAACAAGAGCCTTGAAAACAATAGGCTGCAAGAAAGAACAACTGAGGGGAACAGCAGAGGAAGATGAAGGAAATTCATCCATCCCAGCAGGAGGATGAGCACTCAAGCTACAGCTGCACAGAAGGATTGTCGATGTAGATGAAACACAGCTTGGGGGGCATATATATATACATATATAAATATATATACATATATATATATATATATATATATATATATATATATATACATATATATATATATATATATATATATATATATATTATATATATATATTACTTCAGGACACTATATATATATATATATATATATATATATATATATATATATATATATATATATATATATATATATATATATATATATATATATATATACATATATATATATATATATATATATATATATATATGTATATATGAATAAATGTTTGAGTGAGTTTTCTATAAATTTTGTATTGCAATATTGTATTGTAGTGTAGAAAGGCCCAACCACAGATAGGAGTTGGGAATTAGCTCTAGCTGCAAACACTGATTGCATGGCATCAGCTACAAACTTTTGTGATTATGCACACATACAATGTATCTGTCTCTAAGTAAATAATATAAATAGAAAAATAAAAATAAAATTTATCAGACATTACCATGTGCTTTCATAAAGAAGAAAGCTTCAAGGAGGTTTTTGAAAGTGGCTATAAACGACATGTGCCTGTGTTTAGTACAAAATTCCATAAAACAGAAGGTCTAAGGGAAATGGTCTCCCTTTGTCACAAATTCTGACCTGGAAATATCAACAGGGCACTTCCTGTAGATCTAAATGTTCAGCATGGTGAGTTTCATAACGCTGAGGTGTGTTCAGGGGCAAGGCTGTTAGAAGCTTTGAAGGTGACGTATGGTGAAATTTCAAGATCAATACAAATGAGCCAGCAATAAGGCAAGCTCAGGGATGATGTATTCATGCCTTGTTGTGCCAATGAGTCTAAACTTGTGGAGGGAGCTCTGTCTAATACCTGAATTATGTCATGAAGGTTAGGGGAGACAAAAAGATTTATAACTTTTACCAAGTCAGCAGATAAAAGAATTGCTCCAAGTTCACCTACAAAACCAAACAGTTTCTAACCTGAGCATAAATACAGAGGTTGGGTCATATTACTCTGGAGAACTTAAAGAGTTTGAGGTAATAGGCCCAGTGACCTTCAAACAATCATCTCTGAATTTAAAGTTATTCTAGACCATAAAGGATTTAATACTAAAAGGAAAAGCTGTAATTTTTGATGAGCTGCTGGAATCAGTGAAGTTGTAATATACATTACAGTGTTGAATAATCAGCATCAAGCTAAACAGAGTTGATAATCATTGTTTTGCTTTGTGATAATGTACATGTTCCATAATATTGATTTCACCATGAATGATTAAAAATCTTCAGCCATAACCTAAGATAAAACCCTTTGAGGTGTCCTCTAAACTATTGCTGCAATGGCTGGCAGTAAGGAAGGACAAATCATATGACCATTTCCACATCAGGGTAAATGTCATTCTCAAATGTTTCCTTTAACAAGTCATTACGTCCTCTTCAGGCAAGGCGTGAATTTCCTGATTGAGGACTGCCCATTCAATTATAGGACATGAGTTTGACATCCACATATCACATTTGTATTTTTTGCTTTTTGTTACTTTAAACTGAAAACATAACACTTTCCTAAAACAGTTGGTCACTTCCTGGTTGGGGACAGGTAATAACGACAAATGAAACCACTTGGTCCGTAAAAAAAACAAAACATCCTTTATAAAAAATTCATTCCACTGCACTACACATGCAGACCTCTCATGAAGAGAGGTCACATATTTTTCAAATGTAATTATAGGTTGTTCCTGGCAGCATGAAGAAACAATCTATGGGAACATTTTTGGGAGGAGGACAGTCCACATGGCTTGCACATCATAACATTCATGGGTTGCGGTTCAAATCATGCCACATGGATGCTACCCTTAACAAAACAACTGGTTTAGGATACTCAGCACACTTTCTAATCTCTGTTCCAAATAAATTAAAAAAAATGTGCTGAATAAACCATTACTTTATAATTTCCAACATGTTAACCTACTGGATTAAACTGAGAACATTGTTGTCAGAGTGTTTGTTTCAGGTAGTGTCTTAGATTATATTTTGTCTGGTTATATATAAAATCATAGTGCATGAGCATTGTTTGACACTTTTATTTATACTTGCTGACATATTTCTGTGTAGGTTAGTTGAAACAAAAGTCTTTTGAGAAACAAGACTCACAAGAGTTCAGGTTTATTGCAGCATATCAGATGATCATCACGAGCATATGCATACACAGTTGTGTTCTTTAGCTACACAAAAACTGTGATAAGAAATGGTAAGTTTCTTCAGTTTCACAAGAAATAAGAAAACTCACATCTGATGATAAAATTAATGTGAACTCCTACTCTAAATGGGCTTTGCGGTGATGTTGTTTTCTCCATTGCTGTTTCCAGATTTAAGTGTAACCTACACGCTTTGAGAAACAAATTTTTCAATGTTTTTTTTTTTTTGTTGTTTTTTTTTTTTTACTTTAGCAAACAAAGCCCAAGAGAAATCGAATTGAACAATAATTAAAAGGATTCTATTATTACATTGATTTGACTTTAAGTTCAAATGCCAGGAACTAAGCGCCAATGTTAAATAAAAATACTGACACAGTTTTATTTTATCTTCTTGTTTTTCCACTGTCAGTTTTTGTTCAGCTGAGTCAGATTCTGGAGGTTTTGACAGTGATGCGTCATTTCCTGATATGGTGTGATGTGACTCCAGTGTCATGCAACAGAACACAGATAGTGCGAATGAGTCATTTGTGTTATCACATGTGTAAGGAAACATTTAACCTTTTGAGCATTATGATAATGTTTATTTTCAACATCCATATCATCCAATTCAAGGTTGCAGGAGGGGTGAAGTCTATTTCAGCTGCTATTGGTTGAGAGACGGGACATATCATGTGAAGGTTGCCAGTTCATCAGAGTTAGCTTAGAGTCACAAATTTACATAAGATGCATGCTTTTTGGTATGTCAAAGAAGACTAGAGTACACAGAGAGAACCCATAAATGCACAGCAGTAACATGCAAACCTTTCATAGAAAAACCTCAGCCGAGATTCAAACCAGGAACCATCATATAGTGCGATCACCAAATGACTGTAGAGCGAATGAATGAATGAATGAATGAATGAATGAAAAATCTCATCTTTAAGAGAAAAACAACATAAAGTAAAAGCAAAAATGGAGAACAAAGAGACATAAAAATCTATATCAATAACAAGTAACTTTCTATAAAAACACAATAAAAAATAAACTTAAGAAACAAACTGACAGAAGTAGTTATATTGTAAAATATAAGGTTGTTATAAGTAGTTATATTGTAAAATATAACTACTGTCTGAATGGTGCTGCTGTACCTCTCTAACCTCCTCCATCCCTACACACCCTCTCTGTCTCTCATGTCAGCTGACCAACTACTTCTGTCTGTACAGAGGACAAAACAGAAGCTCAGAGGGGACCGGGCGTTTGCAGTGGCAGCACCTAAACTGTGGAATGAGCTTCTTTTACACATTACACAGGCCTCCTCTGTATCTACTTATAAATCTTTACTGAAGACCCATTTGTTTAAGGTGTCTTTTTCTGCACAATAAGTTGACTTTTTAGATAAAATTTTATTTAGAAGGTTTTAATTTGATTGCTTTTAGATGACTGTAATTTATTCTGTTTTGTTTATTTTAATCTCCTACGATGTGGCACTTTGTTTAACGTTGTTGTTTTTAAAGTGCGTTATAAATAAAGTTGTATTGTATTCTATTGTAAAAACAGACAGCAGTAAATCACATTATTTGTTCACAGTTCAGAATCCCTTAGGTTACCAGTAAAGGGCAACACGGATCTGTGGTACATGTAGTTTGTTTTAGCCTAGTAGAGCCTTTTTAGATGTCTAAGATGTCTCATCTGCTTGTACCAGACTGAAGTGTATTGCATTAGTTTAGCCTGAAAGATGAAAAGGCGCCAGACCTTTCACCAAGACTTTAGAGAAAAGGAATGGCCTTTACTCTGTTCCTACTTAGTGATCATGTTACCAAAGCTGGCAGCACAACTTGAGTCACCTGAGCATCATATGCAATTCTGAGATAAAATTATATTGTTTTTTGCAGCGTCTTTTCTAACCTCATTATCAAAAGGCACCCCAACAAAAGAAGATGTTGTTACTGTAAGATTTATTGAGGTGTGGTAATTCAAGTTTAAAGACATTTCAGAGGTTCTTTTTTTATTTACAGAAGTAAAAAACACAAAAAAGACACCATGGAATGGGTAATGAGTATCATTCAAAAAATGTGCCTCAAAAGGAGACATAGATCAAGAATAAATAACTGACTCCAGCATGGTTCTTCAGAGGGCTGATTAGATTATCATGGTGAAGTGAAGAATATGTTGCAGTCTGTTGTGTATTTATTTAGATCTTCAGTTTGTCCATGAAAACAGCCGGATGGAAACAATGAAAATTTAATCATTTAATCTAAAAGCATACCGGATATTTTTTAGAAAGGACTTAGAAAGGGATGTGCTGGCATATAGATAGATAGTAAAGGAAAATTTGTGCGATCATGAATCTCTAAAGAATCAAGCTGACCTTACAAGCTCCAAGTTGTGGCCATTTTTTGGATCAAGTAAAAAGTTTTGCAAATGATGACAATAGACAGATAGTCCAGTTCCTTGGCAAGTTTTATTTTCACAAAAGTTTCTGTGGAGGATAGATGATTTAAAAACAAAGACATATTTCTATATATAACAAGTCCGAAATTCAAATACTAGTGTTAGCCATATAAAAATTTGCATTACATATAATAGATTAAGCTGATCACGTACTTAATGCAATTTGCATTACCTCCAATTCTGATTGAAAATTTAGCTCCATTTTATCTCAGTGCACGAACAAATAATATCCATGGATGGGATTACAATTTTCAAGTACAATATTCAAGTAGATTTTTCTGAAATTTGAGCTAAAGCTGTGAGTGTGGCATGGGTCAACGATTATATAAGGGGCAAAAATACCAATAAAATAATAATAAATAAATAACTTGACAGATATGGAGCTTTGAGCCATAAATAAAAAACATTGCAATCAAGGTATCACTTGCAAATATTGTTCCCTCTTCTTAAACAGAAGCAGCGCTATATTCAAATTTGGCAAAAGTCAAATAATTCATGCATCTTCTAACATCACTGTATTGATACACAGTGATGGTAGAAAAAATGATTAACTTTGTGACTTCGTTTTTTCCACCCCCACAAAAAAAACTCTGACAGTTTCAATGAAGATTAATGACAGAAAATGGATCTTTACCTGTATTCATGTTATTTGTTAAGTACAAAGAGAGAATAAGCCTACTCAGTGTTCTAATGAAGACAAACAGCCTCTGCATCAGATGAGGTCAATCTAATTTCACTCAGAGCCAATCTCCTGCTGAGGGTACATTATTGCATCTCTTTAGAATTCACCATAGCCACGAAATAAAAAGTAGAAAAATCCTATCAAGCTTAGAAATTAGATTAGGCTTTTTTTTTATGGTGAAACACGAAATACCTGAGCAGTGGTGCGTGTGTGTGTAAAATATCAAAAACTGGCACAAGGTCTGCTTAATCATGCAGATTCTCATCCAGCAATTTATCTAAGGGGCTTAAATGTCCAAAAATTCTTTAAATCAGTTTTAAACTAACTTAAAGAAGTGAAAGTGTTTGGAAAAGGGCTCTCAGGGAGAGAAATCTCCGCTGTGGGATAGTAACTGTGAGGTCAAGCCCATTTCACAGAAGACCATATCAGATCTAACTCCCAGTGAGGTCACATCTTATATCAGTGTTCTGTGTGCTCGTGCATGTCCTGTTCGGGGCAAACACAATAGCTATGTTGTTCCAAAGAGGATTATAAAACAATTCCTGTTTCCAAGCCAGGAAACCAACTTGCATCATGGTGCTACAAAAACGCTGCATCATGCAATTCATTCTGGAGAAAAATTATTTGTAGCTTCATAGTGACACACTGACAAACATGAAAAAAATTGTATGACCCTGACTCACTTCTCCGTCATGTAAATTTTTATCATCAGCAGGGTAACATTATTACATTTAGATTAAATAAAATGTTCTGCTTTAAGACTCTTGATATGTTTGTATGGTTTGTCATAATTTCCTCTGATGTAGGGTGTCCGCACAGACTGTAAATGCCTGGGGGTACCATTGCTGATTTGTCTTTATGTTACAAGCAACAAGGACACTGTAAGTAAGACAGCCATTCAGAATGGGCTTGAAACCCAAACGACAATGGCAAACAGCTCTAATGGCAGGGGAGAGTGTATGTTGCCTTGAGATGGCTCTCAGAAAGTGGTTGCCATGGCTGACAGTGAGAAAATAAGAGTGAAATTATGCATTTTGTCCTGCTAAAATGAAACTGCACTTGCCATGGGGACTAAGTGCTGAGAAAAAAAAAAAAGAAATCTCTTGAGTTTACCTGGTTCTTGAGAGGTGACAAAAGCAAAGGAGAGAAAGATGGTGGGCACACTCAAGGACTTTTACCAGCTCTACACTGACTGTACAAGGAGGCATGTTGCAGCAAATACCAGTTTTATATCATAGGTTATATCATAGTGGGAATGTTATGATGCATAACATTCCACTTTGTTTGCATCTTTTGATAGAGATCAAGAAAAGGCCACATTCCAAAATCTTATTTTGCAGACATAAGTGCAAGATATCAGAATAGTCCTGACACAAACACTTCCAGAGGTTATGACTACATTTCACTGCGTATAAAAAGATATTTTAAAAAATACATAAAAACATCATTTTAATACTCTGACTCAGCATTTTATCTAAGAGGGAAGGGGTGACACAAGTCTGGGTTATGAATGAATGCTGAACCTGGCATCCTCTCACAGCTTGCGACTCTGAGGACATCTGAAAGCAGAGCAGAGAGTCAGACTTCCCTCCATTCAGCAAATAATATATCCTGACCCAGATAAGCCCACATCACATTGTTCATTACACAGTAAAATGTCACAGCCTTTGCTAATTAGTTTCAGAACTGAAAATTTAAACTGATCACTGCCTAAGTCAATTGACTGCATGTATATTAGATTTTTCAAGTGGTGGAGGAAATACCAAGATCTTTAACTTAAAGCTGCATCATGGGACTTTTTACAAGAATTACAAGTTAAACTCTCACAACATATAACAATGTAACTGTTAACACATATATAAAGTATTAAAGACACTTTTTATTATGCAGCAAAGGGGATTAACAAGTGACTGTAAGAATCTCTCCTCACACATCACATTATTCAGGCAACATGCCAGCCATGAGCCAATGTTGCATGTGCACATTTGATGAAAATGTTTTTGTAAACATTTTGCACTGACTGACAGGAACAGATTTTTACTTTCTAAAGTTAGAGATGCCCTTTCTTGGAGGCAACAGTGTGAGAGCTTGCACGTTTGTGACAGGCTTTTAGAGATCCAAACTGCGGTAAAATAGAAAGACTCTTAAAGCTGTTCCTCAAAATGGTACACGTCTGCATTAGCAGTTTGCTCTCTGCTCCTTTAATTAAAGCAGACTCTTAGAAACAGAAAATACAGGCACTGTTCAGTGATTATAACTGCATATGCAACATGCAGAAAGGTTCGCTATTATATTAATTGGGTGAAATGCCGGGGGGGGGGGGGGGGTCTTAATGTGGATGTTAATTTCATGGTGGCTCTAGTAGTATGATCACAATACAGTAAACAGTGGATATAATTTTCTGTCATCTGACAATAATTTAGCCTTTTTTATGTGTTTATTTATGCATCTGAGTTCAAACAATGACTAGTACGTAGAATATCGTGTCTTCACCCAGATAGTTGTAGTTTGGCACAAGGTTTCACAAAACAGATGATGAGAAGCAAACGGCTCATCAAAGTGCAGCACTTGTGATGTATATTTTAGAACATGCCAGCCTTCTTCTAAACAGCTGTCATAGTTTACCTCCCAGATCAATCCAATGACCATGATTAAAACATGGTGGTGTTACTATGCAGTGTCAGAAATCGTGTAATGGAAACATGTTGTCTGTGTAGTCTGTTGTTTTGTTTAGCGTGAGCGTCCACCTAATATTTACATTTCCTAAACAAACCCTTAAATATCTCTTTCTATTGAACCATATTAGCAGTATGTGTATGATGTCATGTGTCAAGATGTTGTACTTGAACATCATCATTCGTGAAACATGGCATTTAAGATCATCTTCTAAAGGGAACATCGGTGCACGTCGGGCATATTTATCATTTCAAACAAGAAAATGAAAATTAGATTGGGAATCTTATCATGGCACAATTATTAACCCTTCATTGGGAAACTGCAACATTGTACCATGAGATTATGTTGCTCAGGTTATGAAGGCTTTGTGTTCAAACCTGCAGCTCTGTGTGTGCAGGAAGTTAGCATTTTCTTCATGTTCTCTTGCATTTTTCCACCACTGAGACATAAATGATTGGTTGGTGAGTAGCTATAAATCAGCCAAAGATGGGAATCTGATCATGCATGAGCCTGTTCTGGTTGTTCCACGTCTGACACCTAAAATGAGCTGATGTAACCTCCATCTCCATGGAGATCTTTAAAGTTTAAAGTAAATAGGTGTAGATATCTTTACTTTTTTTTACTTACATTGTTTATTTCAGCCTAATACAGTACTTGATGCCATGGGACTGGATGAGACATACTTCTATATATCACAAGCCAGAAATACTTCAAAATACAGATGTTAGCCAGGCACATATTAGCATGACATATAATAGATTAAAACTGATCACGTACTACTTTGGAAATTAAATGCTCTATCAGACTCAGTAGACCTACCTTGTTTAGTTTTGATTCTTCACTCGCATATGCAAATGGGAAAGAGTAACTACTGTTAAGTGTAATACATATTAAGTAGTTGTGTACGTGTGTGTGTGTGTGTGTGTGTCTTATTTCCCTGTGGTTTCATGATGGTTTCATACACCCCAACTTGTCATTCCTCTCATGTTTCTCATGTTGCGTGTCACTAATTGTGTCTTAATGTTCTATTATTCAAAGGTTAACATTTCATTGCTTCCACAAACCTCAGAACAGTCTGAGATAACAGTGAATGAGGGGCCAGCTTCTGAACAGAGACAGTGAGGCATCCAGCCCTCGTATTATCCAATTCCAGTTAAAATAGCGGCACACTTTTTAGTGAGGCAGTGAGAGAGAAATCTAAGCTGGACTCAGCTTGACAGCCCCTAACTATCAGTTGTGTTTAATTACACGTCTATTATATTAGGTGCAGGAATTTATTGGATGTGAAGAACATCTAAGTGTTATTTGCAGTGACAATAATGAGACCGGATATGGAAAATCATTTTCTAATGTTCTGTACAGCTACTGGAGGGCAGTAGCTTTTTGCTTGTGGGACCGTGACTCGATTCACATCTAATCTGAGTAGAAACATGCCAACATGGATGGAGCATTATTAAAAAGGCGAGTGGCCTCAATTAGAGAAAGTTTTTAAAGATGTCCTCATATAGCTCTGTAGTTACAGCAAGCGATGGTCAGTGGAGGTGTTGAGAGGGGTTTTAAGCTCCATAACCAGCCAATAAAGAAAGATGGGCAGTTCTGTAAGACCTCATTTGAATCAGCTCCAGGTCTGGCCAAGCCGGGGAGTGTGGTTTAACACACTGTGCTGACACAACAGTGAATCTTGGCTGCAGCTACACAACCTCTCTTATTTTCTTAAGTGGCAGTATCTTATTTAGTGCCGCAGCCCCTCAATAGTATTGTCTGAGAGTATTTTTCAGTTCTGTATATCACTGTCAGGCAAGATCACATGAGAAAAGTTTCAAGCTCAGGATCAGGTCAAGGAGCCTCGAGCATAATGATTGTTGCTGTCTGTTACTGTGTTGGTTTACTTGGTGAATTATAATCAATCTCTATTAATACAATCAGTTCAGAAATTGAATTAATTTAAGGTTATTGTTTGGAGCAGATTTGTATTTCTATTTCATTCCTAGCATCAGGGTGTTTTGAAAATGAAGAAAAAGAGCTACATCAGATCTTTGCAATGTGCAAAAGTCCTCACATGTGAGCTGCTTTTCTACAAATGTCTGAGGTAATGCTGATGAATAACAGCAGGTAACAGCATCAATAACTTTCTTTACAATGAAACACAAGAGTGAACCCACACTCAGTGTAAACTAGGGCAAGTTCAGTCAGGCCAAAAACAGATGACATCATCACAAATGTAACAGGACACAGTACAAGATAAGCTTTTATCTGTGACTCTATGTGACTCTACACTGCTGATTTTGTTTTACTGTCTGTTTTTTTCACGTATGTCTGTTTGTATTTGTATTTTTGTACATATATATCATATATATATATATATATATATATATATATATATATATATATACATGTATGTGTGTGTGTGTGTGTGTGTGTGTGTGTGTGTGTTCATTTACATTCAGTACAGTCAAGTGTTTGTACTGTTACAGCAGTTGATATTTTATTGAAATGACTGAAATGTGTGTTCTAGTCTTTTTGTTTGTTCTGGATAATGCTGTGAGAAAATTACTGTAAGATGGCAAAAAGTGTATGAAGTAAAATGTGAATCAAATGTATTTGGTGCCAATGGTGGCAGGACTTTTCATTTTGATGGCTCTCTTTCATTGAATGAACCTGCTATTCTTAGCATGTGACATGGTTTTGCAGGTTATCCACTTGTTTCTGCAGCCTGTACTAATTGTTTTGAGGAACCACTGTTGATTAACATGTAAAAACAACAAAGCACCTATAGCAATAAAAAGAAGTTTAGTGAAATGAAAAACATTAAACAAAGCAATAGACTGATTCTGCTTCTGTTGTTACTGCTGAGGTCTCATTCTAATGTAGTGTTGTGCTGGAGGATGAGACAGAAGACAGTTTATTTCATGATTCAATGCAAAGTGTGACTCCTCACCTTCCTACACAATGCAAAGCCAAACCCATGTGACTGAGGTGCAGAGTTAGTGCTCACGGTTAGTTTTCTTTCTCCTTTTGCTTTTCTGTTTTTTAAGTTCCCCAGTTTTCTTTTCTTGGATATGTTGCAGGTGTTTTGTTTTCTTATAAATGTAGCAGCTGCTTTTTTTTTCTTTTTTCTTTTTTTTAAATTGATCGTCTCAAACTTTTGATTTTTACCTGTCTATCTGGTGCCCTATTGTCCTTTTTCCCTCTTTCTTTCTCTCTCTTCTCTTTCGTTTATCTTCCCTGCTTACTTTCTCCATTCTTTGACCCCCAACCCTCTTGTCCAGCATTAATATGTACATTCAGCAATCAATAAATTTAAAAAAAGAATAATACTTAAACTTTCAAGCGGGGTTTTATGTTATAAAGCTCCTTTTGGCAAAGCAAATTTGTTTTGCTCAATGCAGAAGCCAGATCGCTGTTCCTCTTACTATGATGCTGTACTTGACAAGTGCAAAAAAAAGAAAAAAAAAATTAAGTTAGTGGTTTAAAGGTGGATAATCAGATTTAGCATTCATTTTTCAATATGCAGAAGCTTCAGCTTATCCAATAAAGTCTTTTGTCTCCCGTTGTGTTGACATTAATGTAACCTGAATCTCCTTGGCATGGCTTGTCCTTTCCCACATCTCCTCAAGTGTTACAGCTTTAATACTTACTTTTACAGAAAAGTTGCCGATGCTCAATTGAAATTTACTTTTATCAAAAACTGAGCTCAAACTTTCATTCATGAGGAAGATTTCCTCGGCTTAAGTACACCATCAATTTACAACCTATAATTAGCTCTACTGCATTTCTTGTGTGACACCGCTGCAGACAGAAGCTTTACAGCTGACTTGACAGCTCGGTATGCACAACTGACTGCATCCCACTAACCACTGGGAGGGTCAAAGGTTGCACAGCCGCATTCACACATGTTGTTTTCCTTTCCTTTGGACAGCTGGATATCTACTTGAACCACTTATGGGTGTGTACTTACAAAATAAATTATCTCTTTGGTACAACTTTGCTAAATTATTCATACTTCCCTCCATGTTTTAACCAGACAAGCATGAAAGTGATTGAAATGACTTACAATGGTGCTGAAATATATTCTCATCTTGATCAATAGATGGCACTCATGATCCTTGACAGTTTTGCAAGGTCACAAGTTTCCAGGAATAAATTGCAGCTGCAAACGAGTCATTAAGAAATTAGTTGTTTCATTGAAATATTTTGATTAGTTTTCTTATCCTGTGTCTATTTGTGCTTTAGATTTTGTCATGAGTCCATTATGACCAAAATAAGAATGATAGAATGGATCCTGCACTGCTGGAGCAGTTTAGTTTGCGTTATCCTTTGGAAGGAAGCAACCTTTCCTGCTAGACTCTGTCCTTCATTTTAACTCACTCTTTTGGCAACTACAACTCCTATTCAGGCATTTATCACCTCCACATTTGATTAATGCAACAGCACCCTCTACGGCACATCCTCCAAAGTCCTGCAGCACATCCAACAAGCACCCGCCTGAGTGCCCACTCATGCTCGATTGCATTACTTGCTCACTCCATGATGCCTGTTGGCTTTGCATGCAGCAAAGGATGAAAATCAATCCACTGCTCTGTATAAAGAGCTCTGGCTTTTTATATCTATCACACATCTTCATGTGGAGCTGCGCCAGAGTCCTGAAACACACTGCAAGTACTGAAAAATCTCTCTTTTTTTCAGCTTTAATCAACATATTAGTGACACAGGGATCACTTCAGTTTCTGAGATGTTGCTTGATATGCTTTGATATTATTTATGAGTGTGAGATTAGGTCAAAAAAAGTGAGACTTTTTTACTTTGAAGCCAGGTATCATTATGTGTGTGTGTGTGTGTGTGTGTGTGTGTGTAGCTAAATATATGAGTATATATATATATATGTTTTCCATAGAGCATATATATATATATATATATATATATATATATATATATATATATATATATATATATATATATATATATATATATATATATATATATATATATATATAATGTTCACCTGTCTGAAATAAATTAATAAAATGTAAAGAAAAAAATATTCAGCATTTACGAGCTACCTATATTCATAGAGTTAGTAACCTCTACAGCATTTCATATAAATGTTTCTGTTTTATTTCTTTTGTTTTAATGATCAGGGTTATGGGCACATAACTGCCGGTCAAGGTTAAAATAATAATAATAATAATAATAATCAATATCTTGTTCAAACATTTGAGGTCAGAGTTGAAGCAACTTCAACCATTTTCAAAACAATTTTAATTCAATTCTCAGCAGTGGTTGGAAAATAGCAGCATGGCCACCATACAACATGCCAGTGGACATTACACAGTTCAGAAAATGACAAGAGACTTTGTTGGACATCAGAGCAGTCCAAAAGATGTTTGCCTTTAAACTCCTTCAACCGTGGTTGCACATAATGGACTGGCAGGCTTCTCGGAGCCAGCTAGCCCATTAGCTGGGGCTAATGCATCCAGCACTCCCCACCATGGGCTGTCCATCACTCCAACCAGGATTTGGTTTCACACAAAAGCTGCCTCATCTTTTTGTGCTCAGGGGCAACTCTCATTCCCAAACAATGACCCCTCAGAAACCAGACAGGTGTGATCATGGAAGACAAGTTGCTGGATGTTACATGAATGATGTGTTTTTTTTCTCTTTCATGGCATTTCATTTTGTGTAGTTACTAGCTGGGGTTACAGGGTCACGTAAAGGTTCATTTTTTGGCCTTTTTTATGGTTGTTAGTGACAAATGTGTTTGTGAGGGGCATGAATGACCTGAAGGTTTTAACTGTTTTGCAATCAAACGGTATGTAAAACAAAATCTGTACATGTACAGTAAACCTTTTTCAGAGTCATGTTTCTCCTCTAAATGTAAAGTGGATATTAGCTCAATCAGAGGGTGAAATTGTTTTTGACCCAGCCTGTGATCTTGGGTTTCACAGCACTGCCATGCTAAATGGAGCCGGTGCATTAGGGTCCAGAGCAGAACGCTGCAGAGTGCTCTTAAAAGGCGAGAGGAGAAAAACAAGTGAAGACAGCCTCGCTGTTTTTTTCAGCTGCTGCCCGGCTGTAGAGGGACAGTGACATGTAGCAACCACATATGGAGGCACTGCATATCAGGTTGCAGGTGTCAAATGAAAACAACCACCCTGATTCATGCGTGGGCAAACTGCACATGAAGGGAATGATGACTGACATGAGGGCCCACGTGTAACTGGGTGAAAGTTTTGTAATTCCTCTGCTTTGTTATAACCAAGCAGAGTTTACAAGTGAACAAAAGGTCTATACCACACAAGTGGAGAACAAAAAGCAACTACAAGGAGGTATATTTATGAAGATTCTTTTTTTGTAGAGACATCTTACTGAGTCTCATGTTTGTAGAAGCAGAAAGCATTTTAATGTGTCTGTATTTTTGTCATGAGAAACACATAGGCCTACGGTCAGAGAGGACATATTGTGTAAAATCACATGTACTGTGCTTAAGAGTATATATGTTTTATTTATAGAAGCTTTTGCTCTACTAGATCTGAAAATTAATCATTCAGTGAGCCATTTAGATTTGTAAGGTAAAGTTACAATACTCCTTCAATCCCTGTTAAACTTCAGCTTCAGTAGAAAAAAAAAACTCTTGCTCTTTTTTTTTTTTTTACTTCTTATCTTTGGTTCTGTAATTTGTTTACTTAATATTTTAAGTCTTAAAAAGGAAATCTGATCTCTATATGACATTCTTTCTTTTTTCCCACTCTTTGTAAATTGGAAATCATTTCCAGCTTATTTTAAACAGTGTTGTTTGGACCATTTAAGCGACAGATGCTGCTAGATGCTCAAACAAAATGAGAAGAAATGAAGCTATGCAGAAGTTTATCTGATGGAAAAATAGCAGTTTAAGTTCAAGTTAACATCTTGGGTCAGTTCAATGCATGACTTTCAACAAGACTAAGATTAAAAGAGAGCTCTGTACAAAACACTTGTCTGTTGTTGAACTGCAGTCCAGAAAAATATACATTTTCAAGAATAAAATTACCATTAAAGTATTTTTTGTATCATTTTGCCATTTGGTCTTATTATATTTATTGTATGCCTTTGTAGATTCAAAAGTTATTGAGAACCACAACTTTCAAAGGAGACTCAACCTGAAGAGGAGAAGTGCCGAATGGATCCATCCACTCCCCCAAAAATCACCCCCTTTGTGTGCAGGTGTCGAAGAAAAACACCTCTTGTCTGTTTATGTCATTTTAATCAAGGTTTGTCTCATATATTTATTAAAAAGAAAAAAAGACCTCATTAAATTGTGTCAGCTTGTGAATAAAAGATTAAATATTCCTCTTTGTTAATACATATATAAATTTTAAACTTTGGCCAGACTTTCCAGCACTTTATGCTGCAGTTGGTGCTTCCCCTCTTTCTCAGAAACCCGCATTTTCTCTCACTTCTACAATAACAAGAGTGACTCATCACACCGAGGCAAATATGCCAATAGTACACGCTACCAGCAGGGTGTGTAAATTCCACACCTGTCCCATCATCATCCTCCTCCTCCTCCTCTCTCCCTCTTCCTCCTCCTCCGCTTTTGAGCCTTCTCTCTTTTCACACATGCTTCCGTCCTCATTTACACACACACACACACACATCTCACAGTGAGCAGCTTGGGGAGCAGAAAGCGGTGTTGTCTTGCTAAGAACATACAACAGCAAACAGGCAAACCAGCAGAGAGTAACTGAGGATTTGGAAACACAGCAGGCCTCTCTCCTTATCACCACCCCTGCTGTTTTTTTTTTCCAGGTAGGTTGAGATTTACATCTTTAACAGGTGCTTTCGTGATTAAATCAGAAAAGGTTGGTTTCTTAATCTTTGCGTTAGCATGATGAACCTGAACGCTTGTTGAGGGGCATTATTTTTGCCAAGTATATTGCTGAAAAACTTCAGATGGTTCTGCATTTTACATCTTATTACATCCTTTCTTTCCACCTTTTTTCCCTGTAACAGCCCTCAGACAAACACACTGCCTTCGTCTCCATGAGATAATGACAACCTGAGCAGGTAGAAGTCCAGGAAAATTGAACTAAATCAAATGTGAGGGGGATAGCAGAGGCTTTGTTGTCCTGCGTATTTAAGCCTAAGATAGATCATCACACTTTTTTTCTCTACAGGAGAGCAGGAGAAGAAGGGGGAGGCGGGATGACAAAGGCTGCAGCTGCCTTTTATTCTCCTAAAGCAGGATGAAAAATTGCATAATGGTATCCATGCTCAGGTAACCTCATTTGGACACTGATACCCTTGAAACTTACCCAACTATGGGGTTGTTTTTTTACAAGATTAGTGCCTCTTTGAGAGTGAGAGTTAAAATGTTTACTATCTCAAATGTTCCTTCTCTCAAAGTGAACATTTATTTGTATTCTTTTTAATAGTTGAATAGTCTTTAGTGTGAGGCTCAAGATGGAGGCACATAAGCATGAGAGTAAGTTGTTTTCCACTGAGCGGTGATGTCATGACACCCCTGTTTGCCTAACTGTATATTCTGAAAACTGAGCTTGTATCCTGAGGCTCAGACAAACTATATGAACACAATGATGAAGGCAGACACTCCTTATAGCCAGAAGAAAAAAAAACACCCATCATGTGAAAAGAGAAAGTAGATCTTCATTTGAAGTCTGATTCATGTCAACTTTTTTTAGAACGTTGATGTTTTAGTAATTCATGATTTAACATTTGCTTATTCTTGCCAGTAACTTAGCACATTTACTCGACGCAAATCATGTTAAATGTTTTCATACTTGCAGGGTCAATACACTAAGTTTACATTCAGAGGTCATTTTCCCGTACTCCATTGATCTGTATGAAAGTAATAGCTATTTATGACTTGTAAATGCAAGTTTTTGAAGATTAACTGTCTTGAAAAAAAAAAACTGATTAAAACGACAGCTTTCCTTAGTTAAAGGATGGAATATTTACTCCACTGTTGCTTTTAAAGAGCAATGTAAATCTATTTTGAATACAATTGTGCAGGTTACAGAAAGGAGCTATTTTGTTAGTGTATAGAAAATGAAACTTTATAGTCTGACTCTTCGGCCAGCTGCTCTCTTGTGTCATTTTAGTTGCCACTGTAATGTATTATAGTAATATAGTTTGTTTTCTATGAGCAAATGACTTCTGTTTCTTTGCCTGCAGTGAGCCTGGATTCTTTATTTGGATAAATCACAGTTTAAAAGCCACAAATAATACTTTTACAGGGCCGAGTGTAATTGCAGCATCAACTTGATCCATGATCTCCATTCTAAAAAAAAGTCTCTTTAAGTTTATGAGTTGTATGATGAAATGTTTTTCTTGCAGAAAGAGACACTGCGTTCAGATTTCCTGCCACTCTGAGATGACTTTTCTTAAGATGCAGAACTTAGCTCATCAGTGAGCATTGATCCAAACAGGAATTGTTCACAGTGGCTAAGTTCAGTGTCTTACATGAAAGAATGAGCGCCTGCATACCTGAGAGTCCTGGCTGTCTATAAACAGAGCGCAAAGGAGAAGAATGACCTGAATGAAAACAAGCACCTGTACAGTAAAACAAAGAGGAATGCTTTTAAAAGTCTTTGCTTGTCTGGACAAACTTTGCAGAAGTCAGTTTTGTCTGAATGATGGCAGCTTTGTGAAGGAAAAAAAGGAAAAAATGAAAGACGTCTCTATTTTTCAGTTTTTAAATGTCATATGTCTTTTTTGGATGGCAGTATGTCGAAAAACTCATAATAAGAGATGATGTCAGTCATTAGAAATATCAACAGCATGTCAAATTTACCCATTCTTTGCTATTTACTGTAGGGTTTAAAATATAACCTTAACTTGTTAAAACATTTGGTTTCAGTCATTTTGAGATGTGTGACAGAGAGGAGTTTTGCAGGCTGTGTACTCGTGTGCCTACTGAACTGGATTCAGTGTGTGTTTGCAGAACTGGCTCAGTCCAGCAGGAGCAAGTGTGACACCTAATGAGACTTCGTCACCATCACGAAGACCATCATTATTGTTCCAAGAAATGCAATGTCGCACAGCAGAAATTACCCCAAACATTTTTACCACTCAGGCATGTTGTCAGAAGCAATGACACAAAGAAAACAACGCATGTGGTCCTCCAGCAGTGTGTGTCCTAATTTGTCCTTCTGCGTGGGTGGATGTGGCTGCCTCTGCAGGTAGTCGTTATCAGCAGCAGCTGATTTGTGCTGAGTAACACTTTGCGTTGCCTCTCTTCATTCGTCACGCTATAATAAGCTGTCAGCGTGTCCGCATGCGTCTTCACCAAATTGGGATACAACAGCTCGACACTTCTGCAGTCATTATACACCTGAATGGACATGTGCTCCATTAGCATAAGCAGAACTGATCATCATAAGACATGCTATTGATTTTAGATAACCAGAGTTGTTGAGGGGCTGTGTGAACAATTACTCCTCACCTTGGGTCATCTTCCTCTGGACTCATTACAAAATCTGCAGAGAGGTGCAGAAATTACTACAGCCTGCTCAGAAGTAAAGGATAAAAAAAAAAAATTTTTAAAAAAAAAAAAAACTGAACTGCAGGGAAATGTTTTTATATTGATTTTTATAAAAACTGCTGTGCATACCTGTGCTGCAAAGCTTATTTGTAAAAGGGCTCTTAAGGCTTTTGCTGTTTAGCAGTATAGTTTATTTAATGTTGCAGGAAGTTGTAAAGTGTATCCAGAAACAGAAAAGGTTCTCCTTTCTCTCATGTAGCACTGTGGTTCATAGCAAAGGGGACACAAGTTCCTGTGCAGGTGAGCTAAAACAGCCTGTTACAAATCAGCAGTGTTGAATGACACCGTTTTGTTTGTTTGCTTGTTTGTTTTACATAAAAAATTATTAAGAGATGATAAAGCTTTACAAAGACAGACCTTGTGTCTCCTAGAATGGCCTGTACATGTTTGCATAACATGTGCACCTCATACCTAACTTGCATCTCATAGGCAAATGTCACTTTTCTATCCTTCGTGGAGTTAAATACAGAAACCTCTGTGACACCTAAACCACACCGAGCTTCAAACAAAGCTTTGCTTCAGATTTTTTATGTTAATGTTAATGTCTTATCATTCATCACCTCATCGGACTTCAGAATGGAAAAATTAAATTTACTCAAGAGATAAGTCAACAGGTTGGTAAATGACTGACTGACAGACACATTCTCCGGCCTCGGAGTGGACAGAAGACACTTTGCAGAGGTGATTTCTTTAGGGTAGTTTGGGGAGTCCCTCCAGAAAGACAAGGGGGTGGCATGTGGAGAAGGTCTGGGTGTCCTGTATCAGCTGTATGGATGGATGGATGGATGAATGGATGGAATTGATGCATTATTGCCAAGTAAGTTGTGATTTGATATGTTAAACTGAAGCAGCTTCAGTCAGTTTCATGTACCTATGTCGACATAAATATCCAGATTTTACCTTGTTTTTCTAAAAAAAAAAAAAAAACTCTTTCTTTAGTTTGATGAATATCAATCCCTAATAAATCTGATTTTTGTGTGGAAGAAAACTATTTGAAATGAAATTAAATTGCCTGTATTGTGTGGAAATTAAAACTGATGTTTAGGAATTGCTATTTTAAAAAGGCCATCAAAGGTGTAGTATATAGAAACCAAACTGTAATATTTTTATGTTTTTAAGCAACAGTAAACTCATTTTAAACTCAGCTTTTTCTAAGACTTTCATTGTAATGTACTTTATCTAGGATTTCATATGCTTTGTTTGTGAAGCCTCTATGTGGTGATATTTTTTTTATTTTTAAATAAAAGCTTTCTGCAGGAATAAACAAACTCAAATCCTGAATATAAGTAAAAGGAAGGATGTTACTGTACAATAAAATACAGCATTCTCATAAAAACCAAAGTGAATAAAGAATTAAGGATTCATTTTGATACAGAAAACAGTCACGCAATTTGTGTGGGAATTTGGTTCACCGATACAGATAAACCTGTTTTTTTTGTTGTTGTTTGGGGGTTTTATTAGCTGCTCAAAGTGGAGCCCATTCATATGGCCCATTCAAGGATTTTTAACCGATACAGGATTTGATGGCATAAACACACTTACAGGAATTTGGCATGTTTACCACTGAGTTACTGAGGATATTAACTGCTGCAGTTCTACTTATGTTTGTTGATGATTTCAGAGGATGACTCAAACACATTCCCAGTTTCAATAAAGCCATTTTCTTATGCAATGTCCCCTACAGGGTCAAAAGTCACATTGCCATTTTCCTGCACTGATCTTTTTACTGAGATTTCCTCAGGTTCCCTGAATCTTTTCATAAATGTATTTATCATTGACGTTGAAAGTTCTCTATGAATTTGCATTAACAAACATGTTTTAGAAGTGCCTGATGATTTTCTCACCAAGTTTTATAAATTCTACTTTTTGGCCAAAGTCTTGTATGTCCATGATCCCATTGTGATATGTGAGTTCTCTTTATGTACTATGTATTCCTCCTACAATCAAAATGCATGTTAAGTTGAGTACTGCTTGATCTCTGTGATGGACTGTGATTGATGCCTGCTGGTAAAATTAGTTTCAGTCTAACTGTGTCCATGAATGAGATAAATTGTGGATTTAAAACAATGGTTGATCTAAATTGTATAACCTGTAATCTTTTGCCTTTTCTTTGGCTTTCTCTCTTTTTTTTTTAAAAAAAGTTGATGGTGTAATATAACAACTTTTTTAATTAAGATGCTAAAAAAAATCATTTCCTTTTTGCAAAGCCTAAAATAAATGTAAAAATTAAGAGGGGAAACTTTTGGTCAAACAAAGCTATATAATCAAAAGCATTTTCATGAACATAATGTAATTGTTTTTATATATATTTAGATAGGTTTAACTATAGATCTTTATTTAAAATCAAAAGTGACAAATACAGGTATATAGGTATGTATTTAGATTAATCAAACAACAAAAATGAAAAAAGTAAATAAGATTAGTTGTACGAGTGACACTGTTGTCATACAACATGCTGCCACACGAGGGCGCACACACCGTGCACTTTACCTGTAGCAACAAAATTTGGCCAATTAAACTGTTCCTCCAGTAAGCTTTGAGGTGTCAGTTCGTGCTTGTCTGTTTTTCACGACAGTTTCATTTCCTTTCGACTTGAAGAGTTCAACATTTTTGTGAAACGGAAGCAATCCGTATATTTACTCCTCGAGTTTGTTTTATCTGTGCGGATAAGAGTGTGTGTGTGTGTGTGTGTGTGTGTGTGTGTGTGTGTGTGTGTGTGTGTGTGTGTGTGTGTGTGTGTGTGTGTGTGTGTGTGTGTGTGTGTGTGGAAATGTAGGAAGTAACGATACAACATTCCAGCCAGAGGGACGGGAGGAGGGTAATCTTTCGTTTCTTCAAGAAGCAGCAATTATGAGCGAAAAGGCGACGGGAAAATGGAAATAAATTAGGTTTGCGGTATTTTAAAGTTGTTTTGGGGAAACTTCGTGGTTTTTTTTCTTTCTTTTTCTTCATTTATTTGAAGCTCAGGTGTTGTGTTTTCCCCTTCCTTTCCTTGTATGATTGGCGACAGTTGAAGTCAAACAGCCAGAGAGATTTTAGTCTTTGCAGGATGAAGTCCCTTCACTCCTGAGGTGAGTCTTAATTCGACCTTTCTCACCTGTTTGACACCTGTCACTGTTCATTTCTGTCACCAAGTTGGGGCGAGAGAAATTTGTGTGCGATTATTATGATATTATCGGGATTATGTTAAGGTTACTGCGTTGATGTTAAGTCATATAAGACGTAAATCCCCCAAATTCTCGGGCTTTTATTTAAATTGTTTATCTTCAGATTGGCATTTGGTCTCATTATGTGTGATTCCACAGTAGATGCTGGACAGTGAGTTATGCTGAAGCCTGTCTGAGTATCAGGATGAGCACTGCAGATGGAGCTGGGGCCCCTGGACAGGATGAAGAGGCCCGTGTTGTGCAGATCTACTCCAGGCCGTCAATGGACACAATTTCCCACTGTCCTCTTCAGGTCAGCACTGGGGACACGGTGAAGATGGTCATACACAATGCTGTGGTCATGCTGGGCCTGGATTCCACTCAGACATATAGCTTACTGGAGGTCAGAGAGAGCAGTGGAAAGGAGAGGCTGATGGAGGCTGGGGACTTCCCTTTGGAGCGAGTTCTGCTGTGGCCTCCAGAGAAGCAGAGGTTTCACCCTCAAAGCCAAGGATACCACTTCATTCTGCAGCTGCAGAGCAACAACGGAGCAAATCAAGTAGAAACCACGACAGAGGACTCTGATGACCTCTGCAACCTCGCTACTGTGTCTGAGGAGAGTGTTCTGGAGACTTTACAGCAGCGCTTTTATGAGCGCAAAATCTACACCTATATTAACAACATCCTAATCGCCATCAATCCTAATAAGTTCTTACCTGCGTACTACAACCCAAAGTACGTGAAAATGTATGAGAACCAACCACTGGGCCAACTACGCCCTCATATTTTTGCCATAGCCGATGTGGCTTTCCGCGCCATGCTGAACCGGCAGATTGATCAGTGTGTTGTGATATCTGGTGAGAGTGGCTCAGGGAAGACTGAAAGCAGCAGATATCTCATTCACTGCCTGACTGCACTCAGCAAGAAGACGTACTCCACCAGACTGGAACGAAGCATCCTCGGGGCTGGGCCAGTTCTAGAGGTAGGTCAGTCTGTCATGAGGTCAGTAACATCGAAGCCTCCTCATTGTTGTGGTTTACCCTACATTACCGGGGTTTCAAAATTGTAAAAGGAAGGAAGAAAAAAAAAGCACACTGGATTATTTTCAACATGAATGTAGCATCATCAGACAGAGAGAGCACAAGTAAGACAAAAAGAAACTTTAGACATTGTTAGAAATCAGAGAAAACCAACTATCCTGGCATTTTAGAAGCCAAATCACAACATCTTTGGCATCTTTGCTCAGAAAACAACAAAAATTTAAGATTTAATCATGTGGTTCTTAAGGTCATACAATTTTGTTTCAGAAAAATGTTTTAACATTTGGCCCTTTTTTTATTTTTTTTTATTTTTATGTGACTCTAAATTAAGAAAATGCTGAAAAACAAAAGAACTGGTCCCTGTCATGGGAAATCGTTGCTGGTTGCATCTGTTTAGATTTAACAGATATCCTGCTGTGTGAAAAACGTAATGGTCCTATCACGAGTATCTCCAAATTCCCCTTCCAACGTTTGCCCCACCAGAAACCAACACTCACACTAGAAACGTTGAAAAATGCTGGTGTATCCAGCTCAGTTGCAACTTGTCATCTGTTGAATAATTAGCACACTGCCTGGGCAAAGCTGAGCATCTGCTTCTGCTACAGTCTGCAGAGATAATGAATAAAATGAGGCAGCTGCTGTTTACACTGTTGTCTAAAGTCAAGATGGCAGAACCTGAGTCACGGTCCAGCTAGTTTACTGATCAACAGATTGATGTGAGTCTTTTTCTTTTAAATCTTTTTTTAGTTGCTATAGTTCAGAAGTGCCCACACTACTCTCACAAGCTTTTGTTTAGACTTCCTAATTTGACTGCGAAAAAGTACCTCTCTCCCTTACTTGACACTTGTACTAACTATACTCCTTTTTATGATTGTTAGATGTGCTAAAATTAGTGCTCTGATGACTTGTGGTTTCATTTTTGACTCGCGTCCAGATTTAAAGAAAGATGTTTCTTCACATCAGAAATCACCATTCAGCATTTGTGTGCTGGGAGTTCACACTTTTGAGAGATCTCTTCGATTTCGCAGTTATCTTTGGCTCATCTGTGGCTGCTGCACCAAACCGTGCGCGACGTTAACTGTGTCAATGAGTAACAGGCGCTGTATTCACCCACATTTTCCCTCGCTTTCTGTTTTGTTCATCTGTTGCACAACTCCACACTGATAACTGACATGAAACTGGGCCACATGTCTTTAAAAGAAAAACCCACCTCCTTTTTGTAAACCTTACAGGATCACAAGACAGTTTGCAGGACAAACTAAGCAAAACTTGTTCATGTTTTAGTGAAATAAAGCTGTTCATTTGTTTATTTATTTTTGTAGAAATGGATCTGAGAGTTGGAAGTTGAGTAGGAGTGAGTTTCACTTCACTTTAATCGTGTTATTAGGAAACAAGAAAACTTTTTGTTGATGTGGTAACAGTGTCATCCTTGCCGTTGTGTGTGGTTCTTTGCTGAAATTAGTGGAAATACCAGAATTCTTTCTGCACATGTTGTTTTATATCTCTATCATCCCAGCAGCCAACCTGCCACATACAGGCTGTAAACCCAGTTTATTCCCAGTGACACACCCATACAATCTCAAAGAGCTCATTAGAAAGCGACTATTGGTTCTAATGAACAAGCCAAGCCAGGTTCTTCTTAAGGAAAGCCATTACCTCAGTATTTTTCCTGTGAATGGATCATTTTTCTTTACTGCTTTCCACCCTGCAGCCTCATCCTGAAGAGTTGGTCGGACTAGTTGGGCTGTTTTTTAATTTTTTTTTAACTGGGAAAAAAGGGAGCAAACTTTGCTTGCAACAAAACCCTCATCTGTAATCAGAGAGGCTTGAAATCAGTTTTGTTGTGATAATCTATTGCTTTGCCTTAAGCAGCTTTTCTTAGGACTTCTTTTTATATTTGGGAGTTCATCAGTTCTGTTTTTACAACAAAACAAACATAAAAAGCACCTAGCTCCCACTCAGAGTGGTATTTGTCGAATTGTATGGGTTTTGTGTGAATTTTGTGTAAGAGATCTGCAAACTGGGAATGTGCAGGGCGTTGTCTTTGAGGAAACACCAGAGAGAAAAGAGAAACAGGAACATGTTGAAACAGGCTGGGCCAGGTCTGCTGGCACACCTGCCTAAAGTGTAAATCACCTGATTCCACTCACATTGCTTAAAAGCTTATTTCAAAGTCACTTTTACTCTTCCACTCTTATTGTTATCCAGCTAGGTTTAATTAATGAATTGTGGGTTTTCATAATACATAGTCTGCACCTCTAGGCAGGTTTAAAGCCCTTGTTTATCCCCCCGTCTTTTCAACACGAGCGATTCAAGATACTGTAAGATGTAGCTTAAACAATGCTGAAAGCAATGATTCATCTGTCAGGTAAAAATAGTACACAACCAATTCCCAGCTTTGGAATGAATATTTATATATTGACATGTATTTTATTTGAAATTTGACAGCAGCAACAAAGCTCAGAAATGTTGGGGCAGGTTAGAAGGTAGGATTAGCTATGTTTTATTATTCTTGCTAAATACAACAAAATATTTCAGTTTTTCTACTGTTCAGTCTCCTTTATTGCTATCTTTTGTTTTTGTCTTTTTGTTTGTTCGTTTTGTTTGTGGGTTGTTGTTTTTTTTTTTACCTCAGAGACTTGATGGTACAGAATGTGGTTTGGTATTGTTTTTGATAAATGTATATCTTTCTTTAAAAAAAATAAATAAATAAAAAAAAAAAAAGCAATGGCACTCTATTAGCCCTAAAGCTGATTTGTTTAGTAATATTGGTGCCTTTGCAGGTCACATGATCTATTATTTATATACTACTGAATGTAGGGATGAAGTGTGTGTTAATAATAATCCAGTAATCTGTCGCCAGATTATAGATTAACAGGGATTTCCAGAAAGGATGTTGAATTTTGATTAGATCACAAGACAGTCCTTCTGTTATTCTCAATCCAATGAATGCATTTATTAAGTTTCTCCCACTTATGTGCATTTTTTCAGTCTATTGTGTCTTAAAATCCTTTTGAAACTAAATTATCATGCACTTTGCTCATTTTGCATTAGATTGATCTTTGCTTAAAACTTGGACAACATGACCAGTTTAGGAGGTCACAGGATCAATTTGATGGGCCAGTGGACAATTTTCACAGTATTTCATGCATATTTGATCTTTTTTTTTTTTTTTTTTTTTTTTACTTGTATGTATTGAAGTTTATATCCATAGATTTAATTTTAGGTTTTTTTTTTTTCTTTAATTGATCATTGCTCAATCTTAATGCATCAAAACATGAAATTTTGATCCATTTCTGCATGGCAAAAGGAAACCTCCGTCTTACTAAAACTACTGGCAAGATTAGACAAAATAAATGCTGTTTTTTGGTTTGATTTTACCTCTTTTTTTTTGTGCGCTGCTAATTAGTAAACATTCCCATCAATATGTCATCAGTGGTCATGTATTGTCTCATACTTACTAGTTTTGACTGAAATAAAACATTAATGGGTTTATTAGGACAGTTAATCATAAGAAGTAAATATATGTTTGCCTCTATCCAAAGGTCAAATTCTGGCAGCTCAGATATCAAACTTGACTTTTTGATTTATGGGTTTTGTGTGTGTATGTGTAGATAGGCAAGTTTTTGTACATCTACTTCATATCTAGGTACATCTCAGAAAACTAGAATATTATGAAAAAATTCAATATTTTTCATAACTCATTTCAGAATGTGAAACCCATACACTATTTAGATTCATTACACAGAGTACATTACACATTTATTTCTTGAAATTTTGATGGGTGTGGCTGATATATAATAAGAACCCAAAATGGAGTGACTCAGAAAATTAGAATATTACATTAGATCAATGAAAAAAGGGTATTTTAAACAGAAATGACAGGCTTCTGAGAAGTATGTAAGGAAGCATGAAGTGCATTAAAATTTCCTTCTAGATCGCTGTGTTGACTGTGCACATCAGAAAACACAGTGGAGCAACACCAGCAGATGACATGGATCCCCAAATCATCACTGACTATGGAAACTTCACACTGGACTTCCAGCTACATGGATTCTGTGCCTCTCCACTCTTCTTCCAGACTCTGGGAACTTGATTTCTAAATGAAATGCCAAATTTGCTTTCATCTGAGAAACAGTCCAGTCCTTTTTATCCTTAGCCCAGGTGAGATGCTTCTGACGTTGTCTCTTGTTCAGGAGTGGCTTTGACACGAGAAATGTGACATTTGTAGCCCATGTCTAGGATTCGTCTGTGTGTAGTGGCTCTTGATGCGCTGAGTCCAGCTTCAGTCCACTCCTTGTGAAACTCCCCCAAATGCTTGAATGGATGTTGCTTGACAAGCCTCTCAAGGCTGCGGTGATCCTTTCTGCTGGTGCACCTTTTCCTTTCACTCAACTTTCCATTATAATTGCTTGGATACGGCACTCTGTGAACAACCTGCTTCTTTAGAAATGACCTTTTATGGCATTTTCTCCTTGTGGAGGGTCAATGATCGTCTTCTGGACATCTGTCAAGTCGGAAGTCTTCCCAATGGTTGTGTAGCCATCTGACCGAGACTGAGAGACCATTTAAAGGCTCAAGATACCTTTGTGGATATTTTGAGTTAATTAGTTGATTATGGTGTGACACCATGACTTTCTAAAATGGAAGTTTTTCCCAATATTCTAATTTTCTGAGACACTGCATTTTGGGTTTTTATTATCTATAAGTCACAATCATCAACATTTCAAGGACTAAATCTTTTAAATGTTTCACAGTGTGTGATGAATCTATAAAATGTTTAGGTTTCACATTCTGAAATGAGTGACAAAAAATATTGAACTTTTTCATAATGTTCTAAATTTCTGAGATGTACCTGTATTGTTCATGGATCAGCCAGAACTCACCAACAGACTTCGTGTAAATGAGGGAGAGAGACCTATTCTTCATTTGTATGAGGATATCTTAAGTACCCACCCTTTATAATCTTCTTCCTCTGGGGATCCAGTACCTAAAAATGAGCCATGGCAAACACCTGTCTCCGTATCTGTACTGCTGCTTCATTCCCTCAACATGCCTTTCATTTTTGTCCTAATGCGTCCACGCTTTTTATCTAAGTTTTTCTGATAAGGAATTTAAAAAGAAAGCCGTTTATGTATAAAACCTGTCCACAGTATTTACAGAGGTATGTGTGGAGAAACATTCCAGTGATCTGAAGCTGCATTCAGACTCATTGCTCCGGCCTGTTACGACACAACCCTTGCACTGGAATGAAGAACGACAAAACCCTTACAGGCTGATATGAACTCGTTTTCCAGTGATGCTTTTACTGATAGGAACGTTGATTCTTTAAAAGCAGCAGCTGATCTGCAGTCAGCAGCAGCTAAAAAGTGTTCACAACCCCACATGTACAATTTCACTCTTAAACTTTGCTTCAGCAGAGGTGTATAAAGTAGAAGTCCTGCCATGTTTTTGGATCTACCGATGCATTTAGAGCTGGTGATTTCAGTAACAGACTCAACTACCTTGTAGTGGAGCTGAGCTGATTTAATGGTTTAGTGACTTCTACTTTCTCCACCTCTGTGCTTCAGTGGAGTCTGTTGTGTTGTTGATGATGAATTATAGATACTGACATATTAAATAGAATTACAACAGTAAGATCATCAAGGTTTGTTGTGAGTAATGGTTATTGAGTATTCTATTAGTTGGTGACAAACAAGCGTTTTGGCTAAAGGGCTGCAAGGTTTGACTGAATAGTAAAAAAGTTCAGGGATTTGAATTATAGCAAAAAGAAAAAGAATGCATAAAAAATCCAGGAGCTGTATGATGGTAGGAGTGCCAGAGAGGGGGGAAAACCTGTGCATGCACTGTGAAACAATAAACAGATCAAGGTAGGAACACACATGCTAAAGAAAATAGTGCATTTAAATCTAAATATGAGGAGAAATAAATGTTAAATATAAAGCTAAAAGAAATAATTCTTAAAATCATTTATTTTTCTTTTTAGAAATGCACTCCTAAAATATATTTTTGCATTTTGCAATTACTTTTTTTTTTTACATATAATAAATGCAAAAAATATTTAGTTTCTTTCAATTTGTTGATTTTGATTCCCTTTGCTTGTTTTGATCCATTTTGCTTTTCCATGTCGAAATTAAAAGAAACAATAAGAAAATATATACACATAAAAGAAATTAAAATGTTAAAAACAACTGTATGGGCTCATATAATGTAAGGTTATACAGTGCAATTTTTAATTGTTCAAATTCAGATGAGCTTCATTTGTCTTAATATTTATAAGGTTGTTCACGAAAACTCTGTCTTGACATCCAAACACCAAAATGATTGATGTGACGGCTTCTTCACTCATAAAACATCTACTATGTTTACAGATTGTCAGTGTCTGTACAAAATATGCAACATAATTTGTATATTTTAATGGAAAATGATGTTGCTTATGTTTTAACCAGGCCTTTGGCAATGCGAAGACACCGAAGAATAACAACTCCAGTCGCTTTGGCAAGTTCATTCAGCTCAACTACCTAGAGAGTGGCGTCATCAGAGGGTGAGGCATATTCTTACAGTACCCTAACCATCTGCACTTATTTGCTAAATATAAAAGACTTCTGCACTGAAGCTAACTGCTTATCCCTGAATATACATGTTCTCCTTTTAAGGCCTTCAGACTTTTTCTTTAATATCATAATAATACTGTGATCGCAAAGTTTCACAGGTTGCATTGACATTCATCGTCTTGTGTACTGGTTGCAGGGCAGTTATTGAGAAGTTTCTACTGGAAAAGGGGCGTCTGGTGTCCAGGGATGAGAGTGACAGGTATATGTAAAACATTTATAAATGTTTCTAATCCTTGGAAAAACTTGTATCCATATGTCAATATCTTGGGAGATCTGTTGTCATATCAACATTGTTTACAATGTTATGAGTGTACCTCTCAGACTATAAGCCTATAAAACCAGCATAATAAAATTAACCACACTGCATGTTCAGTTGATAATGCTAAGATTAAGCTGGTGCCAATCAAGATTCACGGTCATGGCATATTGTGACTTCTGAACTGCAGGAACTACCACGTGTTCTATTATCTACTGGCGGGCACATCCAAAGAAGAGCAGGAACAGCTTCATCTGTTGAAGCCACAGGATTATCTCTACCTCAAGCAGGTACTTTTGCCCTTCAGTCTATACAGCTGCAGACATGGGGGAGGGGAAGGGAAGGGAAACTGCAAGACATAATAGGGAAAACCAGTGGTAGAAATTTTAATAGAAACAGACCACACCTTCTTGAAGCTTCTCCTTTGTAAGCAAGTACTTCACATCGGTTTAAAGAAGACCAATAGCTGCTGTAATTTGGAGCATGGTCCAAGAAGTCAGAGTAAGACAGAAGTTGGAAAAGTATTTTTTTTATCAGTCAGTCTTGCAGACTCTCCACTGTAAAGTTTAGTATGCTAGAGCTTCTGTTTTATTGTGGATCAGAACCTCCACAAAACTCCAAAGTGAAGTTGCACTTGAACTAAGCTTGGGCTCATTTCCATCAAAAGCTCATAATTAGGTCAAGTGTATTGTCATGTTTTTAATGGTTTTAAAAATGTTTAAGTTTAAATGAACATGTTGTCAATCTTGTTCATAGAATCCAAATAAATGTC